>NW_020897700.1:7145796-7631808 GCF_003984885.1 Neopelma chrysocephalum | reverse complement strand
CTCTCCATGCCTTGTACCTTTCCCAGTCAGACTCTTGTTTCTCCACACTATGTATTTTGAGAAATTGCTAGTGTTAGATGTATTTTGATCTCAGTTTGCTAACAAAAATGCAGGAGAGTGAGAATGACAGCTGGGTAGGAGGTTGTTACAGTTGAAATAACTTGCAAATTTCTTCAGGCTTTTGATCTGTAGAAAGGCCCTTCTCTTGAGCAGAAGCAATTTCAAATGTATTAGCAACAGAAATTCCAAATGAGCAGTCCCAATACTCTAACCTGTGAATTCAAAACAGAAATATGTTTATTTGGAAGTTCTGGTCCTGGGTGGTACAAATGAAAAATAACACTGAAATAATTACAAGAATATTTAACTTGTAATACACAGATTTTCATCCATATGTAGATGTAAAATGTGGAGAAAACAGAGTTTTAGAGAGAGCTCTTGGACCTAAGAAACATGGCTTTCTATTTTCTCTTAAGAATCGCATGAACATCCCCCTTCCAAACTCCACAGCTTTTGCTCTAAGAAGCTTGAGAGTTTGCCAGAACAGCAAAATACAATTTTTTTTTTTATTTTTGAACCTACGTATAAGATAAATATTCATAATTAAAGGTTGTATCAGAAAGGTTATATCGTACCACCATAGATCTTACCACCAGAATAAGTTGTCAAACCTGCAGCAAAATATTGAATTTTCTCTGTTAACTTAGTTATTTTCTTGAACATGCTCTATGGTTGGTATTTATCCATGTTTCACATCTCTGTTTACCCTCATTGTTTCTGGGGCAGGCATGCATGTGTCTGTGGGGCCTGTGGGGTCTGTGGGGTCTGTGGTTCATTTTCCATAATCTGATCAGCTATGGGAAATTATTACATTCAGATAATCCCTATCCAGGTGCTTTAATGTTTTTAATGATGTCTTTCTTTAATAGAAGATAAAACATACCATCTGGTAGGGCTGTGAAGAAAGTTGCCCCTTCAGCAGTTTGGCATTTGAAGACATTATTTTCTTTTAGTCATCTGAAGGGTATGGATTTTCACAGCACTTAGAACACTATGTTTAGCCATCATAATTTCAACTATGATTAATGTATAATTCTAGAATTATAATGCAAAATGCATTTGAAATCTTATTTAGACCACAACAAATAGCTTTTTTAATGGAAAACACATTGAAAGTGGTTTTCATTCAAAACTGCACAAATAAAACAGTGGACTGATGATACATTTGATACATATGAATGATACAAAGTTGCCTTACAAGTAAATCTAAGGGAGGTTGACCTAAACAGTGCTGAAAAGTACTTTGGTATTTTTTATTGGGACCTGAAACAAATTCTCATGTGTTTTTCTCAAAGAAAAAGCAAACTTATTTCTGGTATGCTGTTGAACTTTCATTAAGTTTAAAATATTTGCACAGTATGCAACTTCTGCAGTCTTTTTTTTTTTTCAAAAGAACAAGCACCACATGAAGATGAAATATTAGTTTATTTTGTTTCCCTGTTGCACATTTTTAGTAATGCAGGTCACTCTTAAGGAAAAAAACTATAATGGCACATCATCCACAGACTCTGAATGAGCACAGTTTAATGAATGATTAATTGTGAGGGCTCACTACTATGGAGTGAAAATCAGCAAACCAAAACGTTAAAAATGATCCTCTTATTTTTGCAGATTTCTAATTAATAAATGAAAGTTGTAAGTGAAATAATTCTCCAGCACAAAAAGCCCTTTGCAATTCTTGGTAGACAGGAGAAAAAGAGAAGTCATGGTTTCAAGTTTATTTGAAGTCTGCACACCTCTGCACAATGTGATAATAGTGTTTGTACTATCTTGAAGTACCATCCATCTTGAAGCTGATCTAACTATCTACAGAAAACCTGAGGAACATGAAAGCCTCTGTCACTGAAGGTCTCTAAAACCCAAACAGACTTGGTGATGAGTGTGTTACTGGTGTAGCAGGGAAATATGCACAGAAGAAACACTTAAGTGCACCGGCAGTTTCAAAAGAGAACATGGCTTATAGAACTGCTTAAGAAAACTGTCCAGTGAAATAATTGCAAGGCAAGGTGTAAGAATATTTTATGGGGAGGTTATACAAAATAGTTCATGTACCCTGTAGCTGAGGACACCTAGAACAGAGTTCTAGGAGTCACACCCCTCCCGTCCAATGTAAATTGCTAGCAATTAATCAACTTTATTGAGAATCAATATTTTCTCCTAAAAATTAATATATAATGACTTCCAATTCTATTAAGTTATTTTTCTGCATTAATTCAATTGCAGAAAGAGATATATGATAAAGTTTTCACTGTCATCCAGATATATCCTCTTTGGTATTGTACCAAGAGTGAACAAGGAACAATAGCTCTATTATTTTTGTTTTATCTGAATTTCCATTATTATGGTTGGATATGTTCTACTCAGTGCCAGATGTTTTTGTGTTTAGACTATGATAGGATATTTTAGATTGTTTCTGAAGATAATGTTTGGCATTTTTTACATTGCAACATCTAGTTTGACTCTTCAGATCTCATTTATAAGCAGCAAGATTGTCTCTACAGACCCAGGAATATTACATACTTGAAAGTGCCCATCTGTCTACAACTGCTTACTCAAATCAGTGTAGCCAAGGTCATCTTACAATTCTTGTCTAAGGCTGTCAAACTTATTTTCAGCCTTGTCAAGTTCAGCCTTTGCTTTTTATCTTTGCGATAAGGGGACATTTAGTGTAACTGTGCTTCTGTTGCCATTTCTTTTTCAGTCACCTTTTTGACATTTGCTTTTTGGGCCATTTATTGCTCTGTAACTATTCTTGGTTTATTTTAAAACACAGACTATTTTCTTTCTCTTCTTCACTGTGTTTCTTACAATCTCTAATGTAATCTTAAAACCCCTTTCAGCAAAGCAAATGGCTATGGAATTTGGTTTGCTTTATTGTTTCATATGAACTGAACTCAGAAATCTGATCAGAGTTCTTTGAAAAGTAAATTACGTAGTTCTGGCTCAGAAGGTGGGAGCACTTCTGTAACATCTCTGAATGCTTGTTTAATCTCTGATTATTCTTGTAATTTGAACAACAACAAAAAATCACTCAGAATAAAAATACTGTACTCTTAAGCATCATGGCTAGGATACTTAAAAACTTTCTATGAAAAATATAACCAAACCAATGCATTGTCCATCATCATGTATACACATAATTTGTCTAGTTTATCATTGTCAAGCTTGTGTTATGCCATTTGTGCTGGTTACCTACAGGCAAACTAATCTAAGCTTATCTGTAGCACAGTGGAAGCAGCTTATTGCAATTTTTTCCTACACTCAGCATCCAAAATGAGGTTGGGCCCAGGTATCCTGTACAGCTATAAGGACTAGCACACAGGTTTGTGCCATGCTTGGCTGCTGCTTGGGTAATCTTTAAGGGAACAGCATGGTTGCAGCAGTCCAAGATAAGCAACAAATAACTCGAGTATTTTTTTTCTCCTTGCTTAGGGGAATTTTTCAGACACATCTTCCAGGATGCTATTTCACCCTGAAACTTTTAAATGGTGCATTCAACTCAGAAGTACCTAGCATTTTGTAGAGCTTATTAACCCCCTTGTTAGAGATTTCAGTAAAGAGTTTTGTCCTTGTTGACACAGAGTGAATTGTGCATATTGCTGCAGCTTTCTTTTTCATTTGTTTTCATAAAATAGTATTCTTAAACTTCATGACTGACCTTGAAAATGTGGTTTTGCACTGAAGTGGTTTTTCTTCCTCCTCCAGGAAGCTTTTGTCACTACCTCAACAGACCATTCAAGTGATGAAAATGCAGAGCTGTTTCACCTGTTCCCTCCCTGGTTAGCACTGCCAGTAAGGAGGGACACCCAGGCACCACATTTTTAGGAATTTGAAGGCACAACTTGGGTCTTCACTGCACCAAGGGGCTCTGCCCCCATTTCACCCACCCCAGGGAGCCCACCCCCCATATTGTGCTCCACGGCAGCTGCTGTCCTGTCTCATGGGAATAAGCTTTGGGAGACTGCCCAAATGGGAGATGAAAAACAGAGACGTACTGGAAGGGGTGCAAGGCAAGAGTCCTATACTGTTCCCAGAGAAAAACAAAACCCATGCAATGGATTGATCAGGTGAACAGCCTGCAAATCCCTGCAGACCAGAAGCGTGAAGGAAGGAAAGAAAGGGATGGCTTTGAAACGAGTCTGGATTTTGTTCATGGTGCCACTCGGGAGCTGTGTCCTGCTGGTGGGCAGCCCCATGAGGCAGACAAGCTGCTGTGCTACTGTGCTCAGTTGTGCCTCTCTTACGGGAACTTAGGCTGTAAGGGTAGAGAAAGAAAGGCTGTGTGTGCAACCTGGAGCACTCCTGTGAGGATTGGCTTCGTGCTTTTTGAAACCAGCACCAAGGCAGGTTGCTGTGGTGGTGCTCTTGGAGAGACAAGCCTCATGCCTAATTCCTCCTTTGCTTAACAGAACTGATGTCTACTGTCTCACTTTCCTGAAATGGTATTTCGAATGATTGGGATCAAAGAACCATAAAGAAGAAAAGAAACTGTATGCAATTTTACCCATATTAATAATCCAGACTGGGGAAGTTGAGGGACTTCCCAAGTGTCACCTGGGGGGCGAGTGACAGAAACCTGTGCCTGTGACAGTATCTGCTTCAGAGTTTTGCATCAGTCAAGAGCTTGAACATAACTGATCAGTTGTCCAGGCAGCAGAGCCTCAAGTTTTTGATTCCTTTCTCCCAGCTGAATGCCCTAAAAACTAGAATTCTGTTTCAGATTCACATTTCTTTTCCAAATAGCTTTTTGGGGTTCTCTTTGGTGTGGTACAAAGGCCTTAAGGAAAACCTCCTTCACTTGAATTATCTGTAGGGACTTGCTCATTTTCCTAAGAGGTTTGAGGGGAATCAGGGTTCCTGCCCAAGGCCAAGTAACCATTTGTCCTTTTTCCTCCAAGAGCTGCGGAACCTCCTGGCTGTGGTTCTAGGATGCAAAGACCACCCCATGTTGCCTTTCCATTTGTTAGGTGATAGGGATTTGGTTTTCTGTTTTATTTTTTGAATGAATTGAAGCCTGCTACAGTATGTTGTGAGTTGTGCTGTTCTTTTGCTGTCTTGATTTTCTCCTGAGAGACAATCTCAGTCCTCTGGGACTTGTGCTGTAGGGAAGACTGTCTTTTTAACTCTAGCTATGTATATTTTTTTGTAACTAATTTTGCTGAGAGACTATTCCTTAGCCCTGCAGGTAACGACCACTTTTTTTCTTCTCTGCTTCAAAGCAGGATAAACAAGTCCAAATTGCCTGTTGGAAAGAACCAGAGATCTACTTTTCCTTGAATCATGTCCAAGTATTGTCTGTGAGCATTGTCATGGACCAAAATTACATCAAAGAGTATGTTAATAATTAAATAATGCGGATAATTGTGGCCCAATGTTGATGCTGTTTAATGTGCTATTACGAAGGTACTAGTATCAGCGTGACTTTGGAGCTGAACTACTTTACTGGTATTTGATTACTCCTGCTGATGTGCTTAGATTGTGAAGACTGTCGTGGCAACTGTGATGATTTTGGAAAAAACCCAACAGGATAGTTTCTAGGTAAATTGAAATAAAAATAATTTCAAATTGTAAACTTTTGTGTAGAGACTAGACATGTACTACCTTGGAAGAGATGGAAGCACATCTATCATTTCAGGAGATGTTCCTGGAACTGCTGTAAGGCAAGGGAAGTTTACAACTTGGTGCACATATGTTAATGCAAAAAGGGATCCAACGGTTCTACATCTTTTCACTCACTTACTTTTAAATTAATTAAACTGTGGAAGGTTTAGGACACAAGTTCATTTTCACCTACTTCATCCCATAACTTATAGAATTTTTAACTTAATTACAGTCGTACATATGTTCACTCACTGATCAAAAGCTAATGATTTCTTTCATCATAAGATAAAGCATTTTCAGGCTCACTACCTGTGGTTAAACTCCTATATCTTTTTAGCAGAGAAAGTTTGTAAGAATCAGAAGGCCATGGAATAGCACATCAATGAAACTGCATGGAAATTGTAGCAATTGGCTTCAGAAATTCATCAATGACTGTCAACTTGCATAAAGCTTTTAAAACTCTGTGCTCTGGGTAATTTCCTATTTTAACTAAAGAAGGTGTGCAGGCACTGCTAATTCATTCTGAAATCATTCTCTGCCTGCTGTACTGAAATGCTATCCAAAGGCAAGAAACACATCCTTGTTTTTGTTGTGAGTTCTATGATGCCATGTCTGCAGCACAGCTTAAAGATTGCCACCTGCTTAATTTAAAGCAACACTGAATTTATTTAAATTATAAACAAACTCTCTAAGATATTTTTCTTGTGAATGTCACATCAGCTGGATATGTTGATTATAATAATCACTTTACTTCACCATTGTAAAGAGCTTCCTTTCCTTTTATTTATATATAACATCCAAAAATTGATTTAGAGGCTAAAATTGCACAGTCTAGTGCTTGCTTTTCTGTGGAGAATTACTGATCTTTCATATATGCATTGGAAAGCACTGAGCCCACCTGTGGCATTTAAACTACCTGATGAATGTAGCACTAATGAGTGAAACGCTACTCACCTAAGCTTCTGCCAGACACAGAGTCTCAGGTCTTAAAAATTTGGAGTAATTTCTGTCAGATAGAGCCTTTTTCTGTTGATCTACTACTTTTACCAACCTTTAGACCTCTGCATGTTTCTCAGGTATGTAAAAATTGGTCTCCAAAATAAGAGAGCCTCTATGAGCAGAGAGTGCAGCTGTCTCAAACTGTGTTCCTAGAGCAGATAGATCAAGAACCAAATTATGGATGGTGATGTATTTCATACCTGTGTCAAAAGGAATATTTTGGAGCCTGGGAAAATTTTCTTGTAAGCAGATTTCTATCTACAATAGATACAAGTGAGATGAATTTTCACACATCTTGCAGTATAATTAAGAATTGAATATATAGTTCATCATTCAGAGATATCTTGGGGATTTATAGTTCTCCCTGGAATTTGCTGTTTTTCCAAACAGCCATTTCTGCCACAATTCTGTTCTGATAGTGTATCCTTTATTGTCAGTATATAATGAAATTTTAAATAACCCAAATCTGCAGTGACAAATAAAAGTAACTTCTTGAAGACACATGTGATCAAGTCAGATACCTTTCCTCTTTTCAAAAATATGACCAAAGAGACCTGTTGTAATAAATAAGCTTTCATTAAGGGTGTGGGAAGTGTGCCCCTTCTGCAAATGAATGAATATCTGGTTTAGAACATCTATAGATTTGATTTTTCCATACTGTCATCAAATTCTTCCTCCCCTCCCTTTTCATTCTGCAGTTCTGAAAGATCTCCCAGTAATTCCCTAGTCATTGCCTTAAAAATTCTTTAAATGAGAGCCTGCCAAATTGATGGGCCTCTACAAGCCTCTCCTTGTGTATTTGCCTTGAGATGGAAGGTGTTTTCACCCTGTTTTCTCAGCCCTGATTGTCCTGTATTTGCTGAATCTTCCTGGAGACTCTGGCAGTCATTTTGTAGTTGTACAAATTTGACAGTTGACCTTTCTTTCTCAACCAGGGCAAAGGCAATCATTATTCCACAGGATATAAAAATGCATGTACAGATCCACATGTTCACAGTGCTATGTCACTCTCATATTTCTACTTGTACAAGGCTCAGAATTTTGCTATTATTTTGAGCTGTATATTTCCAGGAATGCAAGCCAAAATTGTACAAGAGCTGGTTGCTACTGTACATTACATGTTTTTATACCCGGAAAAATGTGTTTAGTGGACTTGGACTAGATGATCAAGATGACAACATTACATCAAAAGGGGACTGCAGTAAAAGTAATTTCCTCATCCCCCTGTGCCACTGACAGGGAGGAGGTAGAGGAGGTGGGAGTGATGTTTAGCCCAGGAAGAAGGACAGGGTAGGGGAAGTGTTCTTAAGATTTGGTTTAATTTTCATTATCCTACTCTGATTTGATTGGTAATAAATTATTTTTTCCCTAGTTGAGTCTGTTTTGCCCATGACGGTAATCAGGGAGAGTTCTCTCCTTGCCCTTATCTGGACCCATGAGCCTTTCATCATATTTTTTCTCCCCTGTCTGGATGAGAAGAGGAGTGATAGACCAGCTTTAGTGGGCACCTGGCATCCCTGTTTGAAATTTCTTTTAACAGAGGTTTGTTCAGAATGCTTTAATGACTCAAAGACATGAGTGAGATTAACAGCTCTCACCATTTGCTTTTTTTTCCTCCGAAATATGGTTTACAGGGATTAACAATCCTTCAAGGAACACTATAAATAAATGTTTAATTCCATAAATTGCTCCTAAATCAGCTCTGTCATGATTTCACTTCCATGAATGTACTGTGAACCAATGACTTGGTTTTCTAGTTCTGAGAGCAGCACTTACTGAGACATGGAACTAGATAGCCCAAAAATGGCACTGACGATTTGCAATGACGAAGTTGTAGAATTAAATAATTCATTGCCATGGGATTACCAAAACACCTGAACATAAAATATCTAACATTTGAAAAACTGAATAATAGTCTAAAACTAGATTTTTTTCAGGTAAATTGATAGTTTATATTTTAATACTGTGCTCAGAGTGTTGACATTATTAACGTGTTACACATTACACACTGCTATTACATATTGCCTTTGTAACCATATATACATATATATATGGCATATATATACCATATATATTGCACTGGTAGCATAGCAACATAAGGGAACATGCATGGCTTTGAAGAATCTAAAACAAATATATAAGTAAGTGGAGGGAGTCAGGTCTGAAGGAAAGACATTTTTTGTGTAATAACAAGAATGGAATATTGACCTTCCAGGAAATATTTTATGAAAAATCAGAGTTTTTTTTCTCCATGTAAATGCCTTCTAAATTGATTTCATAGTTGGAATTGCAAATTTTAATTGTAATTTTTTTCCTCATTCATGACCTGCCCCTCTTCCTTCTAGGATGAAAGTGCGTCACCAAAAAATAAAATTTCTGGAACACTTTCTAAAGAAACAGTATGGAAAAATCATTCAAATATAATAGCCAAGCCATATTTTTGACAGTTTTATCTATGGCTTTTGGTTTCCTAGCAGTCAAGCTGCAGTACCAGGATGGCAAAAGAGAGAACTACGTCATAGGTGTTTATTCCATAGAAGGCTGACTTTACAAAGCCTTAGATAACTTCAGTCAGTTTTAGGTAGTGGTGATAACATAGCAAGAAGAAATAAACTGCTCCCAACAGAATATGAACTTGTATGTCTACAATACTGGGCACTTGAACTTTGTGGTGTGTTTTATGAACGGTGTGTGACTTAGGCATGGACAGACCTCTGCGGGCTGTTTGTTATTTTAGAGACTTGGGACTAGAGCTGGGAAATCACCTCTGTTTAGGACTATGCAAAATAAATTTTGCAAATTCACTATTAATCAAGGATATGCTTAAAGCTAAATGCATTCTTAAATGCTGATCAAAATAGATATGAATTTAAAAATACAGGGATGTCACTTCACAAACCAAGGACAAAGACAGGACAACTTAAGCGCAAGTGCTCTGCTCTTCAATGCAACTGTTCTTTTGGTGCATGTCCCACCCATGTGAGGCTGTCTAAATGAGAAAGATTAGAAGACTGCGAATAGCATGCAAAAGACTAAGGAATGGTAAAATAACCATACTGTCCCACTGCTTATACACATTTTTATTGCTCAGTATTTTAGTGATTTAATTTCTGTACATGTAAATCATGATGGCTTTCTTTTATTCCTCATGAGATCACTGCTATGGAGCTGTTTTTTATTAAACTTGAGCAAATTTCCATCTGTGTAAAATTACACATTCAAGTAGGTGTGAATTCCAAAGGAAATTACTTACTTTTACTGCAGTCCCCTTTTGACCCAATGTTCTCATTTAATTCTGTTCACTTTCTCTATTTTAATTCTTGATACTAAATGGGGTTGTATGTGTGATAGAGACAATATGTGAAACTTGTTATCTGGGTAGATGTGAACAGTATCTGTGTAGCTACATCCAATTTTTATCTTACAAGAAAAAGACTGTATATGACTACAAAGCCCTGACCACAACCAGAATTTCCTTGTCACGATGTGCACTCATCTGAAAGGACTTTTCCTATTAATTTTAATTCAGTACTGATATTCTCAATTATTTACAGTTTTTGTTGAATATTTGTTTCATACATATAAGCATTTTGTCTCTGAGATATTGTAGAAAGTTGTCAGCTTCTTCCCCTATATTAGGTTTGCGGTTGCTATGATTTCTTGTGACTGTGTCCATAGTAGCTTGTAGCAAGTCAATAATGCTAACATGATCCCAGTTTGGAGGCAGAAACTGGAATCCTTTATTGGACTCACAACTTCATATTTAAAGGGTTTAGGGTTTACATATTTAACAGGGGTTTACATATTCATGGGAGGTTTGTATATTCATTCTATTAAAATTGGAGGGTTTCACAAGGATGAACTAATAGGGAAAAACCCAGGTTGAAAAATCTTGGGGTCTTAGGAATTACCTCATGGGGAAAACCCATTTTATCTTAGAGGATTTTACAGGGGGGGAACAAGTATTCCAATCTACAAAATGCAAGGATTCAGGGAACACAAATGGAGAGATAAGATACAATGGTTCTTCTGCATAGGTCTGATGAGATCAGGATGTGGACACTCTGACTTGGGCAGGGCATGTGATAACATCATGTAAGGAGTCTCTTTACATCCTGCTGAAGAAGGTAGAAAGAGTCCACAGAGATGAGGTCAATGAAGAGGAGTTTTCCCAGCTTCTGTAGCCCATGGCCTTTTGCAGAGACCACTCAAATCTCTCTCTGTAGATATCATATTTTGGAATCCAACAGTAGCCAGAGAAATAAACAGTTTGTGATACACAGACATGTTCTCACTGTATGGCCTGTTTTTATAAATTAATGCTGACAACCAAACTTTAGAGTCCTTTCTCAGCTCTCTCTCCTGAGTTCAGCTGGTGTACCATGTGTTCTCGGTGTGCACAATTCACTACAGCTCTGCCGACTGGGGAAATTCTGACCTTAGTGGGGGCAGACTCAGGAGCCAGGAACATGCCAGTGCCATAGTGAGTTCAAGTACTTCCACTCCTGAGAAGAAGGGGAAATTAGTTTCTGAGCTTTGCAAGACACTTCAAAAGCTCACGCTACTCAGTCGAATTTTCTAAAAAGTTCTGTTATTTGAGAAATTGCCATTACTATTACCATTGGCATTGCCATTGCTAGAAATGTGAGCAAAGGGTGTTTTGATCATAATGAATTTCAGCCCCAATTGTTTGGAAGACCTTATAGCCCATCCTGGCTTTTACGTGTTGCCTTTGTAACCATACATATTACACTGGTAGCATAGCAACATAAGTGAACATGGATGGCTTTGAAGAATCTAAAACATATATATAAGTAAGTAGAGGGAGTCCTCACAGTCCATTGCCTGTGCAGACTTCACAAGATGAGGTGAAGTCACCTGTTTCTTAGAGAGAGATATGTAAATGTCTAACTGCTACTCGGAAACCTTTTTCTCACACCAAAGAGCACCAGTCAGGATGCAGGTACTGAATATCTCATTTTAGAAAAGGAAGCAAGTGATACAATATAGCTGCATAACACCAGGGGCATCATCAAGGTTACTCTCATGTCTTCCTGTACTGTAAAGTGATTGACCAGGAACAGAGATAACAAGTTAGAACAATGCAAGCTTTGGGTGTTTTCCTGTGCTCAGTGTCCTTCAAGCTGTGTCTTCTGTCACTTTTTGAAATGAGCATGATTCCTCCATATACATCAGAGACTTCCAACATAACCGTTAAGCAAAACTAAGTTTATTTTAGCTACATGAGGAGACAACAGTACCTGTTAAATCACATAAGTCCAGCTTGTCATAACATCATTGAATGGCTTGGGTTGGTAGGGACCTTAAAGCTCGTCTCATTCCAACCCCATTGCCATGGTCAAAGACACCTTCCACAAGACTAGGTTGCTCAGAGCCCCATCCAGCCTGATCTTGAGCACTTCTGGGCATGGGGTGTCCACAATCTCCCTGGGCAACCTGTTTTGGTGCCTCATCACTCTCACAGTAAACAATTTCTTCTTAATATCTAATATAAAACTACTCTCAGTTTGAAGCCATTCCCCCTTGTCCTGTCACTACATGCCCATAATAAAAGTCCCTCTCCATCTTTCTGCTAGGCTCCCTTCAGCTACTGGAAGGTCACAATTAGGTCACCCTGAGGCCTTCTCTTTTCCAGGCTGAGCAATCCTAATTCTCTCAGCCTTTTCTCATAGGAGAGGTGCTCCATCCCTATAATCATCTTGGTAGCCCTCCTCTGGACTTGCTCTAACAGGTTGATGTCCTTCCTATGCTGATGTCATGGTTTGAGACCCCCAAAAATCCAATCTCCAATTTCCAAGGCCCCCCCCCCCAATTTGCTTCAGTGTGAGAGGGTTTTCAGACATAACACATCTACTCAAGCACAAGTCCTATGAGGAGAGGCTGAGGGAGCTGGGGTTGTTCAGCCTGGAGAAGAGGAGGCTCAGGGGAGACCTCATCACTCTCTACAACTACCTGAAAGGAGGTTGTAGCCAGGTGGGCATCGGTCTCTTCTCCCAGGCAACTATCAGCAAGACAAGAGGGCATGGTCTCAAGCTGTGCCAGGGGAGGTTTAGGTTAGATATTAGAAAGAATTTCTTTACAGAGAGGGTAATCAGACATTGGAATGGGCTGCCCAGGGAAGTGGTGGATTCTCCGTCCCTGGAGGTTTCTAAGATAAGACTGGATGTGGCACTTAGTGCCATGGTCTAGTAACCATGGCGGTAGTAGATCAAGGGTTGGACTTGATGATCTCAGAGGTCCCTTCCAACCTGGCTGATTCTATGATTCTATGATTCTATGATACTTACATGGGGAAATTATATTACAATTTATTACTTACACAATAAATACTATAATACATTTATATACAACAATTCTAACTATGTCTCCTATGGTAAAGCAATATACTTACATAGATCCCTCCTTTCCCTTCAATAAAAGTTCAGAAGGAAAGAAGAAGAGGTCGTTTCCACTTTCAGGGCAGCAGTGTCTCTCCTTTTCAAGGCAGCAGTCGTAGCTGGATTTGTTGTAGCTGAAAAATCTCTCTCTCTCTCTTCATTACAACGCAGGGGTTTTCTCTCAACCCTCTCAGCCCTTCGGCTCCGGCCGAAGGTCTCTCCCGTGGGCTGCAAAAGCAGGGACAAAGCTTGCTTTGCCACGGTCATATCACGAAGTGCAATGCATTTTGTGAAAGTCGCTTCCTCAGGGAATCAAGCTTCCCCTGAGTCAGAATGTTTAGGGTTCTCAGTTCAGTTTTTTTCTCCCAAGTGTTCTACCAGAGCTCCTTTGCTCTGTCTCAGCTGCCAACATGGCAAAAAGGGGGGGGGGGAAGGAAGGCCACTTCCCCTGCATTCCCTCTGGCCGTCCTGGTCCAGTTCCAGGACGTCTCTGAGCTTTTGGCTCCTCTCTCTCTCTCTAGCTGCTGCTGCATTTCAGGACTCCCTCCAAGTGGAAGTCCACCTCATCCTTCCAAAAGGGTCTCAAGGGTTTGGGGAAATAAAGACAGTCTCACCCCAAACAGTCTCTACTGACCTTGGTTCTCTGTCTCTCCGTCGGACATCTCTGCGTCTCTCAGCTTGGCACCATGCCATCTTTGCTGCTTTTGGTTATCTTCTTGGCTTTCAGCCACAGCTCTCTATTCAGTGCTGTCTCTACCACCGCTTCGGCGTCTTTCTGCTGCCCACTCACAGTGGAGAAAACTCCCTCAGCCTTCGGCCACGGCACCTGGTCCAGGTTTGATACTGTTCCAGGTTTCCACAGCCCCAGCCGGGGCTGAGGGGCCTTGGCCCCCAGCAGGGCTCCCTGACCCCTCTTTCCTCGTGGTCTCAAACCATGGCTGCCACTCTTCCAACTACATAATCTCTTCTCCTTTTCCAGTCTGTTGTAATATGTTCAATTTCACTGGAGCGCTGATTGGGTCAACATCAAGAACACCACCCCATGAGATTAACCACTTTCCAGCTCCAGGGGAAAACCCTTTTTAACCGACGATAGCTGAGGACCCCAGAGCTGGATGCAGTGCTCCAGGTGGGGTCTCATGAAAGCCAAGTAGAGGGGTAGAATCACCTCCCTCAACCTGCTGGCCATTTTTCTTTTGATACAGCCCAGGATATGATTGACTTTCTGGACTGCAAGCACACATTGCTGGCTCATGTCCAGCCTCTCATCCACCAGCAACCCCTTGTCCTTCTCAGCAGAGCTGCTTTAGATCTGTTCATCCCCCAGCCTGTATTGATACTGGAGGTTGCCCCTACCCAGGTGAAGCACCTTGTACTTGGTCATATTAAACTTCATGAGATTCCCAGGGACCCTCTTCTCAAGCTTGTCCATGTCCCTCTGGATGGTGTCCCATCCTTCAGGTGTGTCAACAGCACCACTCTGCTTGGTGTGATCTGCAAATTTTCTTTGTCTGTGTCATTAATAAAGATATTAAATAACACTGGTACCAATACGGACCCCTGAGAACACCATTCGTCACTGATGCTGAGCTGTTGAGCCCTGATGGACATCAGTGACAAGTGGTGTCAAATCTGCTGTACCTGTGTATGCAGAGATGTTAAAAAAACTAACCCGCGTACCCCATCTTGATTGGGATTTTTTTTTTTCATGAAAAGGGTGAAACTGAAAAGAGTTTATAGCAGAGTTTCAGAATTAAAGATTATATTACTACAGTTTTCTGCTTCTTTGACTCTTCTATTTTCTTTCAGTAAAACAAAAGCATTCCAGTGTCTTCTGTGGGTGTATGAAGGTCGTGGTTGTGGAGCTTCATCCTCCTGGCTATAAGGTCTGCCTGGGGTGATTTTTATACCTTTTCTTAACACAGTTTGCTTCTTTCTTGTAGCTTCACAGCTGAAGTTTGAAATTTGCCTGCAGCCTCTCCCAGCCCTGTTACCCCAAGTGATTTTTGTTTGTGCACACTGATTCCCTGGGGCTCTCACATCTTTGACATGTATAGTGTCCCATCACTCAAGCTAAAACAGGTCAGGCAGCAGCCACTGACCCCTGTGCAGCTCTTAAACCAAGCCTAGACTAGCTCAGGTTGAGTCACAGTGTGCTGGGTCCCAGCGCAGCCAGGTCAGTGCAAAGCCAGGTGCTTTCTCCTGCTAATGTAAAAAATCATGTTTACAGGTCTACATGGTTCTGATGCAGACCTGGGAGTGCTCCTGAGTTTCAACTCTGATCAGAAACCTGAAAATGTTCTTGGTTGTTGTAGGCTACCCATAGCCTCTCTGCTATTCTTTCCCCTACTGGATAGCTCTGTTACAGTGTTCAGAAGCAGACACATATGAAAATTAAATGGATGTGTCTCAAGTTACTCACTGTAAGTTAAAAAGTAAATGTTAAAAGACTTATGTTTTTTAAAATTGCATTTAGCTGATCTTTGCTAACAATTCATATGAGCATATCTACCAAAGTCTGCTGTAACTAGCCGTTATTTATCTGCTAGATACATTGGATAATTTCTGATATACTGAATATTAAACATGAACTACTGTACTTTTTTTGCCAAATAATGTTCTTCCAAGGAACATATGAGAATTTGAGATGTTATGGGTCCAGTGGATATCACTATAATAATGTGTGTCAACGTCCATACCTAAATAGATAACACCGAATTAGTAAAATTGATAGGGATTGGGTTATATTATTGTATTTAGTGTATGATTTCTACAAATTTGTTTGCCTTTGTAAGGAGTCTTGTGGATGTCGAAGTCCTTAAAATGTCAAAATTAATATAACATTTGACTGTAAGACAACTTGTTCTTTTTTTTATTCTGGCAGTTAACATGAGAGAACAGTCCTTACCATTATTAAGTTGACTCTTTTTTCAAGCTATATTACATCTCAAATTTTCACTTATTTATGAAGAGAAGCCAAGAGAAATCTGTTTAATGTTGCAGTGTTTTAAGGCAGAGCTCCTACCTTGTACCCAGGCAACCCACTGATTCATGCTCAAAATGGCTGCAGCAGGTCAGATCCAATGTTGCAATATATTAGAACCAGAATTTACGAATATTGTGATTTGTGTTAGTATCTCATTGAAAACTGGGATCTTAGCCTGTGCATTTGCTACCCTTAACCTTATACATTCCAGATGTCTAGGCACCATTTGAACTAATTTCCACAGAAAATTTTCATTTTTGTACTCATCTGAGTGCATATGTGGCCCTAAACCAAAGCCCTACATCTGACACACAGCTGTGTTTCACTCAGAAGTGAAAATGTATGATTTCATACTTAGAAGGTACAAATGATGTAATCCGCTTCAAGATAAAGAAAAGCTTCCAGCTATGTTTTGCATTATTATTATAAATGGAAAATGAAATAGAACCTAAAATAAACAGCCCTTCAAACACCTTGCGGTAATCTACCACTGAAATACCTAGTGTTAATAACATTTGATTAGGAGAACTGTATTGGGCTTGGCATGCTACTAACAGTCTTAGAAGGAGCTCCCTGGAAGGTGCCTAAAGAAAACAGGATGGTGCCAATCTCTTTTAACTCCATTTAATAAAACAAAATTGTCTAGTGTTTCAGACAGCAGAGATGCATCAATACAGATGCCACTACAGAATGAGCTATCACTGATTATCACTGCTTTTAATCTGTTTTGTTAATGAAATCATTAGTTATTTTCATGTCAGCTGAGACAGAACTATGGCAACTTTTATTATTTGACATTGATCAAGAGAGTGTTCATGTCCTTGAACAGAAATCATGTCCTAGAAATCGATGAGTAATGAGATGATCTTATAAAAATTCTGGGTAGCACTAAGAGCAGTTAGGTATATAAAATTTTTAATAGGCACTTAGAATGTCTGGGGACAAAAAGAAAAGGAAGTAAAATACACAGAGAGTTTTGGGAAGAGTTGTCATTTCCCACTGTACTTTATGTTCTTTGCTATGTTTTGTACTTTATGTTCTGTACTTTATGTTCATATATTTCAAATATTATGCTAGGAACTCATAGCATAAGCCCAAATACACCATGGCTCATGAATCCCTCAATCTAAGCAACTGTGTAGTCCCTATTGGAGCAAGTTAGCAAATGAGCTGGTACCTGAAGAGTAGGAGAAGAGAAAGAGACAAAGAGGAGAAAACGTAGCTCTGTGTTTTCCAGACTGGTTACATATC
Organism: Neopelma chrysocephalum; assembly: GCF_003984885.1. Taxonomy (NCBI): domain Eukaryota; kingdom Metazoa; phylum Chordata; class Aves; order Passeriformes; family Pipridae; genus Neopelma; species Neopelma chrysocephalum. The sequence continues at coordinate 7,614,513 of NW_020897700.1, read as the reverse complement.
TTTACTACTAGCTGCTCTTATGAAAAATAGAATAAAGTCTCCCAAGTAATACTGCTTACAAAGATTATTCCTTCTTAGCAAATGATGACTGTGTATGATGACCTTTACAGACGCACAGCTATTGCAGTGGGTAAAATGTTTGTGTGCCATTGAGGTATTATCTGCTGCATGGAATGCTCTGCATTTCCATTTTCTGGGGAAAAAACCCAAAAAGCTTTTTCTTTCCTCTTGCTTTTTTGGCAAAAAACCCCCAACCAACCAGACAAACAAAAAGACAGTGGTCTCTGCACTACAAGAGTCAAATTAGTGCCTCAATCTCAGAATTATACAATTCATTATGTGGGCTGAGGTAAAAACTGACCAAATACTGAAGTGTTTCCGTGTTATCTTACTTTTTCAAATACCAAGTGAAAAAGCTTTAGTCTTCAAAACGTCAAATTACTTTTGGTAATTTTATTTTTGTTAAAGGCAAGCATCAGAACATTAACAAATTAGTAGTCTTTTCCATTTATTTTCACATCAAACTACCAATGTCATTGATTTTCACATTTCACCAACTGATGTCTCGGGATAGTAAAATGGCACAAATTTATGATTATCAGTTTATGGGATAATATTAACAAAGCTGTTCTCTTTCATGGATCCTCCACTATGAGCTCAAATAAGACAAGGCAGAAAAATTTCACCTGTTTGACAGTTTACTCTTTTTTATGTGAATTCATTCCTAGTACCATAGAATCATAGCATCATTTAGGTCAGGAAAGGCCTCTAAGATCATTGAGTCCAGCCATTAACCTAACACTGCCAAGTCCACCACTAAACCAAATACTTTCCAGCCACATCTACATGTGCTGGGTAAAGTAAAAGTCCAAGGCATGCGAACTTCAAAAGAGCAAATATAGCCTATATTTAAATATTCTAAATGTGAGTTATACCTGTTTATTTGATGAAGGTTCCTAAGAGAGGATTAGGGATATCTTACTGCAGAGTTAAATACAACTTCAAGCTCTTTTTAGGATATATACCCAAGGCTACTGCAGTCTGGCACGCGGATAAAGTGATACATGTACTGAGGAGCCCAAGAAAGCTGGATATGTTTCCAGTGATTTAATTTCCTACATGAACTACTGAAATTTTTATTTCTGCACAGTAGGGGCCCAGGCAGACCTTAGAAATTACAAAACCTAACTGAAAAGTGATGGCATTTTGTTCCACCCAGCAATTCATCACATGCTTAATGGTGAGCCTGAGATTAATCCTTTACTTCATCCTTGCTAAGCAGAGGAGTTTCTCCAATGCCACCAGCAGTAACTGGCAATTGAACGTGTTGACTCGGCTATGCCCTGCCCAATACGTAAGCAGTGAAGAAGACAAGTGCTTAGATAATGCCTGTGCCTTACCTCGCTCCTCACTCAGGTTGGTCTTGCTATAAAGTAATCAAGAGCTGTTTTGGACCTCTTATTCCCCTGCAGAAAAGTGACTGGTCTTGCCTGGATGCAGGTAGAATAAAACACTTGAAATGCATGTCACAGACAAGGCCGGGAAAAAGGGTAGAAGAGTCAATGCTGGTATAATTATTTTAGTTACAGTCTCAGCGGTGGAGGCAGACACGGATGTTGAAAGTGCAATTACAGCAGCGACTGTGGTGATAACAAAAGCAGTGCAACAACAGGCACCCACTTGTCTTTTTTCCTTTCTTTAAACTAAGGCATCAAAAGGAAGAAATGGCAATGTTTCTCAGGAGAAGAAAAGTATTTTGATTTTAATCACACATCCCCTTGCCTCTTTCCCCTCTCTCAAATGCACCACTAGGCAGAAAATGATGTGAAAACTAGAGAGGCTCAGTCCCCATAGGTAACGCTACCATACAGAAAATTCGAGAGAAATCAACTGTGTGGGGAAATACAAAAAACTTCATTTGGCTAAAGCAATTTTATCTTTTGTTTTTAAGGCATTTGCTGCTTATTATTTAAGGCTCACCCTCTATATAAGAGAAGGGTGAGACAGACACGTGGAATGAGGCTCTCCATTACTATGTTGGATTTGTGTTTGTGGCTATTTCACTTTGGGATTTTTCTTTTAAGTCCTTTCTCTAGTTATTTACTGTTTTGAATTGAACTGTGGGATCCTAAATCAGTTATTCCTTGGAGGGCAAACAAATCTTAGGAAGAGGAATACTTAAAGTCCAAAAGCTCAAAGGAGGAATAGGAAAACATATAAATACTTCATATGTTCCTCTTATGGGATTATTCAGAATGCGAACTGATGTCAGAACATGCCATAATCAGCCTCAGTAGTTTACCACTAGCCTGCTTCTGCTTTAAATTGGACATGAAGGGCAAGAACAGTTTCCACTGGGCACTGTATTTTTATAGAAACTCTTTATTAAGGGATTGGTGCTTTAAAACAGCTACTTTTATACTTTGGAAGGAGGTTAAATTATAATTAGATTTTGATTTTTCTAGGAAATATGTTTTAAGAACTGACAGATCGTTTTCCCCATTTTTTTTTAGCCGAAGAACTGCTTTCTATGTACATGAAAGAGGTGACAGTCTGATTGTCTGATTGATTTTCGTTAACTATAGAAGAACGTGCAGCTTCCTTAAGGAGACAAGAGAGAAGCTGCAGCTGTAAATAGCAGCTGTAAAGCCAGACCCTGGCAAGCAGTGGAGAAGAAATGGAAGTGTAGCAGCTGTCTAGGTCAGCACATTGTTATTGTAAATCCAACTGGTAGAGAAATATAAGTGAGATTGATTATTTTTAAGCAGTTTGACAGGCAAATTTAATGAGTGATGTTTGTGACTGCTTGATGAAGTATCTTAGCACCTTGTAGGAGAGAATTCAGCATGACTTGTTGGCTTAGAGGATTAAGACTGTAGCTGTGTTAATGATGGGCCTCCAGATGTTGATCTCTCTCTGTGGATTTTGCCAAGTCAGACCTCTGCAGAAGATCTCTAACATAATTTTGTGATTTGTGGATAAAATGTAGGGTCCTCAAGAATCCTGTGACCCTGCAGTTCATCCTTTTTGTGATGCCTGCAAGTCTTCATGAGCATGACTAACTTTTGAGAAGTGGATGGTTCTGCTTGAAATTTGGTTGCAAATATAGTCTGACTTGCTTTTAGGATTTTCTTTCTCCATCAAAGGAAACTCACAGGTAAATAGCAATTCATAATAATAATTCATAATAATAAAGGATATGTTTTTCAGGAGTTAAGACTATTGATCATATGAATATTTATTTCCATTTGGGATCATAAATCTCGATTGAATTTTAAGATTTCCATGTAAGTGGACTAATTTCTATGATCCTGTTGTTTAACATTAAATTCAATAAGAACATCTATGTCATAGATTTTAAGGGGAATCTGAGAAATAATGTGCAGTATAGGTAAGAGTAGAATAAGATGATTTTAATTCCTGATATTTTTTAAACTAATAAAATAATTTTAATGTTGCATTTTTATCCCATAGGTTTTTGTCTAAGTTGCCTGCAATTTTTTGTATAACAGGGAAATCTAATTTAAAAAATCACTTGGCAAGAAGAGGGGAGGAAAATATGTAAATCTCATTCTTTTTAAAATTCTCTATTTTTAATAGCACGAAAGATAAACTGGCAGAAATAGGAGGAAAATAAATTACACACAGAAATTTTTAAAGAAAAATAATGCAAATAAGATGAAAAATTATAAATCTATTTTTAAAGACTCCCTCCATGAGAATTATATGTGATTGAAACACAAACCTGTTCCAGTAACAGAGACTAATCAAGTAAGGACTATACTTACTAGTGTCATTCAGTGATTGGGTAGATCAATATAATTGTGATTAATTCACTGAAGACAGCTAGAAGTAGTAAATGTTTAAGTGCTACAATTCTTCAGCATTAATCATATGATAATTTTAAATCGACTGTAAACCCAGCAGCTTTGACAAGTTGTCATCTTTTGTGTCAAATAGTAACATTTCCCTAGGATTTCAGTGCTTCAACTGGTGTCATACTTTTAAAATGTATAAACAAATGCCCGGAAAATTTTGTTGTAAGATCAGTGTCTTTATTTATGGCACTCATTCTACTGAAGGCATTCAGCCGCACTTCTTCCTATGAACATTGCTGCTAGCCCTGGGCCACAATGGATTTAAGGTAGCACAGACACTTTCAAAATTGAACTTCAGACACCATAGAGACCTGGTACTTGGTCTGTTCAGTCTCACCTTTGTCTGTTCTTTTTTTTTTAGAACCTTGATACACAGTGCTGATACACAACTTCATTCTTGTCTTCATATATCTTAACATGAAATCTGTATGAAATTCCAGAGACTGACATCTGAATCTGAAGTCCCATACTTCCACAAAAAAGGTGCCAGAGTTCTAGAAACTCCTGAGTCTAGTGGGCTAAATGTCCATAAGTTAGAACTCCAATAATGCAGGTGAAGATGATGATGAAAGGGAGAAAGACAATTAGCTATATATGGTACATAAACCTGGAGATTGGCTGTGAGGATTATAGGGACTAGGCCATCACCCCATCACCTTGGAGGAGGTAAGCAGTGGTCTGGAGTTTTAAAGAACTAGCTGGAGAAGTCTGTGTAGGCAGAAGGTGGTCCCAGGAGTTTAGTCTAGATACACCTTTATTTCCTGGTGTGGAGAAGAAGGATGAGTTTAATGTAGGATTAAATTGTTAAGTTGTCCTTGTTGCATAAATGAGCATAAGTAACTAATAGAATTTTGTTTGAGAATGTTAATTAAAAAGAACTTTCATGTCATGCAAAGCAAGCATGTACCTTGAGCAAAATATGTGGTTATTTTAAGGAAAAATGAAAAGCATTTGCTGTAATTAACCTAAAGGGTAGATGCTTGTTGACGTCTTTTTTTGTGATGTAGGCAGGTTTGATCTATCAGCAGAATCCCTCTGAATGGACACTCTTAAGAAGGGTCTTGCAGCTAAGAGATAGGATTCTGGTATTTGTCATCTTTCAATCACATTTTGAGATGTCACAGAGAACATTGCATCGTTAAAGAAAAATATTTGCTCTCTTTCCTTGACCTGGTATTATATTGGTTATGTGGGGGTGGTTACGACTTACACTGTATCTGGAGCAGGCCGGGAGTTCACCTTGGTAGTAAATCTTGCAGAACTATTTGATTCCAGTAGATTTTAGTAAATAACTTTCTATTACATGCAAGGCAGGATGACTGTCACATGTTTGTCACACATTTTACTTTCTTAAGTGAATGAACTTTATGGAGAGGGGCATTCACCTAAGTTCCTCTAGGGAAAGTAGAGAGGAAGGTGTGTTCTCAAATTCCTTGTCAGTAAAAAAACTCTCAACACCTTAATTCAGTAATGAATTGTATCTTCTTTGATACAATCTTCTTTGATACGAGACCAGAGTCACAGGGCTTCCCATGATTTCTTAGGGTAATATAGCAAAGCATAAGACCACAGGGCTAAATATAGAACACAGTTATTCCCCTTGCTGTGTTTGCAGCTTTTCTAGGCCTTTCCTTGCATGCTGTGTGCTAGGCAAGCTTTGGGGCCTATTGCGTAGGGCAATGTATTTTGCCTTTGATTTATCTAGCACAGTGAGCTAATCTATCCACTCAGATGCTGTAACAGTAGTGAAATGGGTCTGTTGCCAATCCATGCTGTGCAAATGAAGTAAATTTTCTCTCTCAAAGAATGCCTGCATGTGCATTGAAGCTGCTCAGGCTGAATTTTTAAAGGGTGATTTTAGCTACAGACAAAGTAAGAGCTGATGATATATTTCTCTCCCAACATTCTTTTTTATTTTCCTTTTCTTTTTCCTTTTCCTTTTTCTTTTTCTTTTGATTTCCTTTTCCCTCTCCCTTTTCCTTTTTTTTCCCCTCAAGCAAACACATCTTACAAACACTTCTCTGTGCCCTAATGTTTTTTCTGTACGTGCTAAAGAGATGAGTGGATGTTAAAGAAACTTATCAATAATTCTAGATGACAAAAGGGAGTAGAAAGGAAAGGTGTGAGCAAAGTATAACTTATGTAGAAATCTCTAAATATTATGTACGGAGAAAACTTGCATTGACATAAAATTAAACAAATTAAAACTTACATTGACATAAAATTTTACTGTACAAGAATTAGTAAGATAGATTTCTGAGCATGTCATGCTGTGGATCAAACATATTCTGGTGTTACTGTTTATACATAAAAAACCCAGAACACTTTATGAGAAATACGCATAAAAGCCCACTATCTTAAAGGGTTGGTGTCTTGAGTACTTGTGATTATGACTTGTCCTGAGTAAAGGTTGCACTGTGGATGCTGCTCTGAATATTAAATATTCACTGTCTGTGTCCCCAACTAGAAAGGGGCATTACTTTTCAGCGAGGCTTTTGGCTGACCCTTGATGACATTTGTGATGACCATCTGCAATCTGCCTAAACCAAGAAGTTCCCTGTAAAATTTTAGGTTCTGAAATGACTGTCTGTTTTTAGAATACTATTCCTGACTCCAAAGGAGCAGTTCTTTTTCTTCTTTTAAATAGAACTCATTTTATTAATTCAATCCATCTACTCCTTCTTTTTTTTTTTTTCACTCTCCTACATCTCCTTTTTGCTTGCTGCAGAACTGCAGAAGACTGAATTCTGCCTGTGCTTTCTTGGTACAGTATCACTTGTTTCCATAGAAAAGGATCTGGTCCAATCATTACTGAAAGTGGGAGCATAGATGAGATAATTTAGCACTTTGTCCAGTCATGTCTTGAAAACCTCCAGTGATGGGGACTCCACTATGTCCCTGGGAAGGTTGTACCAGTGATCAATTGTTCTCACTGCGAAAAACTTTTTTCTTATATCAAGATGAAGCTTCTTCTGATGCAACTTGCACCCATTGGCCCCAGACCTCCTTGTGTGGCTCTGTCCTTTTTGTAGCCACTCGTTTGAGTACTGGAATATTGTGATGAGATCCTCCCTGAGTTTTCTGTTCTCCAGATAGACAAGACCTACCTCCTTCAGTCTTTCCTCATAGGGCAAGTTCTCCAGCATTTTGGTTGTTTTCATAGCACTTCTGTAGACCTTCTCTAGTCTCTCTGTGTCTTTTTGAACTGTAGGGACCAGAACAGGACGCAGTACTCCAGGTGCAGCCTGAAAAGCTCTGAGTGATCATGCTTCTACCTCTGCTAGCAATCCCTCTGTGGATGCAGTCCAGGGTCTGGTTTTCCTTTATTGGACAATACTCTCAGGCACATTGTGTGACTCATGGGGGTGGTCCTGTACAGGGCTAAGAGTTGAACTCCATGGTCCTTGTGGTTTCCTTCAACTCAGTATATTCTGTGATTCTGTGCTTCTGTGCTGCAGTGGTGCTCTGTTGACTCATGTTCAACTTCCTGTCCATCAGGATACTTTGGGTCCCTTTCAGCAAGGTTGCTCCTCATCCTCACAGACCTTAGACTGTACTGAGCTCTTTGGCTATTTTGTCCCAGGTGCAGAACCTTGCGCTTTTCTTTGTTAAATTTCATGCTGTTCTTGACAGCCCAGCCTTCCAGCCTGTCCAGGTCTCTGTAGGAGATGCACATCCTACATGCATTGCACAAATGACTAACGTCTTTAAGTATGCTATTCTGTTTGTTTTGGAACACATAAACTTCCTTCAGCACTTGCAAATGAATAGGAACAGAGTTTTGTGATTTATAAGTTTTATCCACCAGTGGCAAACAATTAGTTATTGTTGTAGAGTTAATTTATATACCTTTTCTCATCACTAGATGGAGGTAGGCAACCACAATGAGGGCAGCTTTCCCTGCATTTTGTATTATGAAAGAGATTATTCTGTGCTGATTTGGAGAGCAGGGAGTGTATTTTATCATTAGAAATGCTATTCTGGTACAAGGTTGCTTGAGAATAGGATGACATTTGCACTTGCCAATCTATCAAAGCAAACCTTTTCACTGGAATCTGTTCTAAATGAAAAATATAGTTTGAGTATAATTTAATCTGATGTACTTTTTATTATCAGTAATCCACTTCTGAATTTAGATGATCATAAACCTTATTTAGATCATGCATAGATGTGTGTGTGTGTGCAGAAGTCACTATACTAGACCTAAGAAAAAAAGAGGAACTTAATAATGTTAATTTAATATCTACTATACCCTGAAACTAAATAGATAGTGTATTATATATCCCCTTGTATTAGCAATTATGAAATGCAAAGCTGTATGTTTTACACTGCATTTGTGTTTTCCCAGCGTACAAGAAGTAAAAATATGAACAGACTTTTCAGACCAGCTTTCAGACTCACAGTCAAAGTTATGGGATCTTTTCAGTAAGATCCCACTTCATCTTTACAGCTTAAGTTGTTACTTCTTGTTGTTTAGTTTCTAAAAAATGATTCATTTATAGGTACAGTTCACAAACACTCAGAGAAGGAACAACTTTCTTCCTTCAACTATTGAATATAGCTACAAAGCTGTCCTTTAGCCTCAGAGTGCTCTGTGCAAACATGTATAGCTGTGACCATGAAGGAAGACTTGGTGGAGCTGATCTCTTGTTACCTCTCAGACACAGGAGAGCTACAGTGCTACATCCTGAGTTTCTTGCAAGATACTAGGTTTTACTTTTCTAATTTTGTATATTAAACTAGTTTATATGCCTCTCTCCTTTATTTCATGCTGAAACAATGAGTTGATAAACATCCTGACCTTCCAGAAAAAGTGGTGAAGGCACCCAGGTAGTGTAGGTATATGTGATTACCATATGCTTGCTGAAGAGTTAAGCAGCACTGTGCATTTCCTGTAAGGTTATTTAGAATGGGATTTGATGAATTGATCATCAGTGCTTCCAAATACAACACTGCCATCTTTATGTTGTGCCTTTCAGAGCTTCCCTGGCTCCCGCCTGGGAAAGTGTCCTCTCCTAAAGAGTTAAACCTGGCTGGTACAACTAGAGCTGGTGGCAAGAGCTTAAGGTAAGTGTGTTGGCAAATGGAAGAGGGGAGGAGACAGTGGCATATAAAAAGGATTATTGCACTAGGTGAAACCAGTCATCAACTTAGCCAGGTAGCTTGTCTTTGCTGTGCATGTGTATATGTGTGTATAACAACTGATACTTTGGGCAAGGTTACAGCAGTAGGACTAAGATACGTGTATAATTTCTCTTGATTGTGGTCCATCCTCTGACAATTTGTGAGGATCATGGTAGAGAGGTTGTATCCACAAGTGTGTTTTGTTCTTAGGGGATCTCTCTTCCTTTAATTTAAGCATTGGGTTTGGTGTGGGGGTTTTAGGCTTTTTTGTTGTCTTTGTAGGTTGGTTGCATTTTTTTGTCTTTATTCTTTTAGCCTTCACAGCATGCTGGGGCAATGAGGTCCATGCTTTATTTACTGCTTTATGGAGAAATACTGCTTTCATCTGATTATTCTCCAGTCTCACATTTTAAGAAACAGTAATTTTTTCCCCCATTCACCTCCTTCATTCCATTGATTACGTCCTGTGCCTCAGTCATATTGTTCTTATGACATGTGCATGGTTATGGAGACTGCGGAGTAGAGATGATTGGAATGTGCAAAATGCAGAGAGATGGAGAAAGGATCATCAGTGGAGTTCCCTCATGAATTTTGGAAAAGGGATTTAATTGAAATCGTTCTGCTTGGCCACTTGAGATGCGTTGGCCATTGTAGAAGCTTGTGCTCTGTATTCTCAAGGACATTAAGTTGCTTTCTGACTTGTCATGGGTATAAAATACTCTACAGCCAGGCAGTTTTTGTAGATATTAGTGATATAATGCTGCTTATGTTGTTGACAAATTTTTTTTTCTGAGATAAAACTCTATTATATTTAGTGGTCTCTGTGGGGTGCTGCTGCAGAGTAGAACTATGTGCACAGTGTTCAGAGTTTTTCTGAACTGTCATAGAGAAGGTTTGCCTACTCTGCCTCCTACACATGCTCCTTTGTTCAAAGTCTAACATGGTTTCACAGAGCTACAGATGTTTCTTATCAAATTTTCCATCTGCAAAGCCAGCAACATGAACTCACGTGGCAGCGAATGAGACTTAGGGCCTCGTCTGCTCCCTTGTTGCCAAGACATCTGAAGAAGCATCTCAGCAGCTAGCACTACCTGCCTAGGGTCTTCTGAGGTGCACTAGAGGTTGCCAATTTTTTTTCTATTTAGGTTTCTCCTTTAATTTTTTAGCCATTTTGTCTTTTCTGGACTTTGCTGACTCAGCAGAACCATTGGGACTGGGGGTTGAATTGCTTTTCTCTCTGTATAAGACACCTTTTTTGTGATTTTAGTTTGGTCTAGACCAGTACTGTCATTCTGATACACACAAGTATATGCTTTAGACTCATGTTACAGATTTTTATTTGGATACGGAGGAATGTGGAATCTCAGGTGTCCTAGTTCAAAGAGAGTTTCTTGAATAGCCTGTACTCAAGGGGTTATAATAGGGAGCTTGCTTCTTCCTTTTCTCCTCCAGCTCTTTCTTTTGATTTGTCTCTCTGCACTCCTGACTCTCCATTTTTCTTCTGTATGCACCCCTGCCTTTGCCTTCCCTCATCTTTGTCTAAGTGGGGTATGTTATTTCCATCCACACAGCTGAGCACCTGTACCCAGGGAGCTTGTGTGTTCAGCTTGCTGTTGCAGAAACTCATGTTTGATAGGGGCAACACTGGCTACAGCAAAACCGTGTTCATTCTGCTAAGAGGACCATTGCACAGTCGGAGCTGTGAGGGGAGTGAAGAACATACTTGGTGCAAGACAGTCCTGGGGAATTTGGCTTTCAAGTGTTTTACCAATTACAAGGTATGTGCAAGACTTCATCCACTGAAATATTTCAACACTGAAACAATACAAATGTTGCTGGGAGAATATATATTTGTTTACATTCTGGGAACTGGAGTCTAACCAGGTAAGACTTGAAAACATGGATTTTCCTTGTTTAAGATTTAAAAAAAAAAAAGTTTATTTGGCAAGTAAATGGGAAGATAGGGCATTTTCGATAGGACTTTGCTTTCTGTGAAGAATATAAAACTATAAATTGTCGACAGCTACAGTCATGTTGACTCTATTGAAGTGTAAATGAGCTCATCATTTATCTCTGTGAGCTTTGGATTTAAGTTTTTAATGACAAAAATGGCCCATGTATGAGAGCACAAGAAGAATACATTCCATAATTGTTTTTGTTAATCCAGTCACTCTCTACAGAGCTAGCTGAAGACCTGACTGACTGAGGGAACAGTTCTGCAAAACATTGCTAAAACCTGTCAAGTGTATCTAGTGCATTATGTATGCTTGAAGACTCTCTCCCAGAAAGTGTTTTTGTTGCTACCTATGGCTTCTTTGCAAGAGGAGCATTTCTCTTAATGCAAGAAAGAACTTCAAAGAGGAAAGTCTTTGGAGGCTTTACCTGAGAGGGCTTAAGCGTCATCAGAAGTCAGCTAAGTGCATCTCTGCTGACTTCAGTGACCTAGTGCAGACTCTGCAGCAAGGCTGGCCTTTTTCATTTCAAAACAGCATTGAATTAGAGAAGCAGTGTAAATAACATTTCTGTATGCTGCTATGACCTCTTTTAAATTCTGCCCTTGTAGTCCTTGTATGGTCCATTTGTATGTTGCAGACCCAATTTCCCTTTTCAGTTTCAGTATTGAAATGATAGAGGTATTTTGCTCAAATAAAATGGAAATCATGTTTACAGTACTGGTGGAACATCCCTCACTGTTGTTTGTTCCTGAGTCTGCTGCTTCCTTCTGTGAGTGTGTGTGTATGTGTGTGTGCCCATGTGAGTCAGGAGCTGGTATGTCACAAAGTGCAACAGAGGCTCTGACAATATCCAGTTTTCAACTTTAACTTAACTTGTCCTCTTAAATACCACCCTTTCATTCTGTATTATTAAATAAATTAACAAGCTGAGTGGATCAAAGACCTTTCCGACCTGCTTTTCTTGAAAGAACAGCCCTTAGTCCTGCTCTGTGGGCAATATCCGGAGTTTTTCACTGTTCAGCAGTTTCATGCTGAGGACAGTGTGTGTGGCAGCCAAGGCCTCAGATTTGAGCTAGTCCCTGCAAGGGGCAGATGGGAACATTTACCCTCCTGTGCTGAAGCTGAAGTTCTCATGATCTTCTGAAACCTATGACAGAAACTTTTGCAGTCACTCTTCTTTTAGAATGTTTTGGGTTTTTTATTGTTTGGGATTTCTTCAATGTTGGAACAGTCAGATAACTTCTCCTTTAAATATGCTGTAACAGTGTTTTGAAAAAGAATTGACTTGGTCTGGCTAAAATAATTTATTGCAATCTTTAGCACCTAAAAATATAGAGCAGAGTCAAACCAGGATAGACCTTAAGATTCCTTTTGAAAAACTTAACCCACTCTGACAGTAAATTCTATTTAACTGGTCCTGCAAAGTTTTTATTTTCAGCTGTGAATTTATCTTATGATATCTTTTGTTCACTGTATTTTCTAAGTTAATTATAAAATTAATGTGGAATTATGAAAAAATAATGTAGAACTATGTAAAAACATAGCTAATACCAGCACATATCCCATGCACTCCTTCCTTCTTACCCAACAGGCCACTCACTCTGTTTGCCTGAAGATTCAGTTTTTTAACCTAAGTTTTAGGTTAAGAACTGAAAAATTAGCACATAATTTAATGAAAAGCTTTCACACATTGTATTTTTTTAACGAGTGTTGATTTTTCTCTGTTTTATTACAAATTAAGTATATCTTTAAAAAGTTAGAATGTGTCACTTTTTAAAAATTTCCCTTTATGTTGTCAGTAATTTTGATTTTTTTTTCCTCCTTTTTTCTTATCTCTCTTCTGGTTCCCTAGTTTGTCACACAAAGAATGTGTTTGGTATGAAGGGAGACCATGTTAAGGAGAGAGAAGAAATTTTAAAAATGGAAGAAAGCCCCTCTTGCTTTCTATGAAATCAGCATGTGAAGAGAAAAAAAATCAGTGAAAAGCTTTCTCTTGAAAATGTTGTAAATTAAATTCTATTTAAATTAAATTCTAGATACTCTTTTTGCCTTACTGAGCCATTACTGCTTTACTGGAGCATTTCTCTCTTGCCAAGACCCAGCACTTTCCATCCAAATTACCTCAGTCCCAACCTCTTCTCCTGCTGCTTTTCTTTGTATCACAGTAGGTATTCCCAGTCATCCCCGGCTGACGGTTTGCCTACATATTAGGATTTCAGTTTCACCTATGCTTGAAGCATCAAAGGGCTCTTTGCTCTGTTCAGACCACTTGGCAACTTTTGTGTATAGTGCTGCGTGTATTTTGTATGTCATGTTTAGAATATTTGAGAATATTTTGTTACTCATACTTGTGATTTGCTGTTTCTTAAATGTTATAGAAATTCTCTTAGATAGGGATGTTGAAACATTTTTGAGGTGATGCATTAAATGTCAGCACATCCAATTTTTTTCCTCCTTGTCTGATGCTTTTGCCAAACAGCCATATTCTATCCTCATGTGAGCAGTTGTGCTGTTGATCTTATGCCTGTCTGGATAGATTTTAGTTTTGCTTTTTGTATTTTCTGTAAAACTTGACTTACTGTTTATCTTCTGATATTTATGTGTGGGTATTTCTGTTCCTTTGAGGACATGTGCACTTCCTTTAGGGCCCAATTAACATTTTTTGTTGAACTATAGGTTAGCCTATGAATATTGCTGTATCTATTTTTTTTTGTATACCATTTCACTTTTCTTTTTTTATTAACATATCTGAAAGCACTAGAGACCTGCTTGGTCCCTAAAACAGAAGTCTTATACTCTAAATTCAAAATGCAAACTTCTTTAATGATAGCACACTGTATTTACCTAGAGCAATGTCTCTCTAGTGTCTGCATTAGAGCTCAGAGCTCTTGAACTCCGGTTCCTGTATTTTCTGCTGAGGCAACAGGACCAGCTAAGACGGTTACTTTATTTTTCTCTGCCTCAGTTCCTCTATGCATAAAATCTGGGAAAAAGAGCTACTGGTTCCATTTGTAGCCAATATCCAACAGCTGCAAAAAATATTCTAAACTATATATTATAAACGAATAGAATTTTCTAAGTGTAGAAGAACAATTTTTTCATGGGGTTTTGTGAGTTCTTACCTTTCGAAATAAGCATTTCCTCTCTGGAATACATGGTCCCTAGTGACCCTTTTTAACACTTTCTTCCTTTTCATTGCTGTTCTAGGTTTGAAACACTTTGAACGTATTAAGACCTTGAGCATGATCAGCCTTCAAAACCAGTAAATTTTTCTCACTTTATTCCATTTTATTGCTTCTGTGCATCTAATCTACCCTAAAAAATGCCGACAATCAAAAATACTATTGCATTATTCTTTCAGCATTCCTTGTAATGTAAGCTGTGTCCAGCATGGAAGAAACACAGAATCTCAGAATATGCTGAGTTAGAAAGGACGCACAGGGATCATCGAGTCCAACCCTTAGCCCTGCACAGGACCATCCCCAAGAGTAACACCATGCACCTGAAAGTGTTGTTGAAACACTTCCTGAACTCTCTCAGGCTTGGTGCTGTGACCACTTTCCTGGGGAGAAGATTGAAAAAAAAGTGGAAAAATTAAATTTTTGCTCACCAAATTGAAGTTCTTTTCTACCTGCAGTTTAATTCAGAATTATAGCACATCATGGGGGTATATACCAACATGACCTAGGAAATTCTGAGGTTATGCTAACTGCAGAACATATAGCTTTTTGAACCTTTAAGGACACTTTACAGATAGTTAAGGAGAGAACAAGGCTTCAAGGAGAAAATAAGTAAAATTAGAAAGACAATATGATTTAAGATACTAATAAGCAATAAAGGAGGAGAGATAAATGAAGAGTATGCAAGAGACAAGCTGGCAGCATTTACAGCCAGTGCATCTGTGACCTACCTCAGATCTGCACCATTTTCATCCTTGTCAACCAACTGCCAAACAATCCACTGCTTCCACTGAGAAATGTCTGATCTCATGTTTATTGACATGCAGAGGAGAGATCTCCACACTCATTCGTAAATGTTGTTTTCTTCTTATTATTGTTTATTATAGATTTTTGGAGTATATGCAGTAAGAAAAATACATTTCTACATAGGAAGGAAAATGGGAGGTTTATGCAGGATGGTACCTGCATTTGAAAAGAAAAGCATCTATCCATTATAGGATAGACTTTATAATAAATGTACAGAGCGTATTATCAATGCATATTGAGAGGAGTGGGGAGTTCCTGAGAAAGTAATTACTTTGTCATATCCTACGGAGTACTGTCCAATTTACCAGCATTAATAATTCTCCTTATGAGTCATTTTATACTTATGACCTCTCAGCTATTCATGTTATACAAAAACCCTGCATAAAAGGAAAAAGATTACTTTGTTGGTTCAATAAAACAAATGGCAATTGGAGAACTTTTTTCTGAGCACCATAATCAACTTGTAATATTATTAGATAATTTCTTTATTTTATCTTAAAAAAATTAGTTTCCAAAAGAGTAGTAAACCCTCAAAGTGAATAATATAATTTTCTGTCACATTATTCTTAATTTTTCAATGGTAAAAAGTCTTCCAGTTAATTTCAGGTTGTAATTTTGAGAACAAAGCTTCATCTTTTCCATCTAAGTCTGTGTGCATTTGTACAGAAGCCTGTGTAGGCATGGAAGTGGTGGGAAGTGCTTCTTTTTGCTCCAGAGATTAAGCTTCCCTCCGATCTTGCTGTTGTCAGTGTTTGAGAGCAGAGAAAAGACACAGCAGATGGAATTTCAGACACAGTGTCTTCTGCAGTTCTTGCACTTTGCAGTACTGGTCGTTGAGATTTAGCATCAAACATAAATTTCTGAAGCTTCTTCCTTGCCACAAATGATTCACACAGGGACATGGTGGAATACAAATTAAATTTTCCTTTGAATAAATGATTCAAATCTGGCCTGGAACAATGTTTTTAAACTTAATTTTCAGAGGCAGAAGTTGATACCCTATATGAGTTTATAAATTAATCAACTGCCTGTGCTTTGTAGTTAGAGTATTTTAAGACTTTTCTTATAATATGTGGATTTATGAGCATGGATTTGAAAAGCATTTTGAGACAGACTTTTATTAGTCCTTTTATGGGCTAGACATACAACCTGTTATTTAGCTTCTTATTAGTCCCTCTCTCAAATATGACATCACTTCTGATGGACAAGTGAAATATTCAGGCTTTCTATTTTTTTCAGCTTTGCATAGTTTAGCCATAATAACAATTACCAGTGTCAGTGTATATGATAGTAGTGTCCTGGTTTTGGCTGGGATAGAGTTAATTTTCATTCTAGGTACAGTATTTTGGATTCAGTATGAGACTACTCTTGATAACACACTGATGCTAAGTTGTATTTGCCCTAAGTCAGGGACTTTTCAGTGTCCCATGCTCTGCTAGCAAGGAAATGCATAAGAAGCAGGGAGGGACCGTGGCCAGGGCAGCTGACCTGAACTGGCCGAAGGGATATTCCATACCATAGAATGGAATGCTCTGTACATAAACTGGGGGGAGTTGGCCAGGAGCTGCCGATGGCAGCTCAGAATGGGCTGGACATCAGTTAGCGGGTGCTGAGCAATGGTATTGTGCATTTCTTGTCTGTCTTGGTTTTCCTCTCCTTCTCTTTTTGTTGTCTCCCATTTAATTACACTGTTATTATAATTTTTTTTCAATTATTAAACTGTTCTTATCTCAATCCATATGTTTTACCTTTTTATTTCCTCAGTTCTCCCCCCATACCACTGGATGAGGGTGAGATCAGTGAGCAGATGTGTGGTACTAAGATGCCAGCTGGAGTTAAACCATAACAATCAGTAAAACTACATTGGACTACTTTTTATAGTTCTGGTCACCCATGTATATGGTTTTTATTTGGAACAATATGGGGAAGAGCTTATTTCTAAGACCATAGAGAATATAGCAAGTTTACCTTATAAAAAAAGACCAAAAAAGTCTTCACTCTTTTTGTTGCACAGAACAAATTGGGAAAGGGCAATAATTATTGTATCCATCTTGCTTACTCAGAGTACAAACACAGTGTATGCATTTTTAAAAATTCCACAGCTGGATATCAATAGGGGCAGAAAATGAAATACATTGGGAGTGCTTGACTATGACCTAATTCCGCAGTAGAAAATCAATTTCTTGCTCAACTAATGCTTACTAGCACGACAAATAAAACTCATTAAAGTAAAAAGATTGAATTTTATTATCTTGTCAATGCTGTACTAAGATAAAAAAAATGAATATTTATTTCAATTAAAATAAACTTCTCTATTTTTAAAATGCATTTTATTTTTTAAAATTGAAAAATATTTAATATTTCCAGCATGTATTTTCCCATAGTTATTAACAATTCAGCAAGTCAAAATTAAATATGACATATTATACTCTTAATCCACATCCAATGGAAGCTCTGGTGATGTATCAAGAATAAGAAAATATTATTCTCTTTTCTTTAACTTTGAAAGTAGCTTTGTATTTCTGTGCTTCACTGAAAGAACAACCAGGATGCTTATGCATGTGCCAAAAATATGGGACCCAGGAGCTGAGTGCATGCCTTGGTTATGTTCTGATCCTATGCTGGGATGAAGACCTGTCACACACCAGTCATCTTTCATACACTGTTTTATGTGGGAAGGAAAACTGGGTCAAAATGTACTCCAGTTAGGATTTCATCACTCACAGTAGGGCCTGCTCCCAAGCAATGTCCAGCCATGGAACTGTGACTACGAGAATTTAATCTAGCCTCTGACCTTGGCTAGATGAAAAGCTAAAGAGGGACATTCAGTCTACAGGAAGAGCTTTCAGAAAAACCTTATCTTGAAAGCTAAGGTGCTGTATGCTCATATTTTTGTTCAAACAGTGAAAGTGCCTTGGACTAATTTATAGGAGGTGGTACAGGCAGACATGCCAGATAGTTGGAATCTGAGGGCTGATAGTCTATTTTCAGGGAGACCTGAATTCTGCTTAATCTTCTACTTAGTTCCTACAGCTAAGCTGAAATTGGTTGGATGACTGATTTCGGGTTATGTTCATGTATTTGAATGTTGGCTGTGGCAGTTCCAAAGCTGGCACCTTGCTATTTCAGCTGTCTCTGCTTTGGGAGCAGGAACCTCGAGAAAAAGGCTGGGACTAGAAATTGAAGTCAGCACCTAATTTAGCTGTTCTGTCTAAGGTGTCTTCATCCTCAAGCCAACACTGACAGATATGTTTCCTGGGCAGCCTGATGTTGAAGATGTACAGGATGCTGAGGTCTTTCCTTTTGAATGATCAAATTCCACATTTCTCTCTCTCCCCCCTTCTTTCTCTTCACAGAGTTTTTAGCTAAAACCTACTGAAATCCTGGACAACAAATATTTTAGCAAATTTTAGGAATTTTTAAAGTGGTTTTAACTGGACTTGTATGTAGTTTTGCCTTTAATCCTCGCCCCACATCCCAGCAACTTGCTTATTGAATTTCTATAATATACATATATAGCCACATATGACAAGAAGATTAATTCAATATCTGAATTTTGGTTTGCTTGGTCTTCTAATTTAGGATTATCTGTCCTGTATATTGTTCCTCCTGGTAAACAGGCTTATGAAAGTGTTCTAAATTTTTCTGAGTGGCCTTAATATGTTTGTACTGAAAAAACAGTCATGGAGTCTCTCTGTGCTGAAATCATAGCCTTAAAGATTCCTGGGAATTTTCTGCCTTGTGTAGGAGTGATGAAGTTTGTGGGCACCCTCCACAAGGGGTGGATTCCCAAATGGCAAGAGGGGCAGGAGTGTATTGAACCTGTTCTGCAGATAGAAGCACTCCTCTTCTCTTTTTTTCAGAGCTGAGGCAATTCAGAGATCTGTTGAAGTCTAGTGGTGATACCAGATTAGATTTTAGATTTTTCACTCTGAAAAGTCTTTTCTCCTCTGCAAACTTCCTCCAAGTTTCTTTCACGTTTTCACCTAATCCTCTTCAACCAAGTAATCTTTCTCTTACCTTCCTTTTTTTCCTTGGCTCCATCCCCTTTCCCTCAACAGACCTTGTCTTATTAGCTAATATAGAAATTCCTGACACAGATCCATAAATTTAAATACTGATCTTTTGCATGAACAACTAGGTTCTCCCTGGAACTAATTTGAAGCTTAGTAGACTTTCTTTTCACTAGGTTCCTGTGTTACATCCTTGTACCTCAGAGTTTTCCAGGTTATTGAGCTCTGGTATCACCATCAGAGGTTGTAATACTTTCTGGGCCTCTGCTCTTCAGAAAAGTGAACAATTGAACCAAACAGGTTCTCTATTCCCTTGGGTGCAGGAGTCAGTGGTTGTTCCCTATAATTGTATGAATGGTGGAAGTCCATTTTGAACTTCATGCATTCCTCATAACACCTGCGCACAATGTAACTCTTAATTTCTTCTCCCTGATGTACTGTAGTTAATTAGAATGTGTGTCCTTGATTTGAGCTATGGGATATGGCTTTTATATTTTAATGCAAATTCATTCAATCATAGTCATCCGCATATCCAGGTGATAAAACTGAAATGTCAGTGTAATTCTTAAGTTTCTTGTATGGACTTTTTTTAAACTTTTTTTTCCCCTTTAATTTTAATTTAAATGCATCATATTGAATGCTGATAATTTTTTAAAAAAGTGTGGCACAATTCCATAATGTGTTTTCTTACACAGGTAGCTTTTTCTCTGTCTTTCCCCCGGATTTTAATCTTTGACTTTCCAAACTTAGAATTTTTAATATTTTTGTGTAATGCAACTATAGGTTTTACATGGTGATTATATTAACATGATGCTAAGATTGTACTCATAAGCAATAAGATCAAGAAAACCAAGACCTGACTTGGCATATGAACAGCATTTCAATTCTATTACACATATGCATTGAGATTCAATATTTTATTGCACAGTCTGATATTGTTAAGGAGATGTAATATGAGCAATGCAGTCAAATATCTTTTGGAACACTGTTCAATTTGCTAACAAATTATTTCTGATATGAGCTCAGTAGGTCAACAATTTTCAGGATGTAGAATACAAAATGAAGAATGGGTCTCTAGCTTTTCATTTGTGCTTTAAGTAAAAGTTCAAGTACAGATTTGAAATGAACTAAACCAAAATATATTATCCAGGATGTTATATTGTGTTTTGGCATTATTTGTGTGCTGCTGCTTATTTTCTTGTATTAAGGCCATATATGAATACCATGCAAGTTGTGCTACCCACTGCAAGCGTAAAATAATTCTGTTTTCTTTCAAATATTCTATGAAGTATATGTCTTAAGTTGAAAAGGTAAAGAGATCTTTTATGCTTTGTCCCTTAAAAAAAATAATCTGTATTTAGATGCTCTGTATTTTGCTTTTTGATTATATTCAAGTAGTATAGTATTTTTTTCAGTGGACAAATTCATAGGGGAAGATATTATGACTAGAGATCGATCAAATTTGGTCATTGAACATGGGAATTTAAAGAAGTTTCTGTGCTTTTAGTGTTATTTCATTTCTACAAAGACCACATCTATCACCTCCTTGATTCTTTTCTAAACATCTGTGATGGGAGATTGCATGTGGAATTTAGCTGTTTGGTAATTTTAGTGATGCCTATGTCATTCTTCTAATACATGATCTGTTTTTCTTGGAAAATGCTTCATTCAAAAAAAGCTTTTGAGGTCCAAAACCTCTTGTTCCTTTGGACTTCATCTTTAATGATGCATCATGTGGACTGGTCAAAAAGATAAGCACAGTGAGAGAGAACGGGAGAGAAGAACAAGCAACCTGAATTAGTGTTCATTAAACCACAATTGACTAGTGGGATTCAGTCTAGCAAAGTCCCTGGTGTTTGTTTTATTGTTTCCTTGAAGGCTGAAATCTTAATATAGGTTATGTAGGAAAGCAATCCCATCTTGTCACAGTTATATTTAACTTTATGAAATAATTGTAAAATTAATGGATCAACAATTTTATCAGTTTTTTTATAAAGCCAAGATTGTGGAGAATTCCTATACAATGGAAAGTTCATATTTCTTTCTTAATTAATCTAAAGGGAGAATATTGGTGTGATATTGGAATACCTTAATACCATGTTGGAGGACTTGATATTCTCTGCATATTAATATTGCAAAAAAGGGAAATGTAACTTCAAGACTGGTATAAGAAAATAAGGTCAAATAAATAGATAGAGTGTTTAGCTGATCTACTGCATCAGATAAAAGATACTTTTTAATTTTCAAAGGGAGTATAACCAGGGCAAAGGTGGAACGGTGTTCATGACACAAAAAATATCTGTTATATAAATAGGAGTTAGATTTTATAGAAATGACTTACAGCAAATCTTTAACATGCTTAGGGTTTTTTTTGTTGTTGTTTTTGGAAAAGTATGATGATTATACTATATTCTTTATGAGAAAAGTATTGAAAGCCATGTTTATATCATTCCTGCTAAGTCTTTTATGTCATTCCTGCTAAGTCTTTTATATCATTCCTGCTAAGTCTGTTAGTCCAGTGTTATTTAAAGGATAAATATGTCTGATGCTTGGAGCTTGCCTCTTGGCATAGAGATGTGTAATGTAGGTTATATGAATACAGTCTTCAGGCAATAATTAAGCAAGTCTTTTTCAGTCCTATTTTTATTGGTAAACATGGTACTCAGTGAGGGTGAAGAACATTTGTAATATCTGATATTTTAGCTTCCTGTTAGAAGCATAACACAACATATTGTTAGCTACCAGAATGATTGGAACACTAGAGGAGCCACTGGACTAAGCTGTGGGGAATCTGAGGGTGAAAGAGTTGGTAATACAATTCACATGATTGGCCATCATATATAGGGGTGGGTGCCTTTTGCTTGGTGTCTGGCACACTGTAGCAAGGTCCCTTCCCTCAGAGAAAATTAATTTCTTTCAGAGAGTGTCCAAGGGAGCAGGAGGCATGCTCTTCTTTAGATGCACAACTCCTCCAGCTTGGTTGTTAGGACACTCTCCCTAAATGTGTGAGATCTAGGGTCAGCTTTCTCCACCTGAGGAGACTTAAGCCACTGTCTTTCTCTGCAGAATGTGCAATGCTATTTGAAACTGGAGCACCCGGAATAACTTACTGCCTTCCCTACTGAAGTGGACACACACTACAAAGACTTCACTAGACTCAGAAGAGAGTCAGAGTAAGCCTAATTTAAAGCAGTAGAGAAACCTGAAACCTCATGACTGCTTCACAGACCTATTGTATTTTATAAAATGATATTTCATTGCAAGTTCACTGAAGTTAAAGCTCTGGATACCACAGACAGGGTTAACACTGCCCCTTTCCTTTTCAGCTTTCCCCCCTGTCCTACCTTGTGAATAGGAACATGTAAAATTTCCCATTCTACGGCCCTATTTTAAAAGCTAATAATTTGGTCAGACTTCAACTGCATGGATTGAATTTCTTCACACACTCAGCTGTTGAGGACCAAGAATCAGAATGGGAACGATTCCAGAAGTGGAAAAATAAGTACAGCGATTGAACAGACTTTATGATGCAGATTTTATAGTTATTATGTATATACACATTGTATGTTTCCCCAGAATTTGTATCTCCCGGGCATGTCCCGGTTTGTTCACTTCCCTGCTCCCCTGCTTCTCTACCGATTGGCTGGAGAAGCTGCAGAGACGAGACAGCCTCCATTTGCCCTTTTCTTCCCTGGTTCCTTCTGTGCTCCTCCCCTCCTGCCCATGTCCCTATCCTGGTTTGTCCCCCCTGCCTGTCTGTCTCATGCTCTGCCCTATGTTCTGACCTTTTCCCCTCCTGAGCTGATAAAAAACCGCATGCACGCTTGAATAAAGGATTCTACCTGCACCCTACCTTGTGTCCTGGACCCGTGCTGTGCCACGACCCCATCCCTCCTTCAGACTGCAGCACTCAGCCTTTTGTGTTAGGGAAAGGCATTTACATCTTCCTGTGCAAACATTTAAAAAGTTGGCTTTCAAATTACCATGGTTCGTATATGATCCGCAGTGGGTTTAGTAGCTGATAACTCTGAAGAGCCATTTCTCAGTGTCTGTGCTGGCTCACCACTATCCTGAGTGCCTCTTGAATATCCCAGACATGGACCACCTTCGAAGAGAGACTGAACACGCAGCAAACTGAGGACTGTGCTGCAGTGGAATGTCACAATAGGACAGAAAACTGGGGCCCAGAGAAAGCAGAAATTGACTGACTTAGGTCAGAGGAGACCAAAGCTACATAGTGTGAAGTTCTGTGGAACAGAAATGGGCAGGAAATTTGTCAGTGGAACACATGAAAAATAGGAGAAAACCACTCCTGTGGTCTGGGGTTGTCCATGTAGGGAAGAAAGATGTGTAATGGTTGTGTACATGA
The DNA here is from genome assembly GCF_003984885.1 of Neopelma chrysocephalum. NCBI lineage: Eukaryota > Metazoa > Chordata > Aves > Passeriformes > Pipridae > Neopelma > Neopelma chrysocephalum. The sequence goes on along the minus strand of NW_020897700.1, from coordinate 7,591,188 downwards.
GCATGTAGGGAAATACTAATCCAAAAAGTTCCTGACTAGAACTAAGTATTAGGAACAGCAATTAAAGGAAGGCCGAGTCTGGCTGGAAAAATGTGTCACAGATGAGCAAAAGATTTTGCTTCAGTTTGAAGTAGAAGACCAAGTTGTAGTCCTAGGGCAGCTGAGACTGGATGAAAAGAGATGAGATGAACCCTGGGGAGAAAGGAAATCTGACTTCAAACAAGAAAATGCTTGAAGTAGGAGGCAACTATCTAAATAGGCAGAGAACGAAAAAAATGTATGAGACATATATGAAAGAATTCGAACTGTGAAGTGTTTTCATTCATGTCCTTCAGGAAGGTGTGAAGCAAGCCAGGAGAGATTGGGAACAGATATTTCCATATTTTCCATTCCTTTGCTGTCATGGCTAGAAGCTGCCAATGGTTTACTTCTACCTTGTTTTCTCTTCCCTTCTCTCCTCCCTTCCAGTAGAGTAAGTCATGGATCAGTCTCCTCTTAGCTTTTCTAGATTTGGTGATACCTGTAAAGAGTTGTTATTTCCTGCTTGAACAGGGCCTTACATTTTTTGTAAGCCCAGTACTGTTGAAGATGGAAAGTCTGACTCCCAAGATGCCAGAATTATGCCAATATTTCATAAATTGATGCTTTCAAATAAAACACCCTATCAGGGTGAAATATGACTTCTTTTCATATTTATATCAAGTACATGTTCCCTGGGGATCACAAGTGTCAAGTCTTTCTCATTCAGCTCACTCTTTACAGTATGCAGACTTGTTAAACCTACATGGGAAAGGAGAACCTAGGTTTGACTTTCTGTTGCGAAGATCATCCCACATTAAGTTTTTAAGCTTACCTGTATTTCATACACCCATAACATTTTGCAAAACTCAATAAGCCAGTAAATTTTTAAATTAATTTCTTTAACTCTAGCATACATAAAATTTGGGGGGCAATATGGAAGCGTCTGCATAAATGTGTTCCTATGTGGCGATACATATATTCTCATTGCTTTACCCATATAATTGTTGGTTGCAGTCCACAGTATGAAAGAGTGATTATTTTTCTCCCACATCTAAAAATCCAAATCATATTTTTGATTGGTTTCAATGAATCATAGAATTATAGTATCATAGAAACCCCAGTCTGAAGGGACCTCAAGGATCATCTGGTCCAATCTTTATTGGCAAAAGCACGGTCTAGACAAGATGGCCTAGCACTTGGTCCAGCCGAACCTTAAAAATGGCAGCTTTGGGCAATCCACCACTTCCCACATAGTGCAGAGATTATTCCAATGGTTGATTGTTTTCATCGTGAAGATTTTCCTCTTGTGTTCAATCAGAATCTCCTCAGGATTAACTTGTACCCATTACCCCTTGCCTTTTCCTTGTAAAAAGGAAGTCTCCATCTTCTTTGTAGACACCCTCTACATACTGAAACATGTCCAATAATACGTCCCCGAAGCTTCTTTTCTCCAGGCTGGACAAACACAGTTCTCTCAGACTTTCTGCCCGCAGTAGGCTTCCCAGTCCTTTGTTCATCTTTGTGGCCCCTCACTGCACCTTATCCAGCCTGTCTACATCTTTCTCGGATAGCAGGGACCAAAACTAAACACAGTATTCTAGGTGTGGCCTGACCAGCACTGTGTAGAGTGGGATAGTGATTTCTTTATCTCTGCTGGTGATCCCTTGTTAATGCAACCTGGCATTGTGTTGGCTTTCTTTGCTGCAACAGCAAACTGTTCACTCGTACTGAGTTGCTTGTCCCAGGACCCCCAGGTCCCTTTCCATAGAGCTGCTCCCCAACCAGTAGATCACAGCCTGTGTTATTCTCCTGCATTTTGTTTTCCCATGTTTAGGACCTTACACTTGTCCTTATGGAACTTCATAAGGTTCTTGTTAGCCTACTCTTTCAGCCTGTCCAGGTCCTCCTGCAGGGTGACTCTCCCTTCCATTTCTCCACTCAGTTTGGTATCATTGACAAACTTCATCAGGGTACACTTGATCCCATCATCCAAATTAACAGCTTCGGGCCCAGTGTCAATCCCTGAGGGACTCCACTTGTGACAGTTGCCAGTTTGAAAAGGAACTATTTACATCAACCTCTGGGTGTGACCAGTCAACCAATTCCCCACCCACCACATGGACCACTCATCCAGACCATCATACATCAGTTTCTGTAGGAGGAGGCTGTGGGAAATCATATCAGAGCCTCAGAGATACCCAGGTAGACAATGTCTACCCCATATCAGTCAAGCAGGTTACTTTGTCATAAAAAGCAATTGGCTTTGTCAGGTACAATTTGCCCTTGGGGAATCCATGCTGGATTTTATTTTCAAGTCAATGTTTTGGAAAAATAGTCTGGTCAGTTGATCAATTTTAACATTAATATCACAACAAGCAAATTTAAAAAAATATGAACACAAACATTCTTGAAATACTGTAAGTGATTAATAGGTGAATGAGACCATACAAATTTCAAAGGAAAAAATAGCATCATTGCTGTAAATTAAGTGCCCTGGACATTATATTTCAATTTCCAACTACAACATGTGAATGTCTTATCATGGTTTTGATATAGTAATGGTACACCAACAAACACTCAGTAAATGAACTCATTATCTTTGTAGTATATTACTGCACAGTAGTCAAAATACTTTATAAAGTGTATTTATATATGCCTTTGTATTTTCCAAATGTCTTTGCATCAGACCTTCTTCAATTAAGTAAGCAATGTTTGAAGCTGCTCCTAGCCTCTGGGAGGCTAGGACTTTAGTCAACATCTTACCTCTAGTTAAGGAGGACAAAAAAAAAAGGTAAATTATTCTAGTTCTAATTTATCTTTCTGAACCCTAGAGATAAACTTTTTTTCCTTGCTGAAATGCCTAACAAATCCCATGTTACCAGAACAAAGAGATGGAAACTTACTTCTTTTTTGCTATAAATATGACATATACGTAGATATTTTTTTTACTGAGCCTCACATCCTATCACAATTCAGACAAGAGTAATCCCAGCGCTTTAGATCTCTGCTTTGAAGTGCAACACAGGATTACATGGAGCAGAGTTCAAGACATATTGCCCATTCTTGAAATATCTCACTGAATAACTACTCAGTGCTCTGGTTTTGTAGCATTTATTTCTGGTTCACAGAGTCATCTCACAAAAGTTTGGTATTTACTTAAGATCCCAATAACCATTTAAAATTATTAAAAGGACATTTCATTATCCTTGTTGGTTTGGTATTGTTTAACTCTTTAATTAAATTCAATATGGTTTCATTACTGTGTTCATCGTTACTCATGTTTTTCTTTGCTAACTTTGGAAATGCTATTTTTAGATCAAAGTAGAAAGTGAAGACTTAGGAATGTTATATATAAAGAAATTAAAATTGGAGGATCAGAATTCCTCTACTTCATAAAAATAAATCAATGTAGTTCAGTATTTCCTCTGAAAAAAAGACAATACCTGGATACAAAAAAATCATTTTGGATTAACTGATAAAGTACACAGCTATTATAGCTGGATTTTAATTAATTACTCCTGGATGTATTTGAGTGGAAAACACTCCAATTGCTCTGAGAGTGCGGAAATGTCATGCAAAGTGAAGGCTTCCCAAGAAATTTTAGTGCTGCTTCTTATATTTGATAAGACCATTCATTAGATCATTAATTAGATTACCACAATTTTTTTAAAGGAACAGTGTTTTTCTAGAAGTCTGAAGACATCAGCTGATATCTAAGTACATAACTTTTTGAACCTTTCATTTAGCAATGTTGGTATCTTTACTATCACCTCTATTCTCTATCTCCTTCCTTTCCGTTGAATAAAAGCTGAGCTGTAGGCAAATTAGTTAGGGGAAAACTACACATTCTGCTTTGTTGACAGAAAATTGAGTTGAGTGGGATTAATTGAAACATAAAAATAACTAATCTCATGTTTGACATGCTGAGTTGCATTTTAAGAATAAAAATTTTTCAGAGCCATAGCTGCTACCTAACAAGAAAAGTTTGAGTTATTTCAATATTTTTCAACTATGTTTGAGACAAACTAAGAAATCTGTGTTCTATAGAATCATCCTCTGTCGAATCACTTCCCCTAAGAGAAAGGTTTGAATAATTCATAGACACCACTTTGCCCCACCCCTATTTGAAGTTCTACACATTTCAGGAACCTGCTGTAGCTTTTATACGTATTTTGGCTCAAGGGTCTATACCAGGGTCTTTTTCTTATGAACTAGGAGGAAAAAAACCATGCCCAGTGGAGCTTTTGTTTACATGTGACTATTTTTAAGTCTTACAAATAAGTCTCACCTATTTGTCATGCCAATTTAATGGATATTATTGGTGCTCTGCTGCCAGAGTACAGTTATTCTTATCCTTTTGTATCCAATTCACTATTTTCAGCAGATGCTCATAAAAGTGTCTAAAATGAAGAAATTGTTTCTGTCTTCATAAATGCTTAAGTTAGGAACTGACCTTCCTGATATTCTGAATCTAACCTTCTTTAGAGCAAGAGTCAAAACCTCATCCAGTAATACCTTCCTCAGACATATTCCAAGTCTTAATAGCAACAGTTAGCAGATATCTAGATATTCAGGCAAGTAATGAAACTCCTGGGCCGTGATTCAAATTGCATCCTTTACTTTTCATCTAGCTATATGAGGTATACAGCATCATTTCAGCAGCTCCTGTACTGGATAAAGTTAAGATATAAGAATGTAATTTTAGGACTGATGTATTAAGCAAAAATCTAGATTGTTCAAAGTCAAAAATAAGACTTTTTTCTGGGGAAAAAGTCACTTAAGATTGTGATATAATTAAAAGAAACTAAAGTGATCATACAGGGCAGATCACTGAACTATAAAATTTTTACCTTAAGCAATGCTAAAGTTGTTTCCCAAAAACTAAGCTAAACCTCACCAAAAGAATTAGACATCAGATTTGTTGGACAATGTAATTGTAGGAAAACCACCAAAATCATTGCTTTAGGTGCAACTGATAGAGTAATGTTTTATTCTGTTCAAGTCCTTTGATTTTGATGTGTGATATATCCAAATGTGAAAAATGCAATTTAGTTAAATTTTTTCATTTCAGGATCACGCAAGCTTTGGTAGTGCTACCTTCTGCTTATGTCATGTTCTCTCTCCTCTGTTTGCTGTGATATGAACACGAGACTTTATTGCAGAAAAAAACCCACTCCATTGTGTCTAAATGTTATTGTCCATACAAAATCTGAAATGGGAACATAAGTTACCCGATTGTAACTCCCAAACAGCCATGGACTCGTAACTTAAGTCCTTGTTAAGCAGAGTACATGTGAAATAAAAAATGTTGATAAAGACATATTTTGTTACCAGATCTTACTCTTTTTTTTTATTCTAATGCCTTAGGAATTTCAGGATTTTTAGCTTTTTGTAGATTTTAATGTAGCTGTGTAGTAAATATGGGGTTTTAGTATAGTTGTGTAGTTTCTCACACTTTAGAATAGTAGTTAAAACTTACCAAACCCCATTCCCCACTTCGTATCAAATTTTCTAAATTCTTTAGGTTTGTTTGGGCTCCTTTCAAGGCAGGACTATAGTAAATACATCTGTTTAAGAACATGTGCACTCCAGGCTGGGACAACAAGATACCATCATAGTCAAAGCAATCTTCAAGCCTGGAACCTTGGAGAAGCTCCAAAGACAGTACAGGCCATGAAGAAGAGGAAAATGAGGAAGAAAGGGGTCTTGGGACCTCTGACTCAATTCCGGTGAGGCATACCAGGGGGGCAGATCTGGGGAGGATCTGAGGGTGAATAGTTCTCAGATCAGACCATAAATTGTGGAACCTCTGGAAGCGGGCACCTGCCTTTGTACTCACTGCGCCAGAAGGCCTTTATTAAAGACCTACTCTATATCTTATCTATATTAATAATTACCTGGTGATTTTAGGTAACAATTCCCTCAAATATTTACTGAGTGCTTAGGCACCCATGCCCGACAGAGTTCAAGAAGTGTGTGGATGATACTCTTGAGCACATGGTGTGACTCTTGGGGATGGTCCTGTGAAGGGCCAGGAGATGGACTCGATGATCCTTGTGGGTCCCTTCCAACTCGGCGCATTCTGTGATTCTGTGAAGACTAACTTGCAACAGTTGAGCCACCGAATGTGACAGAGATAAAAGTTCTAAACCTCCTATTTTTTTCTTGATACTTTTCTTAATGTAACTGACAAGAGAACTACTTTGGTGTGTTTCAGCTGATATAAGTTGCATCTTCTATTGTGTTTCATGTCTCAAACAGCCTAGAAAATCAAATACTCAAATGCACAGTATGATAAATTGTATGGGTCAGACAGTAGAAACAGCAAAGGTTCTGAAAACTTCTGTTAGATAATGTACTGCAAAGTACTTAGTTAGTTGAACTGGGTTGGAGGAAGAGGGGTATCACTTCTTAGCTAAATTAAAAAGAAACATTTTCTTGGGGGAATTGAAATCATATTTATAATTCTAAGTCCTTCTTCCTATGTAATTTATCCTGCTAGTCAAAACTGTGAATTCTTTAGGTCAGATAATACTGGTCAGCTCACAAATCATTTTCTTAGCAAAGTTATCTTAAAAGGAGAGAAGTAAATCTCTTGTTTCTGTAAAACTATGGTGTTTCAAATAACTTGAAAGAGACTTTTGATATATCATAATTTTTTGAAAGACATATAATCACTTGATAACCTTTCAAAGTTAAAACTAATCCAGTAATTAATACATCCTCTTGTTATGTGTGAATCACAATATCAAATATTTCATCATTATTCATGAGAATACAAATGCAGAAAGAATTAGCTGATTAATCTTTACTACTTTGGAGAAAGAGAAATGCTAAATTAATACATAATCTTTTTAGGTTTTCTTTTTCCTTGCTTCTGTTCTAATGATAGAAAGGTCAATATCATTTTGTCATTTCAGGAATGAACTGGTGATGGAACTAACATTCTATCTGAATGATTTCAGGATGTTTCTCAAAGACAATATTTGTTACAGATGTCACTGTTTTTTATAAAAGCACACTAGCTGTCAGGGCAGATTCCAAGAGGTTTTGGGCCATGAGCCTTCTGTCAGAGCCTAAGGATTTTGTGTATGTGTAAGGGTTACAAGCACTACTCAGCAATAGTCAACAACACTGTTTCAGTCACAAACCAAAAACACAGAACCACACAAATACCACGAAGAAAATGATCTTTATCTGAGCCAGACCCAGTACAGTATATTTTTGTATTAATATTACTGTGAGGTGAGAACCTTGGTTTAATTTTGCTCTTTAATACTATGAAAGAAAAAGACTTCTGGAAGTAAGAAGCCATGGTTTTTGGAACAACCTGTTCTTCAACAAACAGGTTATGTTTTTTCCTTGCTTTATGTCAGTTTCATATGAATGGTCACAAGGAATTGAATTACCTCTTTATATGTGAAATTAGGATATTGAACTTCAGTTCTCAATTCTATGCTGGATAATGAGTGAAACTTTGGACAGATTGTTATAAAGGAAAGGGCTGAAAATGCTGGAAGAAGAGTCCTACATGGCTAAACTGCAGAGTGTATGTGCAGGTTCTCACCTGTGTCCATGCAGCATCAACTAGCTAGCTTGATTAGCTTTCTGTTGCCTGACTATCCTTACACTGAAGAGAACCAAAAACACGTGTCTGGTGTGTTCCACTGTCACTTGCTGAATCAGAAACTTCCAACAAGGAGATTGCTACAAACAAAAGACTGGACATCCTAAAAATATCTCAGCTCCTTCTGTGGTCATCATCTGAGAATATTGTTGCACATGCCAACTTTCCCACTTGTTAATGTAAAATAGAATTTAAAGTGCAAATATATTTTCAAGCAGAACAGTGCATTGCCAGGAAAGAGAGGATATTTAATTTCATATATGTTAATACATGTCATAAACCTGGTCCTTCTGGCTTCACTGTTCTAGAAGCAGACATAAGTCCAGGAAATGCTATACATCAAAGCTGATTGGAAAATAAATTCTTTCAAGTTGTACATGGCGACTAGGAAAAGAAACCCTAAATACATAGAAAAAAATTGTCAAGGGTGTTGTAGTTAGAAGTTGTTTATTTTTTTACACCTATTACTATTTCATATACATTTATGTAAAGTTTTTGGCTCTTTTAATGTGGTAATAACCATTGTAAAGAAATATCATGTTGTTTCTATAATAATCTTGATGATTGATCATAAAGTGCAGCATTTGATGAAAGTATATAATTGATCTACATCTCTAGGCACTGTATGAATACAATCAAATTGATTCGTTTTCTGTTTGGTAACAGAAAGTAAAAATTTCAGTCACATTCTCTTTGGTAATAGAAGGTAAAAATGTCAGTAATTGTTTTAAGAACATTCAGAGGTTTTTTTTACGTACAGTGTAATAAAGTACACCATTAAAGGTCAGTTACATAAGTAGTTCGGGGACCCCTGGTGGCCTAGTGGTTAGCATGCAGGACTCTCACCTCTGCGACCCAGGTTCGAATCCCAGCCAGTCCCCCGGGCAGATGGAGCCCGTTAGCCCTGTGAGGCCATCCATCAATGAGAAGGTCACTCTAAACAAACCTACGTCCTGAGGACTTCACTGCCATTGTCCAAGCTTGCTTGGCCCCGGCAGATGAACCTTAGGATTAAAGGGTGGGCTCAGTTCAGCGCAGGCTGTGTCTCACCTAAAAAATCCATTGCGCAGGCTGGAAAGGTAAAAAGACCTTTCCCCAAATCTTCGTTCACGAAGACTGGCCATTATTATTTATTTATTACATAAGTAGTTTGCATTGACACTGGAGCATAGAGTAAATATAATGTTAATCAGAAAACTTCTGTCTAAAAACTGTTGTCTATGAGATTAAAATAACTGAAAATGTAACATAGAAAACACCCAATACATATTGTTCAAACTATGATTATGTTTTCTTTCATGTCTGACTTGCACAAAAGACTAGTATAATGCTTAGTAGTTCAAAGTATTTATCAAGTCAAGAGAGAGAGAGTGCTCAGGAAATAAGTTTTTCCTTTTCTTACCAGAGAAGCCATAAATAGTTCATTTGCTTCCCCCAGACAAACAAGTCTCTCAGGAATGAACCAAATCTTTTCCTTCAGAATCTAATAAAAACTCTTCTTTTTCAGACAGAAAGGTCCCTATTTAAGATACTGTTTCTCCAGCAGCAGAACGCCAGAGACATTATGGGACCCTGTGTGCTTCCTGGCAAAGAAGTTCTCAGGCATTTCATAGAGCCAAGAGAGATTATTCCCAGCAAGTACTGTCAATAATGGATTTTTTTTTACTTTAGAGATAACTCAATAAAGAGTTCCTTGCAAATTTTTTGAGTTTTTCTCAATTTACTACTTCTGTTTTTGATTCAAACCATACTATTCTGCATTTCCATTCCCACTCAAAGAATAGTTTTGTGTATTTTTATTCACAGCAGAATCCAACCTTTATGAGACAGATTGCTGTGATACCTCACAATTATTGTTTCTTTTTACTGACTATATATTGGAATTTCTGTTGAATTAACCAATTTGTTTTAAATTAGATCGTATCCCAAAGCATTGAATTTATCAGCATGAGTTTGATCTGCCATTTACCACTATTGAAAAATAACTGCATTTCAGATAACAAAGTTCAACCTCTATAGTATCAAATTAGTCTTCAAGACTTAAACCAGAACCTCTGCTCAAACTGTTTCCATGTATTCCCATGGCTTCCTATGTCTTCTCATTTCTTTATTTAATTGAAATTATAATGCATACAGTAGTAGTTAGCAATTGAAATTGAAATTTAAAATTTTTCATTCTTTAGTAGTTTTCTCTTACCCCTACATAATTTCCTAGCACAAAACTTCTAATATATTTTTAACAATATTCCTCTTTTAGCACTGACTATTCTCTCCTTCCCTAAGTGAAAATCCTGTCCTTTTTTTGTGACCCTTGATGTCTCTAAGCATCATATATCTGTCATTCTTTATTTTGTGAACAGGAATGCAGATGGTTGGAAACCACATACATACACAAAAAAGTAAATCTGTGCAGAACAGAGCTCTGTGGTGGCTATCTGCAAAATCGCATGCGAACTGGGACTTTAGTGAGATGTGGTGGTGGGTTTATGTTTATTTTCTTTGAGAGAAGCCATAGAGGATTAACATTAAGAATAGAAGTGTTTGGAAGAGAAATGTGTGTGTTTTGGAAAATGTAGGTAGCTAGTTAATGGAAACAAAACTTGGATATCTGCTCAAAAGCACAGTCCATGGAGATGCTTCCCAAAGGTCATAGTTTTCAAGAGCTGGCAGTGGGGCAGTAGGGGAAGCCAAGACTACAAGATACTCAAGATCACAGTAGCAGCCTTAAATTGCTTATTTTTATTACTTATTTTCATTTTTATTATTTTTATTACTTTTTTAATTAAATTTGGCAAAGAGCTGCAGGTTGCATCTATTATTATAAACTTGGACAGATAACTAGATAAGTAACTGACCATTCACTGAATTTCTCTTGATCTCTTCCCAGAAAGTAATCTGCAGTTTTCAAACACAAGAAATACAAAGGCTCATCCACTTCTGTTCTTTTAATGTCATTTTACAAGGATGCAGTTTTATAGTGTCAAGCTAATCTATGTGCAGAGAAGCTAAACCAGTGGCTCTGGGATGTCAACTGTGACATCTACTAAGAATACTCTTGCAAACTTCAAAGCCCTTCTCCCTGACATGGTGGTACAACCTCCATCTGTATTTCAGTGAAGTGGTCTTGCTGTGAGCGTGAAGTGGACAGTGTTCATGAGCTAAGTCACTCATTCTTGGAAAGCGTTATGATTGTAGGCTTGCAAGAAGGGACTCATCCTATGTGTGGCTTGTTTACTCTTTGCTCAGGTCTGATGACTGCCACGACCTGAAACTGCTTAAGCATGTCCTGCAAAGAGGTACTTGACAGTTCACAGGGTGGTACACAGGGTAGGGAACATGCAGGGGACTGAGGATGCTGCTGAGGCATCTCTTTGCTCTTGGCACCTCCTGCACCACCCAGAGTTGATGCATATCTCAATGTTGTATTCACTAATAGGAAAGAACCTGTCAGGGATGTGTTTATCAGTGGTAACCTTGGCTGTATTGACCAAGAAATGGTGGAGTACAAGATCCTGAGGGGAATGAGGAAGAAGGGTGCCAGAGTATTGACCCTGGATTTCAGGAGAACAGACTTTAGCTTAATCAGGGACATGATAGGTGTAATCCCATGGGGAGTCAATTCTGAAGCATAGAGGATTTAGGGAAAGATAGGAGACTTTTAAAGGCTTTTTCCTTCAAACTGAAGAATGATTCCATCCTGGTAATGAAGCAAACAAGTTAGATTTATCAGGAGATCCTTGTGACTTAATAATAATACAGAGGAGGTAAGAAGATGCTACAGAGGAGGAATTTACAAATCTTGCCTATATTGATGCTATGAAACTCAAGGCACATAATGTTTGATGAGTCTCATTGCCTTCTAGGTTGAAATGACTGGCCTAACTAATGTGGAGAAAAGCAGTGAATGTCATTTATCTTGTCTTCACCATGGCTTTTGATATTGTCTTCTGCAATATTCTTGTATGTGTGTTAGGTCTTTATGAGTGGATAAAATGTAGTCAACCAGGTAGACAACATTCCGGATGAGTGGACTCAGAATGTGGTGGTCAACAGGTTGCACTCCGCCTGGAGGTGGAATACTAATGGGTTTATACTATTATCTCTTCTGTTTAACATCTCAGTGAATGAAGGAAGTGCTGTAGTGCACCCATGAAATATGCAGATAGGAGTGAATTGGGGTCAGCAGTTGATATGACCATGGGCAACACTATCATCCAGAAGGACCTAGAAAAACTATAAGAACAGACAACCAGTAATCTCATGAAATTCAATAAGAACAGATGCAAAAGTCCCATGTCTGGTAAGAAAAAGTCCCTTGTGGTGCTACAGCTTGAGGACTGCCATGCTGGGGACCTGCTGTGTGCAAAAGGCTCCAGTGCAGTGAGCTGAATGTCAGCGTGCATTTGTACTGGTTGCAGACAAAGCCAGCAACCTCCTGGGCTGTATAAGGATCATGGCCAGCATCTGGAGGGAAGGGATTATCTATCCCCTTTTACATGGTGCTCGTTAAAACATACCACATCCAATTTTGGGCCATAGAGCATAAGAGACCTAAAATGTGAGTGAATTCAGCAAGGGGCCACTGGGACAGATGGTGATAAGAGAATTTGCCCCATGAAGAGAGGCTGAGGGATGGGGACTCCCTCAGCTCAGAGAAGAGATGGCTTTGGGAGGATCTAACAGCAGCCACAAAGTACCCATGGAGGGGTTATCAAGAAGATGGAGTTAGAATCTTCATCATGTGTGAGGACAGGAGGCAGCAGACATAAAGTACTACAAGAGAAGAGAAACTTTTTCTCCAAGAGAATAGTCATGTAGTGGAGCAGTTTGTGCTGTACCCATTCTTGAAAATTTTCAAGACCAGACTAGATAAGGCCCTGAGCATCCTAACTTGATCCCATAGCTATCCCTACTCTGAGCAAGTTGTTGACATACAGGCATCTTGTGGTTCCTTTCAACCTGTGATATCTTATGTTTGAATTGTTTTCCTTTAAATCAGATCAGGACAAATGAAAAGCAGAGCAATAGTGAAGGGCAAGAAATGTTTTAGTGACAATTTTTAATAGCACATACAATCTCATACAAGTCCTAAATTTGAAAACAGAAAGATGGATGAACTCATCTCTCTAGCAGAGATGATGTTTAGGATATATTTATGAACTAAAAAAATCATTCGAGGTTTAAATTTTTACAAAAACAATTGGTAAAAATCATTATAGGCCAGAGCACTCTGTTTACTATCTTGAATCAAGTGATGTTTTTCTTAGGCTGTCAGTATCAAAAAATCATTCTTTTTGTCTTCCATTAAAAAAAAATTCTCATCAAACTGCTTCCAACATTTTTAAATTTTTGTGTATGTTTTTGTTGTAGAAAATTTGGACTATCTAGTCAAGCCTTAATTATCAACATCCTTTTCATTTATAGGAGAGAAATAACTTTCACGGTGAGCTGTGCCATACCCTGTTTTTAGCTGCTTTGCTAGTGCAGATTAGGGTCTTGAGTACATTCCTTGCCTGTGACATCAGACCACAGCAGCTTCTAAGCTGTTCTCTGATCCTTGGTAGTATGTGCCATTTCAACTTACTGCCGTTTTGAAAGCTGGGACCAATACATGGCTGGATAGATCATAGATTAGCTTGGATCCTGCAGTACTATTTCATATTCTGCCTGACATAAGCCTGGCATGCTGGGCAATGCTCTCAGCAGATGCTGTGTTAATTTAGCCTTTATTAGCGAATGTCGGTGTGCATCTGGCTGAATATCTTGTCTAAATATTTACCATATGCTGCTCTCTATGTAATAGAAAATGCAGTTGTTACCATGATGAATATTCCATCATTTGACTAGAAAAGTAGTGATTTTTTTTTAATGTTGAAAAGCCTCAAGGACTCCTGTTGTATAAAAGATAATGTTATCCAATGGTTTTGCTTATTCCTGGAATGTTAAAGACCCTGTATTTGGTTGTTTTTTATTTTTTTTTTTATTTTATTCCTGATAGAAAAAGATAGTAAAAAAGAAACAAACCAGCAATATCTGTACCCTCTGATAGACCTGTTAAACTTCAAATAAACAAACAATATGTAACAATAGTTTACAGAATGGTATGGACGTTTATGAATATGGACAGATTTATACATAATGCATCTTTATAAATATTTCATATTGGGGACTGTGTAATATGATGGGAATTGAATTAATACTTATACTTTATCTTAGTCATAATACTTCTGCCATAATCACCACACATTCTCAGATTATTACCTAGTTTAGGTATTAAAGTTTAGATTTTGTGTTAATTAAAGTTTTTAACATTTAAAAAACTGTAACACCAAAAAAGAAAGACTTGTGAGAACAGGAAGAAATATTTATTTGCTCAAACGATTTTCTGTATTGGATTGGATAGTCCAAAAATATTTGTACCTTACTGAATCCTCTGAAAAGGTGGCAGCTGCCACAGACAAACATCATAAATTGAATGTGAATAAAACCACTTTATCTTCAAGTGTCCAAAAATGTCCGGACAGTTTGGTTAATTGTAGATTAATTATATAATATGCTGGACTGTAATCTTTTCTAAACAGTGGAATATCTTCTAAATAGTGGAATGGCAAGGTGAAGTTTTCATCTATGAGGACACCCAAATGTCACTTTAAAAAATTGTGTGACATAAATTCTGGGTAGTAACTAGAATGGGTAGCAACTCTTAGGGTGAAAACTTGAAAGTAAATTTCTTAAAAAAGGACCATTTTTATGAATGTAAAACAAAATAGTGTAGTGTTCTTTGTCTTTCACCCTCTCAATTTTTTTTTTATTTTTCAGTGGGAGGTGAAAAAGATAAAAGGTGCTTTCATATGCACTTGAGAATATAAGAATAAGGAGTAAAGATAGGGTGTTTTTGGAACAATTTTAAAAGATTTTTACCCATATTGCAAGCAGAAGTGCCTTAAAACATTTTTTCTTTTCTTTTTTTTTTTTAACAGAAGTACAAGGTGTGTAATTTTTAAATAACTGAACATCCTTTCATTTTCAGTCCACCATACCTACCTTGCTCTTACAATACTTAAACCTTAGACATGAAAGGCTGTTAGGGCACACACAGTCAAGAGTACAAGAAGTCCTGGTTTACGTAAGCTGAAAATAGTGCATCTCTGCAGAGCAGTGCAAAGAAGACTTATTTCATGCTGTGCAGCTACACTAAAAAGGGAAAATATTCCTTCTGGAGGTGAGCAGAAATACCAACATATGCTGTGTGCCTTTTGAATTACTTGAAAAATCCTTTTGCTTCAAATGCAGCACCTTGTCTGAAGTCAATGGGATTGCACTTACTTATGAGTGAAGAACTTGCATATTACATTCCCTTGTCCCATACACCATTCTGCAAAGATCAGAGTCTCTTCTAATGTAAACGGTGGCTGATTTTCTGTGAAAATGTAAAGGGAAAACTTAGTATTGCTTTTCCTTCCCTCCTCTCTGCCCTTCCCCTCAACGATGAAAGAGTGCCTGAGGAACAGAGTTTGAAGGGCTGGAAAACAGAAAAGGGTGTCTAATTTGTCCCAGATTGGACTTCTTTTGACTCCAATGTTCTGGACTGTGTCATGAAGGGGAAACCATTTAATAATTAAAAAATAAATAAAAAAAATAATTAAAAAACTCTTTTGAAGCGTAATCTCTGAATAAACAAATATGTATCTTTGCTGTATCTTTGCTTTCACTACTTACAATGTAAATTGATCTTCCTTTTCACTACTTGGATAAGAAAATTCCCACTTCATGCAAGGAATTATAAGACTTTTAAAAACAGAGGTACAGCTGTATCAATATATGTATGAAGGCATGTGCGTCCTTTCTCCTGTAAAAGTGGGGCTTTTACTATGTCTGAAGTTCTGTATAATATCAAATCATAACATACTTCACTACAAGAAAAAATGAGAAATTAAAGTATTCAACTGCTCTCATTCACTATTTGCAATGGTTTTAATTTCAATTTTCTTAACTAGAATGAAATGTTGCCCACAATAATACTATACAGTTTAAAATTCAGAGATATCTCTCGTCTAGTAAAAGGTGTCCTTGCCCATGGCAGGGGGTTGGAACTAGATGATCTTTAAGGTCCCTTCCAACCCAAATAATTCTCTGATTCTGTGATATCATACTGACAGAACAAGGTCTCATTTAAAACCTACATTTTAATGTAAATAATCTTCTCTTACCTTGGCATATATACTCTGGTTTAATGGCACTGAATGTAAACATTGCAGAGTATTTTCTATAAAAATGAAGCCCTAACCAGTAAATGTTTGCCAGGCTTTAGATTGTGTGTTGTTTTCTGATAGAATTAGTAAGTATTGTAGATATCTTACCAGCTGTTTTGTTACATGTAGCATGATACAAGGACATAAATTATTTAACTAGAATTAGTAATATATTTTCCAGGCAAATATGATATAGAAATGTTACCCATTGCCAGACTCACTACCTTTTTGGCATGTTAGATTTCCCTGGTAATTAAAGTTTTCGAAAAGTAGTCAATTTTTTTGTTATTGCCTTTTAAAGAAATCAGGGACCCAATGACAAAATAGATACAGGGGATGTGCACTCAGGGTAGGTGGAGGATGTTCCAGGAGCCAGCTTTGTAACTGTAAGCAGGATGCTGTCACTTGGGATGTATGGTTTTCATGCTCAAATTTGGATCTTGACGCTGCTCTGTGCAGACTCATTGCATCATAGCATCAAAGTAGTTTCAAGTAAATTGCTAACTCTAGGCCTACACTTACATGTAAATAATGATTAAGATGTGGATTGAATTCTAATCCCTGACAGGCTGTTTTCTGTCTTCAGCCTCTAGGCTCACAACTGTATCTATTCCTCTTAGAGGATGTGTTGTCTCATGTAGTGAAACTCTTTGATACTGTGTCAGGTGAGAGCCGTAAGGAGTGTACCTCTCAGCTACTCTGACCAAGGCTCTTATGAAGAAGTAGTAACCTTTCTTCTAGGGAAAAGCTCCTCTGGTTACCGATTCTGTTTCTGATAGTCAAGCAGAATTTTCTTACTGGAACCAGGAGACTCAATGAAAGGTTAATAAATGTAGAATTTTCCTGTGAAAAGTTTGGGTCCTGGGAAATTGGCAGTTTCTAAGAGAAGGTAGTGATTTTGAAATGTCTCAGTAAATGCTCTTCATTGATACTTTTAGACATACTTCCCATTCTTATTTTATAGCTGGTCCATGATAGCTTGCTCTTTAATGCATCTGAAATTTTTATATCTTCTTATTGCATTTAATTTTAAAAATGAATGCTTCTGGTCTACATTGAAGGCAGAGAGTATCAGATGTTTTGAGACTACAGGCATTTGTTCTGCTGTTTAGATGGAGAAGAAGCAAGAAATAAGATTATATTTTTTTTCCAAAAGTCGGAGATAAAAAGGAAGAAATAAAAAGTCTCCTTCATCAATTACAATCCATTTTTTAAATATAATTGTTTTTCAGGTCTGTCCAACATTTTTCTCTCTGTTCCACCTCTCGTGTTTCTTTTTTTGTGTTTCTTTTCTATATACTATTACCTGCTCATCATTTTACTTTTTTCACATGCCTCTGCTTGTGATACAAAGGCACTGAGTTCTGGTAGATGGGAACAAGCTTCAGGATCCACAGTTTAGACTTATTTTTTGAAACTGTTTTCATCACTTGGCATAGCAGTCAAAGCAACCTGTTTCTATGGTATGTGATATGTGTCCTCATCAACAGGAATGAAAGATATTTATTTCTTTCATGGATTAGTTTGTCAGCTTCCTGGTATGCTAACTTGGGATCCCCAAGAGGCACTCAAAGAGAGGGTTTTTTTTGCTTTGTCTGTGTTTCTTTCATATAAAAGGTACCTTATACACTTCAAAGATAATATTATGTGGTAATACTTAGATTTGTAAAATTTAGTTTCACATTTTGAAAGAGCAGCAGATGGAATAAAACTAGGAGATGTTGAGAAACAGTGTTATTCAGGAAGTGAACAGAGAGCAATCTCACAGTGGAGGGCAGGTATGTGCAGCAGTAGCCGGTTTGAGACGTACTATATGCTCATCTAGAAAAGAGGTCATCAGGAGTAGTCAGCATGGATTCACCAAGGGAAAATTATGCTTGGCTGATCTGGTAGCCTTCCATGATGACATGGCAGGATGGGTCAATGAGGGGAGAGCAGTAGATGTTACCTATGTCGCCTTCAGCAAGGCTTTTGACAGCGTCTCCCACAATATCCTTGTAGGTAAGCTCATGAAATGTGGGTTTGATGAGTAGACAGTGACATGGATCAAGAACTGCCTGAATGGCAAAGCTTAGGGTGTGGCAATCAGTGGAGTAGAATCCATTTGGAGGCCTGTAGTCAGTGGTTTTCCCCAGGGATCAATACTGGGTACAGTCTTATTCAACTTGTTTGTCAGTGACCTGAATGAAAGGGTAGAATGTACCCTCGGCAAGTTTGCTGATTATATGAAACTGGGGGGAGTTACTGATATCCCTGAAGGTGTTGCTGCCATTCAGTGGGACCTTGATAGGCTGGAGAATTGGGGTGTATTGGGAAGAGTGCAGCCAGCAAGTAGAGAGAGTGATGCTTTGCCTCTACTCAGCAATACCTAGACCACTCTGTGTCCAATCCTGGGCTCCTCGGTGCAAGAAAGACAAGGAGCTACTGGAAAGGGTCTAGTGGAGGGCCACAAATACAACTGGGGGTCTGGAGCAGCTCTCTTATGAGGAGAGACTGTGGGAGCTCGGCCTGTTTAGTATAGAGAAGAGAACACTAAATGGATCTCATTGATGTATATAAATACCTCAAAGGTGGGTGTCAAGAGGATGGTACCAGACTCTTTTCAGTGGTGCCCAGCGACAGGACAAGGAGCAATGGCCATAAACTAAACCACAAGAAGTTTCACCTCAACATGAGTGAGAACTTCTTTACATTGAGGGTGGTAGAGCACTGGAACAGGCTGCCTGGGGAGGCCTCTCTGGAGACATTCAAAACCCAGCTGGACACAATTCTGTGTAACCTGCTCTAGGTGACCTTGTCTTGGCAGTGGGGTTGGAGTAGATGATCTCCTTACAACCCTAAGAATTCTGTGAATCTATGAAATGTCAAGGACACAATATTATCTAGCATCTAGCATTTTATTTTTTTCCTCAGTAGAACTATTTTTTCTTACACTCTTTAAAAATAGCCAAACTTATTTCTGTAAAAATAATATCTGACTCAAGAATAAAGATCTGGGGAACAAAACCCTGGGCTTGGTGCTCTGCTTAGTGAGGCAAAAATTGATCCTTCTCCTGAACTTCTCTTCCATATTCCTTACACACCTTACCATCAGAACATCAGACCTGGTTACATGAGTATATTTAATTCAAAACAAGAATATTTGTTGCTTGTAGAATTCTTCTGTCGCCAAGTTCAGCCACAGCATACTCTCCTGAGCTCAGGTAGATTCTTCACTTCTAGTGTACAGCTTGATAACTTTCTTCCTGTGAAAGCTTTGCTCTGTTCATCTCTCCAGAAGTGATAATTAAATGGAAAATATTCCTGCTCATGCTGTTAAGCTGTAAAATAACTTCTATTTTTATTACTTTTGTTATTTTTTAAAATTTTCAGGCTTTAATTCCTCTAGTCTTGGATAATTGAGCAAAAATCACAACCTCTTTCCTTTTATGTTTAAAAAGGTGAACAAATTTTAAGTTTGATTTCTCACAATGCACTATTTGATATTTGTGGTCTTTTTTTTTCTTTTTTTTTCCCCTCTAGAAACCATGTAGAGAGTAAAGCTTTGAAAACAACTAAGTCTAAGAGGCTGTGGGCTGGAGTCCCTGAAGTCAGTGTGGTACAAAGCTCCTGAAGACATCCATTCAGATGGACATGGTAGATTCAAACGTGCCCAATTCCTAAATGACTAAGTTCCTTGCTGCTTGTTGAACCACTTGTCTTAAACATTTATTTCCCATATATGTTATTCGAAATACAAACCCTGAAACTAAAGATAATTGTGGTAATGGTGCCTTGACCATGTAGCAAAAAACTTAATGATTCTTTGCAGTGAAAAAGACATATTCTATTCAAAACTGACACCCCTACACCAACCCAAGTTACTGGATGCATGTATGAGTCAGTTATGGAAGCCCATAAGAACTCGGGATCATTCAAATTTACTGACTTTCAGCTTCCAGAACATTTATTTCTATCATTTGCTTTAGCAGTGGCATTCATTGCATGAGAGAGCAAGTTGGTCCGAACATGTGCAGGTGTCACAGAACCGTTTATAAATGAGTAAATGTTAGAAGGAAAGTGAATATTATTTTCTCCTGGTTTATTTTAGATCTCTGGTGGAGGAAATGAATATTAATTTGAAATAAATAAAAAAAATTTCTTGCCTGATGCAGACAATCTCTTTTTTCAGCATAATAAAGAGAGTTCAACTGCAGTGACATGCAGCACTTGATCTAGAGGAACTACTAATACTCTCAGGAGGTTTTCTGTATGCAGAGGCAGTACTGTATTTCAGCTTCATACTTAGACACAGTGGAAATAGATAGCATATTCAATTGCACTTATAAAGGAAAAGGGTGCAGAGCTGAAGCACTGCTTCCTGTCATCCACATGAACAAAGGTTCAATTTGCCCTTTATGAATGACAAAAAACCTTATTCTCCTATTTGCTCCTTGTAGTCTAGATCCTTGTCTTGTATAGTTTTTGGAAAGCAACTACATGCATTCCCAGTTTGTGAATCTATTCATAGGAGGAGGGTCAGTGGCTTTTAACCAGGGTAATTTGTTTTATTTTTGGTAGTTCTTTTAGTCTGGTGTTTGAGATTCCTTCATGACAGCATTGGATTCTTCCTGGCATTTCTAAATGATACATTTATATGTTTCAGTTGGGAAAACAGTGGTCAGTTCCAATTGTTATTTCCTCTTTGGTATGACAGCCTGCTGTTCTGGGAGTAGAGTTAAACATCTGCACCTAGACATTTGTTGAAAAAAGTTTGAATAGTTCAATTTACAGCCTAGAAACACCCAACAATGTTATGCTGAAAATGGGGACAAATAATTAAATAACTCACAAAATAAAAAGAAAATTACACGAGTGTCTTTGTGTTGATATACTGAATGAATGAGGGTTACATCTCACTTCATTAACTTATTATTTGTGTAAATAACTTATATTCGTGTAAATGAGAAGCAGGTCTCTATTTAGGATTGTTTTTACTTTAAGCCTATAGTGTTACTGGCATGCATGACAGAACATATTTTAATTAAACTATCCACAGAATTTAATTTAAAAACTGTCTTTGAACAGATAATAACCATCCAAAATAAAAAAGAATAATTCTGGGAACACTACAAAAAACAATATAGAAAGAGAAAAATTTAAGTCAATCGTAATTCTGGAGCTTAAGTAGATATAAACTGGAATATGCCCATATGAATTCTGAGGCAGAAGTGACCTATCATGAAAATACCATATGTAATTAGCAACTGTAGTGACAAACCCATGAGGTTAGACAAACAAGGCAACCAGATGGTGCTTGCAGTTCTGCATATCCAATCAACACTTTTTATATTGTATCATAAACTTTATTCTCTGTTGTGAAGGACCACACAATTTAGCCTTGACAAGCTTATGTGTTAATATGCATCATCAGGAACTACTGTTGAATTTCATATGCACTCATAAAACAAAATGACAGTATCTCATACCTACTAAATGTAAAGTGCAAGTGTTGAACCATCACTAACAAAAAGGAAGTTCTTTCTTTTCATTTTCATTAACTGTGGAAAATCAACAGATACTGTTGAACAGTGGCCTAAATCTCTGCCGTACCCAACTGTAATATGGTCTGTGAATGTGAAGGCTCTGTTGGTGCAGATATTCAAAGGTTTGCTTTCTTTCATCAGCTCAGGATCTCAGGAAATTTTAACTTTAAAAGCAGGCAATGTTTACTATTCTCTCTTGCTCTTTATTATGGATTTTTCATCCTTCCATCACTGTTCCTTCTGTAATAATGGTACTTTGAAATGCTTCACCATGTCACCAGCTCTGCTATTTTCAGTCCGGAATAACATTTTTTGTTTGTTTAACACAATTTAATTCAAATAGATGTATTGAGTAATTATAGTCTGTATATAGAAAATACTAAAATGTTTCATTTTAAAATTCTCTATCATTACTTTTTTTGCACACATTATATGTCCAACATGTTTCTTGCTCTAAAAAGCAGGGTACTGGTGGGTACAGCCTCAAGTGAATCCTGCTTACAATAATCTTAGGCTAGAGTGGGCCTCTTATTGTAACTATTTCTGAACAGTGAACAAGGGGCTGTTGGTTTCTTTTATGCTTGAGTAAGAGCTATGAAAACCACTGCTTATTTTCATAAACATAAAAAAAGTCATGTAAATGTATAGGCATCATATGTAAATATTGAGTTCAAAAGGTCCATTAATGAAGTGAAACTCATATGACTATTGATTCATCTTTAAAGGTGGCATATGGGTACAAGTACCAGAGATATCTGCACGTGAGATTAAAATATCCAGTGTCCACAGTGCTTCCTTTTGTATCAAATGTAAGTACAAGCATACTTTCAGAGTGTATAAATCTGAGTAACTGCAAAAACTTCTTGCCTGGAGTGCCAATGACTTATTTTGTCATGCTTAAGGTGCAATTAATAATCCAGGATATTGAAAGAAGAAATGCAGTGCAGTCACTAAGCATATAAACATGTGATTGAGGGTCATCCATTTGATAAATCCTTCTAAAGAGCTTTGGAAAACACTATAGAAACAATTTCAAAGACATTTAAACTGTTGAGAAGTAACAGAGTTGAATTTCTCTTTGGCTACCAAAAACTAAGACAAGGATTGAATGGTCAGTTTTCACAATGGAGGGATTTTACCAGTAAAATGACAGATGGATCTAAGGTGAGGTCTGTATCATGCAATAATCTTGGTATCGTAAATTGCATAATTTCAGGTAAGATTACATAATTTCTCAATAAAGCAAATTGCTGAAGGTACAGGCACTTGCAAAACAGTCCCAAAAACCTCAGCAGAATAAATGAGAAATTTCAGTTGAAATTTAAAAATGGCAAGTGTCCAGGTGGTTGGGTTGAACAAGACCTTGGAGTCCCTGTGGGTAGCTGTCTGAGGACATCCACTTGGTGTGTAGCAGCCATCTAAAAAGCACACGAGAATTATCTGGAAATAATGGAATATGAAACAGAGGATATTATTATGATACTGTGAATTCATAATGCAGCTTAAATGCTGAATGAATTGTTGGACATCGTTTCTCAAAAGAGATGCCATAGAACTGTGAGGTACGGAGATTTTTAAGAAGTATGATCAGAAATACAGAGAAATTTCAAACATCAAGCTAGCTGGAGTGACTAAGACACAGCTTTCAAAGGGGATGCATACAGAAAGAGCACAGCACAGGTTTACATAATTTTGTATCACGTGAAGAAAATCTGTAGGGAATTATTAATTTATCTGCTTGTAGCACAGGATCTTGGAGTTTGTAAAAAGCAGAAAATTTAGAAAGTAATGCAGCACTTTTTCAGACAATGAAGAGATGAAAGTCTTCTGTTAAGTAATTTCCCAGCTCATATGGGCGAAAATTATAAAAAAGGAAATAAATACAAGTGTCAACCGTGAGGATGGCTCGAAGAGTACCTGAACTGTGATTGCCATAACTTGGATGGGAGAGGGAAAATATAGAAGAATCCCAGTACATCTCCTGTTTATTGTACTGTTTTAGGAAAAACTTCTGCTGTTACTCACTTTCAGAGTAGGACATAAGGTTAGGGTTTAGTCTAGGGGCTAAGATTGGTGCTATTTACATAGATGGGTCATTAAGGTTCTCAAAATCAAATCTCTTTTCCTGAAGTTCCTCAGTAAACTTCAACTCCACACTGTAAAAAAATGTGTAAATACTTGGGGGGTTTAAACACACATTTATTTGTTTTCTTAAGAATATACATATTGTGATGTCAGGACTAGAAGAGAGATTCTGTTATATTTTCTCGCAGGAAGCAGCATTTTATGGGGGAATAGGTGTGATTCTAACACAGCTCCTCTAACTTGTCATTACCTAGCCTTACTCTGAAAGAAAATTCCATCAATTGGTTCAGTCTTGCTGTGTCCTTGAACAATCCCTTTAAAAATATTAAATTTTCTCAGAGAAGGGGATTTAGCATACATAGTGGTAGAAAATCCATAAAATTGTTTTTTTTGTTTGGTTGTTTTTTGTTTGTTTCTTTCTTTCTTTTCAATCCCTATGTATTACTGTAATGGTCAAGAATTAAATTAATGTGCCAGTTAAATAGCTTTTTCAGGCTTATCCAGAAGTTTTTGGTGAGTTTTGCGATTGAAATAATTTGTGTGTACAGCCACAAATTCTCAGTAAGTTAACTATTCTGTGGGCACGGGTTCCTGAATCAGTGTACCCACAAATACTTATTTCATCTTTAAGAAGTGAATTTGCAAAACTGTCCCACAAGTCTGGCAACATTTGGCCCCATATTCTTCCATCTCCAGGATGACTAAAGGGGAATGGAATTTCAAATGAGCTTCATACTTTTTTGTATGCTCTCAGATTAGACTGAGCTACAGAAACTCATATTAAATTGCTTTTACACCATCAGGTTAATATCTGAGTTGAGTTTCTGAAACTTGATGGATTATTGTAAAACAAATTCAGACAAGGAATAGCCATCTCAATTAAAAAACTGAAAGTATTCCTCTCTCTTGAGATTCCAGCCTGTTTTATCATGCCCTGTTAACATTGTTTTGTAGAACATCAGACCAGAGTAATCAACAGGCTTGGTGACAATCCATCCCATGGTCCTGGGTAAATGACTAACACACCCATCTTCTTAAATTTATCACATATCTACTTTACATGCACAAGTCAGGCATTTAAATATCTTTCCTTTTCACCTTTACATTTTTAAATTAAAATTTCATTGCCCAAGGGGAGGAGAGAGAGGGTTCCATCACTCTTAATCTTAATACTTAGATACTTATATGTAGAGGAGGGACAGCCATGGATAGGATGTCTTAGCCTCTGACTCATTTCCATGAACATGTCACTCAAATAACAGGTTACTTGGAGCTTTTGAACATGGTGACCTTTGGGATTTAAGTGTATGAATTGCGAGCTATTTGTACACGCAGGCAAACTATCACTGGAATTACACTACTCAATAAAGTTTAATTTAGCTTAAGGATAAATCAAAGCTCTTAGGGGATAGGTCAGAGGTTTGCAGACAAATGTAGAAGGGCTCTTAATAAGCAGTTCTGGAGACTAGAAATGCATTAGTTCCCTTTCTTATCCAGTCTCAGCCCATGATGTCCCGCCATGATTGTCCTAATTTATGAGATGTTATGAGAGCAATCTTTTTTATTTTCATAATGTTTTTGTGTTTCTATAACAAAAAACTCAAAGGTGTGCAAGCAAGCAACTAAAATAATCTGTGCTCTGTGGGGTGCACTCAGTACAAGAGAAATGCACTGACTAAAAGGAAGGAAATGCATGTATTCTGTGGCACTGCTTTCCAGCATCTCATTCCCCAATCTGTACGTAGATCCAGGGTTGCCCCATCCCAGGTGCAGAATCCGTCACTTTACCTTGTTGAACTTCACAGGGTTGGTGATTGCCCAGTCCTCTGATTTGTTGAGGTCTCTCTGCAGGGCCTCCCTGCCTTCAAGGGGAATCAACAGCTCCTCCCAGTTTTGTGTCATCTGCAAACTTGCTTAGTATCCCTTCCAGTCCTGCATCCAAGTCATTTATGAAGATGATGAAGAGCACAGGGCCTAAAATAGAGCCCTGTGGAACCCCACTAGTGACAGGTCACCAGTCTGATGTTACCTCATTCACTGTTACCCTCTGTGCTCCACCCATGAGCCAATTGCTCACCCACTGCATGATGTGTTTATCCAGCTGTGTGCTGGACATTTTGTCCAGAAGGATCCTGTGAGAGACAGTATTGAATGCTTTCCTGAAATCCAAAAAGGTTACATCAGCTGGCTTCCCTTGATCAACTGGGTGGGTTACTTCATCATAAAAGGAAACCAGGTTTGATAAGCAGGATTTCCTCTCATGAAGTTGTGCTGGCTGTGACCAATGACTTCATTGCCTTTCAGATGTTTTTCAGTACCTCCCAGAATAATCTTCTCTGGAGCTTTAGCAGGCACTGAAGTGAGACTGACAGGTCTGTAGTTTCCGAGGTCCTCCTTCTTGCCCTTCTTGAAAATCAGGACAACGTTCACCAGCTTCCAGTCAGCTGGGACCTCTCCAGATTCCCAAGACCACTCAAAAATCATTGAGAGAGGTTGTGCGATGACATCAGCCAGCTCTTTGAGGATTCTGGGATGAATCCCATCAGGCCCCACAGATTTGTAGGGATCCAGCTGGAGCAGCAGATCCTGCACAATTTCAGGGTTGACTGGGAGTTGATCATTCTCACAGTCATGGTCCTAGAGCACTAGAGACCCCCTTGGTCCCTCATCCAAATTGAAGACAGAAGTAAAGAATGCATTAAACATCCCTGCCTTGTCTCTGTCCCTGTTTCCGAGGTGACCATCTCCATCCTATAACAGGATGATGATATTTCTATACTGCCTATTGCCATTAATGTATTTGAAAAAACTCTTTTTATTGTTCTTCACATCTCTGGCAGCTTCAACTCCAGCTGGGCTTTGGCTGCACAAATTTTCTCCTTACAGCAATAAGCAGCATCTCTGAATTCTTCCCATGTCACTTGATCTTGTTTCCACTGGACATACACCTTCCTTTTTTGCCTTATTTCCAATGGAAGATCCCTGCTCAGCGAAGCCAGCCTTCTGCCTTGCCTGCTTGACTTCCGACATTTGAGAATTGGCAGTTCCTGTGCCCTTAGGAGGTGATGTTTGAAAAGTGACCAGCACTGATGGATCCCGGCACCTGCGAAAACATTTTCCCAGGGGACCTTACTTGGTAATTCCCTGAGCAACCTGAAGTCTGCTCTCCTCATGTCCAGAGTTGAGGTTTTGCTGGCACTTTTCCTCCTGTCAACAGAGATTTTAAACTGGATCCCCTCATGGTTGCTGTGGCCAAGACGGTCTCCAATCTCCACTTTGCTCATGAGATCCACTCTGTTGACGAGTGTTGCAACCCGCTCTAGGGAAGGGGAGGGTAACCCAGATTCTTATTAATAAATCCCTTGGGGTGGATTAGAGTGAAACAACACTGAATAATTGGTGTTTTAAAACATATATATGTAGGGTTTATTTTAGAAGAATTTTGTTTCAAAGGTAAACAGGTATGTTGCCATTTTGGGTGTTATCATCTATATCTATCATCTATAGCAATATAGCAATCATTAGGATAACACTTAAAGAAATGCATAAGAGAGAGAAAGGGAAAGAAAGGACAGAGAGAGAAAGATATGCATAGTCAGTGCCCACAGGGTCCAGCAATGAAACTTGGCAGTTGCAGTTTCCTTGCCCATCAGCCAAAGTGATGGTCTTGATCCTCCGGGGGTGGGGGAGGGAAAACTCACACACTCAAATAAGTTATGAGTTATTATATACTTCCAGAACGTCTTGTACTTCCCTGGGGCGGGGAGCCCCACCATGGAATAGTGTTACGTCTCCTGGGCATGCGCAGAGTTCCTGTGAGGGGCATGGTAAAAAGATTTTTCCCGCCTTTCAGGATTATCATGGGGATGGGCTTTGACAGGCCATGACATGAATCCCCAACGTCTCTGACAGCTCAGGCGAGACATGAAGAGTTCACATGAAGGGCATGGCAAACACGACTCTTCCCATCCTTCCAGGGATTGACCCCTTCAGCAGCAATGGTGGGAGGATGGGTCCAGCTACCTCTTCCTAGCCTGCAAAAGCCCCCTGTTGATCCTAGAATGCGTTAAGTCATTAATCATTTCAGCCTCTGACAATGAGCAGTGGATCAAGGAGGGCATCTTTCTGAATTGGCTTCCTTAGGACCTATTCCAGAAAGTTGTTATGCAGGTTTTTTAGGAATCTTATGGCCTGGATTGTACCAGCTGTGTGATGCTTCCAGCTGATTTCTGGCAAGTTGAACTCCCCATAAGGATAAGGGCAGTTGACTTGGAAGTGTACCTTACTTCCTCCAAGAATAATTCGTTGGCATCACTGTCCTGTCTGGGAGGTCTACAGCAGAATCCCATGATCAGATCCACATTATTAGATTGTTCCTTGATTCTTACCCAGAGGCTCTCAATTGTGCCATTGCCAGCTCTGAGCTCCACACATTCTAACCCTTCTATAAATACAGTGCCTCTTCTCTCTACCTCTCCCTCTTGAAGAGCCTGTATCTGTCCAACAGGGCACTCCAGTCACAGGTCTCATCTCACCAGGTTTCACCTATGCCAGTGATGTCAAATCTCTGGGACTGGGCCAAAGCTTCCAGCTCCTCTTGTTTGTTCCTCATGCTGCATGCATTAAGTAAAAAATATGAGATTTTTTGACTTGTCCAGTTTAGTTATTGTTGTTGTCTCAATTTCAGAAGAGAAATAAAAAAAGCTGAGTCAGTAAGGTAAACTCTCACAAATACTTTGGGCTTGATCATGTTGCTCCATGATCAGGATGGATCTTAGAGAAGGACAAACTTGTCTTTTCATTTGGATAAACTATGACTTTAGCAGAGGGCATTTACTAGGTTGCTGTTACTTGCAGGCAAACAGGCTAGGTGTAAAGCCAGTAAAAGGTGGTGCTGCAGGAGTTCTACTGTTAGCCCTATTCCAGAAATCAGTGAGATATCAAACTCTGAATGTGGACTATATTTTGAGACTTACAGAGAGGCATATCTAATACCCACAACTAAGGCAGTATTTAGTAGTTTTCTAGTTTGCTTTTTCTAGCTCTTTTATTATTTCTGTTCAGTTTTCCAAAGAGATGAACCTGAATTTTCCTTTAGATTCATCTGAATGTAATCTTACCATTCACTTAGCTGACTATTGCTAAATTCTTTATTGATTTCTTGTTAATTTGATGTGCTTCTTTCTGTTGTTTATAGCAAAACCTAGTTATTACTTAGATTTATAGTGCTGCTTTTAGTTTAACATCCCTTGGGTAAGCCTATCTCACTGCATGTTCAGTGCAACTGAACATGGTGCTGGTACAGGATCTTCACTGACAATCAATTGAAGTTTTGACTAATGCTTTTATTATAAAATTGAAGCATGGGAGAAGCTGCAGTATCAAATTTAAATTTGAGAGTTATTATAGATTTAGAATAAACCATACAGACAAAAAGACGTCTACCTGGGCCGATGTTTGATTTCTTTAGAACAAAGAATCAGTACACCGTAATTAGTTTTCAATGCTTTGTTTACAAGTAGAACAAGTTTGTTTAAATAAGTCTTACAAGAATTTTTATATTAAGCATTTATTACATTTGTGAAGGACTACTGATCTGATAAAGTATAGACTGAAGTCAGCCAAGTAGAAGAACTTGCATAAAACTAGTAGGAGAGAATCAGTTCCCCCTACAAAGACTGTACCAAAATTATAAAGGTGGAATAAATTTTATTTTCTCTTTCAAAATGACATTTCAACATTTAATGTATTCACATTATGCCTAAACGCAAAGCCAAGACTGTAAAATTTCTAGAAGGGCTTGTGTTATCCTTGTTCTGATCTCACAGTTTCTTTGAGGAAAAGACCTACTTAGAAATTGTGCAATGGTCATGGAAAAAAAAAAAGTATTTTTAACAGTTTAGAAATAGATCAAATGCCTCGCTCCATGCAACTGACTGTTCTCACTTTCCAAGTGATTGAAAGTCCGCCCACATGTCTCTTGGAAAGAAGGTGACATTGTTAAATCACAAAAAATTCATGTTTTGAGCTGTAGGCTGTATAGACAATTTGACAGTGCCCAGACCTCATTTTTACACCTACAGTCACTTGGAAGTTTCAAAATGAAGTGCTGTTGTTGAGGTACGTACTTCTACATTTCTGTTTTGTACTTGTACCATTATTGCGACTACTTTTTGTAAAATACCTGTCACATGTTGACCAGCAGTCTCTCTCTCTCTCTTTATTTCTTACCACTCCCTCAGCATTAAGTGTAGCAAACAAAATACTTGATCTTCTTGCTGTCACTGGGCTAAAAAGAGAATCACTAACTGAATTCATAAATAACAAGCAGTCCCCAGTTTGCAGCTTTGCCATTGTCGTGTAATTGCAATGAGAATGTAGACCCAAATTATGGGACATGAATTGTAGTGTTTAATGAGATGGGATAATGGGTGGTAATCGGGTTAGGAGTGAAATGGCTTTAGGAGATTTTGCAAATTAGAAACTTTGAACTCTCCTGTATGAAGCTGCTCACTGCAACTGTGCTTAATAGCACATTTGGTGCCATTAAGGTCCTGCTATTAACCTTTGATGCCACTACTGACATGGTCCTTCATCTCATTGACCTTTTCAAGTAGGAAACTGGAAGTGTAATTTCAAACCTGTCTTTTCAGTGTCCAGTAGACCGTAAGTATGGGTACTACCCCTGCAGGTCTTACACTTTCAGCATGTTATTCTAGCTACTTAACCTATCTAACACAGGTTGAACTTCAGGTTGTCATAGACCATTTCTAGTTTAGATGTGACATACACACTCCTATCCTCTGTCGTTCTGGGATAGTGTCCTTATTCCTCACTTATGATAAAATTTTTAACTGAAGAACTGGTTGTCTGTTCTTGCAGAATTATTCAATTTCTATTCCCCTAGAAACCTGCAAAGCAAAATTGGTATGCTCAAATGATAACATTTCCTCTTTTTAATGCCCCTATATTTATGTAACCTCTATCATCTACTGTATGAAACTGCTCTGGCATCATTAACTTCAATAGGCATATATGCGTGGACACATGCCAATATTTTGGGAACTCCCAGTCTTCAGAGCATAAGCCAGGTCTTGCTGAATCCCTGCCTTGTATCCAGGCTCTTTTGTATTCTTTAGAGGTAGCATGTATTTGTGCAGGTTTTTATAATAAATATGTACATAGACAGTACTGATGTTTTGCCCAGCTGAGCCAGATCCTCCAACTGTGCAGGAAAGGTCAGTGTCATGTACCCTACTGTGGCAAAGGCAATTCTGGAAGAACTGCCTTGAGGATAAGGCAGTTATAAGTACATAACTAAACCCAAGGATTAGAAGGTGAAACTGAAATATTACTCTTATTATTACTACTTTTTTCCACTGGCCAAACTAACATCTGCATATCTGATTTTAGTGCACATGTTTTAGGAATATCCTTAGTACTTTGAAAGATTGTATGGCCACTATCTAACTAGCAAAAGCATTTTCAACGTTAAAAAAATCCTGTAAATAAAATGCTGATTTATTTTTACTGCTAGTCTTGTACTATAATAGATGTGTGCAGAAAATAGATGTCAAGAAGTTTGCTTTTGGCAAACTGATGTACAGTTGCTCAGGCAGAGGCAAGCCTAAGGCTCACATGGCGTTATACAAGTTTAGTAGCAAATGTATTAGCCTTGTATGTCAATAGCTCAGCTGTGTTCGTTTTTCTTGTGGGATGAAAGTAAGAGGCAGCCCTTTAACATGCCCTGTTGGAAGGAGCAGAGAGGGTTCTCTGAAACAGGAGAGAGTTGTGTGCAGGGGACTTTCAGCGTAGTCTTTGGGAGCAGAACAAAACCGTTAGTGTGGTCTCCACAAATACTGTCTACAAAAGAAGATTTCTAATTATTTATTACCTTTTCAACCTTATCTCCTCCACTTTTTTCCTAGTCCATGTGAAAATTGAAAATTCAATTCACTCTGTGCACTTCCTTTACACCATTTACACCTTGGCTTTTTCAGTGCTCAGTAGGTGAACTATTGAAGGACAGTAATTTAGCAAAATATACTTCTTACTGCTGTATGGATCATATCTTTCAAAACAAATGCCTCTGCAAGACCATTACACATGCATGTTCATAGTTCCATTTTCCTGTACTAATACATCTTATTGTTAGCCAACTAAAAATAAAAGAAAAAATAGGACTATAGGCTATATCCTCAATATCTAAAGGGCACAGCATCACACACTGTGGGAAATAAAGAGCTGAGTAAAAAAACTGGAAGTAGTTTAAGTGTAAATATTTTTTGTCGAAGATCAAACACAGACATGTGGGTTTTGATATTAAATGTGCTTTTCAATGGGCTTTTCATGAAGTTTAGTGTTGTGTCTACAATGATATAAAATTCTTCATCTTGAGTAATCCAACCTCTAAAGTATCTGCTTACAGTGAGTTATGCTGAAATATTGATGGACAGAGAGAAAGTGGTGAGGTTTAATTGACGTGTCTATCTGTTGGATACACAGATAGATAAAATATGAACAAGCATAATAATCTCTTGTTATGTAGCTTGCAGTTATTGCCACCCTTAGGAGTAATTGAAATACACAGTTTGGCAGTGTCTTTACAGTTGTCTTGAGTACTGCAGTGTTTTCTGGGGAATAAGAGTATGGGTTTGATTAACATTGCAAATATCAGTCTCTCCATGTAAATAGACTTTGTGGTAGCATTGAAAGAAAAGATGAGAAAGTATAGAACTATGATTTGGAGGTTGATTTTCTGGCTCTCTCATAGCTTTTCTTAAAAGTAAATAATCTAATCTCTCCATTTTGCTTGCTTTCCAGGAAGAGAAGCAAGCAGTAGAAGTTCCTCTTCCATCTTGCAAAGACACTATGACACATCTCAGAATCACGAAGTCTTCTGGGAATACTGCTTGGATTGTTTATGTCCCAATAAAATCTGAGTTTTTTTCAACATATTTTGTAGCATGATCCCTATATCCACCTGGGCCTGGCAGTGACAGTATAATGCAAATAGAGACGGCTTCAGGAGATGAACTGGAGTTGCACAAGGTTTTGTAGGAATGCCACAGGCTAACATAGAAACCAGAAACTGTATTTTCTCTGGCACTAGTTTCTTTATAGGCATAATTTTCTAAATTGTTAATGCAATTTTTCATCCTCTCATTCTGCATTTTGAGGGCTTCTCTAACACCTTCTATGTACATTTCTTTTGTAGTGTAGAATGTATTTTAAAGGATTATGATGATCAGCAAAAAGGCAGCAACAACTAGACCAAAAAATCTGAGGTCAGTTAAAAAAAATCATACATACAGTGTTGTAGTCATACATTCAGCCCTTTTGGATATCAAAGAATGGGCACCTTTAGATGAAGTGAACGGATATATGTATGTCTTCACCTGAAAATGCCTGCTGCACAATTAAGTTTAGTTTCCTAGTAACAGCTGCCCATGCCTCTTTCAGCAGTGATGTGCACTGAACTTCTAAAGGGCAGACTTCAGCAAGCTGAATAAAAAGCAGCAGAAAAGGGCAAAGTAAAAAAATTAGAAAAAAAGGCTGCAGGCTATTTTATGGAGGTTTTTATTTGGGTTTTGGGGTTTTTTGTAGGTTTGTTTTGGTTTTTGGGGGATTTTTTTTGGTTGTTGTTATTTTGTTTTTGCTTTTTGTTTGTTTGTTTTTCTTAAGGAAACTTGTGTGCCTTCTAAGCATTGAAGAGAGAGTGAGGAGGACAAGAATTCATTAGAGCTAATAATATTTGCTAAAATAGCAGATCATACTTGAACACAACAGGTTTGACTGGAGCATGGACTGCAACTCAGAAAAAAAACTATAGAGCCACAATGAAAATCAAAGAGAAAAATCTGAAGAACAAAACTAGACACAAATAGATCTGATACTCTCTAGTAGCACTGTTTTGCATGTTTTATAGTACTGTTATGTATGTATCTGGTTAAATGATAATGTCTTTAACGCATGAAAATCTTTGGGCTGCTGTAATTTCCCTCCAGTACAACCCCTCATCCAATGCCTAACCTAATTAAGGTATGAACTACAAGCAGACTTTAACTAGATATGGCCCAAGTCACAGAGGTAAGACATTTCTGTCATTCCTGTAGGAAATCCTGCATTTCTCACCACTCTCCTGTGCCTTCAGTGAGTAAGTTATATGATATCCCTGCAGCTCTCAACTGTGAGAGAGGCATAAACTGCCTCCCCAGCAGGGCTTTGTGATGGACTGAATGTTATTAATGTCTTAACTGTTGTCAGAATCATAGAAAGACTTTTGTTTAACTACAAGGAAGCAACTGCCTGTCTGTGACTGCTGAAGCCTGGCTGGAATTTGGACTGTGAAGGGGGACTTGAGATAAGACTATTGTCTAATCATCTCAAGTCTGGGGAGAAGTAAACAAGGCTCAGGAAAGAAGAATATATCTGTGTTAAGATATATCTGTGTTAAGAATCAGCCCTAGCTGGGCTTGGAGGGTGGTGGAGGAGAAGGGGTTTGGGTGTGTGCAGGAGTAAACCCCCTCCCACTCTGGGAAGACCACATACGCACGGGACATTCATGCGAGAGGCAGCTGAGAAGGGGTCATAAACCATCAAAGACCCCCAAAGCACCCCTGGAACTCATTCCTGAGGCCTTCTACCACTGGAGGGCTGCATGTGATCCAAGTGAGGCAACAAACCCAGAGCCTGTCGCAAGAGACTGCAAAGATTCCCCCCGATACCCAGGGGAGGTACCTGGGCATCTCTTGAGAGTATATTAGTCCACTGGACTCTATGTTTTGGGGGACCCTCACCACCAAGAAGACCAGAAGAACCGGACCCACAGGACAATGCTGGGTTACATGGAATGGTGATACCTTTTCTATTTTCATCTCCATCTGTCAGTCTTTTTCTTCTCTCCTCCCCTCCTTCCTTTTTCCTGTTTCTTTCTCTCTCTCTTTTTCTGTCTCACGTTTACCATTAAATAAAACCCATACTATTGACTTTGGCATTTGGTCTCGTTTGTACCTTAATTTGGGCAGAGGCATTTCTAATAATTTTCATAACAGGATCATAACAGGCTTGGGGTGATGCTTTTGTGGTGGACGCATTATGAAAATAAATATCTAGTGATAAATGCTGAGGCTTCCCTAAAATTGCCTGGTGATCTCACAATTAATCACAGATGTAGATGTGTAGGAAGTGCCTGTGGTTGGGAATTTGCATGTTTGTAGAATCTAAATGAAATACTTCAGACTCCAACAACCTTGTGCTTCCTCTTGGAAATGCTTGTTAAATGCTGGCCGTGTTTTGCAGCACATCCAGGTTGATCACAGGTCAGATTGCATTAAGGTTTGGAAGCTATATGCTCATTTAGTCTGCTGATTTTTTAATGCCACAGATATCTTGAAGAGTTCTCTAGAGCATTGGAAATATTAGGCCCACAACTGTGAATTAGAAAGTGAAGCTTCTGACCTCTTTTTTTTCTATGTTTATAACATAGAGAAAGACCATACTTAGACTTGTTATTTTCTGATAAATTTGTATGCATCAGCCTGGGTGGGAACTTTTCCTGCACTTGTGCAGAAAAGTTGAATAGCAACTGGATACATATCTTTATTAAATATTTTCCTGTCTAAATTTCTTAACTAAACAGTTAATCAATTGCCAACTTAAATACTACTTTAAGCATATCTCTGTAAGACTATGCTTTATCTGTCACTGAAATTCACATTTGCATTTGAATTATTTTGCTTTTCATAAAGCATAAAGTCTGATGGAGAGTCGTATAATTGACTAAATGTGCTAATTATTTTGCACCTTGCTTATCTATCATGAGCTAATATAAGGGGGGAATTACTCTTTCAAAATGCAGTTAGGACACAGAAAAGCATAGGTACTTTTTTTAAAATTTCCAGGAGAAGGATGTATTTGTTACCTGTAATAGTAGTAAAACTGGAATGAGTCAAATTAATCTTAGACTCAAAAAGCCTCAAAGAAATTTACAATGTAGTACAACAATAGTTATAGAAAATTCATAAAGATAATTTTTAGCTAAAGCTATGAAAAACAAACATATTTTAATGGAACTCTTCAATTTTGCTTTTTTTGACTGGACACCTATAATATTGAGTTCTGTGATATGTTTAGTAGAGAAAGTGATTTAAATAGAGGAAGGATATTTCATCAATAGGTGAATTAAAATCTGTTTGTGTAGTGTGCAATTTTCCAAAGCCCATCTAGAAAAGGCATTTCACACTCAACTTGAATTTTTTTACCCCAGCTTTAGAAGTCACCTACAACAGATTATAACAGCACTTGGATAAGTATAACAGAAGAAGACTAAATTGATGCCTCCAATTCAACATTGGTTGTTAAATTTCAAATCACTAGTGAGGTGATTTGTTTTGGCTGAATAAATGCAAAAGCTGTTGAACCCGAGTTGTTATAACCACAGAACTGTAGAATTGGATTTTTAAAATTTTTATTTCCACCTCATACATAGTATTAAAATATATCTTTTAGTAACTTATATAATTTCATCAGCTTAAGTTCGAAATATGATAGGATTGCAGCAGGCATAATGACCCAAGGGGCTGCCTCCCACACAGAATATCACTAACAGCACCAGGATTTACGAGGGAGAGGGGAAGGACAGATTCTGCCCAACAACAATCTGTCTATCCACATAATTTTATAGTGAAGGGTGGTGAGACAGATGAGTGTGAGAGCCAAAGAAGAATACCATAATAATTAATTCATTCTCAAAGACTCTAATGTTTTAAAACTCCTGAACTGTAGAAAGAACAGACTATATCAAATCAAAACAACCTGAGGAAAAGCGCTTTCCAAACTTTGAGGATGTCTGATATTCTGCATTCAGAAAATAATGTATTTTACTAAAAATTGAAAGACTGACTTGTACTTGTGGCTTGTGTTACAAACCTCAAAAGATGACTTTTTAACATTCTTGGACTATAAGAAATCAGGAGTCAACCCTTCTGTGCAAAATAATTAATACCTCAACACTGGGTAGCTCAAAACTTAAGAGCTAGTTAATGTCAAAGAACTGTCCACAGTGAGGGAAGGTCTGTGATTGTATGATATAGAAATCAAAAGAATAGTTGTCTAGAACCTTTCATGGATCTGTTGTTTAAGATAACTTTATACAGATTTGGGAGACTCGTTGAAAATATTTTGGTCAGAGAGTTTTATGCTTTGAGACTGGTCATCGGTATTCTTCATTGTAATGTATGAATTCATGTCTCCAATTGGCAAAACTTTTCAAAACCACCTGTGTAATTGGGTCATAGCACCTGTTATTACCAAGTAACTACTTACTTGTACTGCAAATAAGTTTTATTTTGTCATGCACTTCGTCTCTGCAAAACAAGTTATTCAGGCATACGCTGACAAGTTTTAAAATAGTGGTCAAGAGAAGACTTCTCTATTTTAGAGCATTGTTGCCTCCTATGTATATGAGAAAAGTACTAAACAATAAAACAGCAGCTCCCAAATCTACAAGAATAACAAGTGTATTCTGGCTTGGCTTTAACAGACCAATCAGGCCTTTGTGTCTGCTCTAGGTACTTCAGCCCAAGGGCACCTTAAATTTAAACCATACTATGGAGTAGTTTATGCAAACACAAACTGAGACTTCAGATCTTTTTAATGGATCACATAGTGATTTTTTATATTCTCATCAATATTTTAAATGTTATGTATTAATTTTAGGAAATGATTTCAATTTTCTTTTCTGAAGGCAAGTATGCTTCTAAAATAATGTAACATGATTTTCACTTGGCTTTGTGTTTTTGTATGCATATATTTTTTCCTAATTTTCCCTTTGCCTGCAGTTATTAGTTGTATATTTACTGTGATCCAGCCATTTCAACTTCAGCATGCCTGATCTGACCATGTGTAAAAAGGTCATGCTAGTGAGAAAATATGATTAGAACACATGATAGTTCTCTGAGTGTAAATCTTCTTGATACTAATGGGAGAGGGAATTCAATGGAACATGACAAAGCAAGCAAAAAGAGCTGAAAAACAACCTGTTGGACCATACTCTATGAATATTCAGTTCAAGCTCCGTTCAAGATTAAATAGTTACAGACAGCAGATGGAGTAGAATTTTAAGTGTCAGGCACCCTAATTTTTAATTCTTCTTAGATTGTATAATTCCATTCTATTGATGAAAGCTTTGTTAGGGAAAACTTTGGTTGGTAAAAATAAGTACTTAAAACCAAGGTGTATTAGATTTTGATTGTGCTTTTAACTTTAATTTTAACTTTAATTCTGCCTCCTTGTCCACTGAGTGCAGTGAATGACACAAGGTCCTATTGGCAAAATATGTAATCATATAAATTGCTTGTGCCATGAGGAAGTATAGATGGGATGCTGAGACGAATTCAAAACTGGTGTTTCTTAAATATAGGTAGGGTAAAGGCAAATTAAATAACATTCTTTGAATTTAATACTTTTCTATGTGTTAATTTCTTGACCATTTTTTAAAAAGTAAAATCAAACTATCTTTTCTATATAAGTGTGTGTGTATATGGTCCATGGAACCCATCCTACTAAGATAATGCCTTTTCTCTGAGGTTTTAAACCCAGTTCTTAATAGAGCATCACTGCTTTCTGGCTACCAGCTGCAAGATAAAGTTGGATTTAAATTTCCCTGAGGCGTGTTATCGGTCATGGTCCTGGGCAATCGGCTTTAGGAGCAGTGGGGCTGGACCAAATGACCTCTAGAGCTCCCTCCTTACCTTGGTCATTCTGAGATTATGTATTTTATAAGCTTTATAATGTGCCAAATCTACTGAAAAATTATTCTTTGTTCACGTAGGTTCCCAACCTGTCTCTGTTTTACTTTCCTTGTTAAAGAAATCAGTCTGAGGGTCTAAAAATACATGCTAGGTTTCTCTTCTTTTTCTTTCTCATTTTTTTGAGAGGGGAGTGGTGGTGCAGGGAGGGGAATATCTTTCATCTTTCTGTGGAGTCCTGGAATGACTGGAGTGCTAGGCCAAGAATAGGAGGAGAAAAAAATATTAATGTCTACCTGACATAAATGTGAACACCACAGTCAATATTTTAGGGTAAATTTAACAAGTTCCATCTTCTTGGAGGAGTATTTCTGATCTGTTTTGTGTGTGTGTGTGCGTATGTCTATGATTAAATCACTGTCTAAAGATCCCAGAATGGCCTGATCTGTCTCATAATAAACTCCATAAATCTTTCAATTTATTTTTGTTTTATTTTGGAGGCTTGTTTTGATTCACTGAGTTTTCATCTTTCTGATGCTTCAAAATTACTTTGAATGAATATAATAAATAGGAAACAATGTAATTTTTGTAATTAAGTACTTTGACAGGATTATTTTTATTGTAATCTTCTGTTCAAGTGAATGTGTGCTTTTTTGCTTCCTAAATTTCAGAGATTTTTTTTCAAAATGTCATAGAAGTTAAATTGTGTTATGGCAACATAACAGTAGCTAAAGGCATTCTTACAGAATGTGAAGATTTAAATATACAAAATACAGGCTTCCTAGAGCTGAAATGAAAATAATTAATGGAAAGATTAAAAAATACTCCTTTCAGATTTCATGAAATGAAAATGTAAATGAAAAACATGATGTCCGTGGTAGTCATAATATTTACCCACTAAAATGCCAAATTTTCCAATTAATTTCCCCACAATTAGGTTTTTTTGTACAACTGTTATATCATGTGTCTTAAAGAAAGAATGAGAACATATCACAAGGGAGAAGTTTATAAAGTTTTTGAAAAGTTTATAAAGAAGAATTTTCATGCAGGGGTCTGTCTTAACTCATTGCCAAGTCTTGTTAGTTAATATTTGCCTTTCTGTAGAGATAGTACTAGTCATATAGGCTTTAAGCAAATAGCAATGAGCCAGGGAGAGAAAAGCATGCTCTAGTACTTACTGAAAGCTAACACAAATCTGATGATGATGTGTGTCTGTGCTGGTGGGGGAGAGGACCAAAGGGAGTTGGGAAAGTAAAATAGCAAGGTGATTGCTGAAATCTCTGGGTGCTGAGTTCATAATAAAGTCTTTAGTGTATTAGAGTACAAAGACATGCAGCAAATTTCACGTCTGGCTTCATGCACATCTGGCATCGGACAGACCCGACAGATACTTAGGAGCATCAGAAAATAAGTGCCCAGATTCTAATACTTCATGTTTTAGGGACTTCCTGAAATGGAGGTTGTAGCCAAATGGACTGGCGTGCCAGGCCAAGAACAGAAGGAGAAAAAAAATTAATGTCCACCTGACATTAATGAAATAAATGGAATTTAATTAAATAAATGATTGTTTGCTTTTAAGAACATTAAAGATTTCAGAGAACAAAACAAATAATTTTTGTCTTTTCAGTTTCCTATTTTTTTTTCAATTGCATTTGAATCTTGAAATTTTTGCTTTGATCAATAAAGATGACATTAAGGATTAGAAAATTGTTGCTGGAGGTGTTGCCAGCTTAAGTAAGAAATTGTTGTCTAACTGATAATAGTAGAAAACATTTATAACAAACTTGATATTATTGAAAAAAAAATTGTACAACCAGTCTCCTTCATTGTATATATACGGATTTGAACTTTTTACATTGATGACTGAGTATCTTCTGAACTGCTCTTCTCTTTCCATATCTGTGCTGTTTACACTTTGGTTAATGGAGAATAACAGTAGAGCCATATTAAAATGTTTCCCATACTTCTCTGCTTTACCTGTATTAGTCTCAGCGATAGTGAATCACAGGGCTTTTTTCTTTAATGACAATTTCTTGAGGGTTTTTTATCTCTGTTGCTAAGAATTTTGTCTCTCAGAAAACATTGTAGACTGTATTTCCTTGCATAAAGTACCCGTTCTGGTAGTTTGTGATCACTCTGCATGGATTAACAACAAAAGGTGGTGGTGAATCACAGAATAGGTAAAGTTGGAAGGGACCACAGTGGGTCATTTAGTCCAACCTCCCTGCTTAAGCAAAATCACCCTAGAGCACATTGCATAGAACTACCTGTAGATGGTTCTTGAATAACTCCAGTGAGGGAGACTACATAACCTTTCTGAGCAACCTGTTCCAGTGTTCCCTCACCTGCGCAGTAAAGAATTTCTTCTGAATGTTTAAGTGGAACTTCCTGTGCATCAGTTTGTGCCCATTGCCTCTTTTCCTATTGCTTGGCACCACCAAGAAGAGCCTGGATCCATCCCCTTGACACCCTTCCTTCAGATACTTAAATACATTGATGAAGTCCCCTCTCAGTCATCTCTTCTTGAGGATGAACAGGCCTAACTCTCTCAGTCTCTCCTTATAAGAGAAATGCTCCAATCCCCTAATCATCTTTGTTGCCCTCCTCTGGACCCACTCCAGGAGCTCCATGTCTCTCTTGTACTGAGGAGGCCAGAACTGGACACAACTCTCCAGATGTGGCCTCAGTTGGGCTAAGCAGAGGGGCAAGATCACCTCCCTTGACCTGCTGACAATGCTCTTCCTAATGCACCCCAAGATACCATTGGCCGCCTTGCCAGAAGGGCATACTGCTGGCTCATGGACAGCTTGTTTTCTTATAGGACCCCCAGTTCCTTCTCTGCAGAGCTGCATTACAGCAGATGAACCCCCAGCCTCTGCTGGTGCATGGAGTTATTCTTCCCCAGGTGCAGGACCTTGAATTTGCCGTTGTTGAATTGCAGGCAGTTGCTTGCCTGTCTCTCCCACCTGTCAAGGTCCTTCTGAGGGGCTGCACAGCCCTCTGGGGTATCGACCACTGCTCCCAGCTTTGTGCTTAGTGAACTTGCTGAGGAGGCATCAATCTAAGTCACTCATGAATAAGTTAAACTGGGCCCAGTATTGAACCTTGGGGGACATCACTAGTGACAGGCCTCCAACTAGACCCTGTGCTGCTAATTACAACCCTCTGGGATCTGCTCACCCACCTCGCTGTCCATTCATCCAGTCCGAGCTTCCTGAGCTTGCCTTTGAAGATATTGTGAGAGACAGTGTCAAAAGCCTTGCTGAAGTTGAGGCAGACAATATCCACTGCTCTCTCCTCATCCATCCAAGTAGTTTTTTTTTTAATAATTTAAGGCAATCAGGTTGATCAAGCATGATTTACCTTTAGTGAATCCATGCTGATTACCACTGATGACTGAATAGTTAAAGCTATATTGGATATGAGGTCTTTTTAGCTTAAAGGGAACTATAAGTCTATCTGAACACCTGTGTTTGTATGTACAAACCCACACACCAAAAGACAGCCTTTTCTAAAATAATGGGATTTGACTCCTGTGTTATATGGGACACTAGACCTTCATGATACCCAATGAATTTTAAAAGGAGGGATAAAACAGAAAACATTTATTAAAGAGAGCTCTTGGCAGCAGTAAAACTGTGATCCCTTTTTTTACACTTTTTTGTTCAGCAAAAGACATCATGTTAATCAGACATGAAATTTCCAAAACCCCCTGGTATTCCAGAGACAGATATTTAGGCTTTTTAAAAACCATGTCTGACTAGCCTCTGTATGTGTGTAGTCTTCCCGGTTCAGGAAGCCCTTCAATGGACACTGCTCTAGAAGAGAAAACTCGCTTGCTTAGAAAGTGGAGTCCCCAACCTGGCTAATGATCTGACTTAGTGAAATAGGCAGAGCCATGAGGGGGGTGCTGAGTGCTGGGAGTACCCCAGTGGCAAGCAGAGGACTGTCTGTGCTACAGTGTGCAGACAGCTGGGGTAAAATACATGTGCAGATGTATGCTCCCAGTGAAATATGCATAACTAACAGGGGCAGTGTGAGCAGGGCCAGTGTCCAAACAAATGCAAAATAATGAATTAAAATCATTCATTACTAAGAAATAATTCCTTTCAACCTATATATTGTATACATATTTCCAACGGATTTGTAAGTAACTATTTAACTTTTTGCTAAAAAAGGGATAGTGTCAATCATTGAGACGGATTTGAAGCAGAACAAAAGGGATTTTATAATGCCTGCAAAACAAACCAACAAAGGCAATGGGAATGAAATTCTGTTTTTTCTTCTGAGACACTAATATTTTCTAGGGCAAACCAATTTTGCAAAATACAGGAAATAAAACTGGGAATTTATAATAGAAAATGAATACAATTTTAGTTCTATGTGTTGTAATTTCTGCTTCTTTTTATTGATAAGAACTTGCTACCTGGAAAATAGTAATAATAAAAACCCCAGAAACAATGAACAAACAAGCTAAATGCCAAACCAGTAAGTTGTTTAAAGGCAGTCTCTCTCATGGCTCTGCTAATATTTCAAGAGTATTCTGTAGGAACCCAATACTACTGAGATCCTAGAAAATTATGAAAACCAGCTGCTGAAGTGGGTTGAGCAAGATACTTGCGATCAGTAGGGATATCTGGAAAAATGGGAGATGACACTTTCTTTCCAAGGCTACAGGAAATTGTCTGTACTGGGGACTTCAGGAAAAAAATATGAAAAGCCAGTTCAAATAAAGATTTTAATTGTTAAAATGCCAACATATGCCTAGTAACAGTAATCATAAAAAGAAGATTTTGTTACTGTATTGTCTAGATGATACTTTGCTGTTGCAGATGGATAAGGCCCCATAAACCTCAGGTTCTTTCAGGTAAATGTACTTTGTTGTATCAGTATTCTCTGTGAGTACCAGCGAACAGCTGAATATTTGCAAAAGAGCCTCTCAGAGAAAAAAATATAAAATTGTTATTATAATTGTCTAAAAATATGGCTTTTTTGGGAGAAGGAAGAAGGATAACCTATTTATGCTTTACATATTCCAGGAATTGAGGGTGTGTCTTTCTAATGTGTTTATATATATAAATATATATATAGATATATATGTCATTACAATAGTGTATGTATTTAGTTCATTACAATAATATATTTATATCTTGATTTTCCATAACAGTAATTATAATAGTATGTTCTACAAACTGAAGGTAAGAGTTCCTATCAGAAAAGTTCCTCTGTCTTAACTTTATAGGGCTGAAAGATTGTTTACTGGATTTTGGGTCAAGATTATGTTTAAAATGTCTACTGGTTACCAAAATTTGATACCATATTACAATTGTCTTTTCAGTTTTCTTACAACTTCTAAGAGGCTCGTTAATGGT
The DNA here is from genome assembly GCF_003984885.1 of Neopelma chrysocephalum. Classification (NCBI taxonomy): domain Eukaryota; kingdom Metazoa; phylum Chordata; class Aves; order Passeriformes; family Pipridae; genus Neopelma; species Neopelma chrysocephalum. The sequence continues at coordinate 7,547,556 of NW_020897700.1, read as the reverse complement.
CAGTGATTTCAGTGAGAATAGTGAATACAGAGAACCTAGCAGAATGGAACTGTTACTCCGAAGGGCAAGGTCAGTGCTACAGTGGTGGACCTGTTCTGGAGTAGCTGCTGTAAAATATTCAGCTGCTAAGAGTCTTAGACAATTCACAGAGAAGATCCATTCTTTCTTTCTTTTTCTTTCTTTCTTTTCTTTCTTTTTTTCTTTCTTTCTTTTCTTTCTCTCTCTTTCTTTTCTTTCTTTTTTCTTTCTTTCTTTTTTTTCTTTCTTTCTTTTTCTTTCTTTCTTTCTTTTCTTTCTTTCTTTTCTTTTTCTTTCTTTCCTTCTTTCTATCTTTGCCTTTCTTTTTCTTTCTTTTTCTTATCTTTCTTTCTTTTTTCTCACCTTTCTTTCTTTTTTTCTTGGTCAATGTTAATGAAACTGTAGGAATAGTTTGGTCTTAGTTTGGTTTGAAAGTGAATACCAAATACAAATTTTATTATCAGGTAATGAAGGACAGGCAGGCAGACAGTGCAACTGGTAAACTGGGTGAAAAGATAACCAGTCCTTAAGTCAATGTAAGGGGATTCTATCTACCCAGATTCTCTTTGATAACTTCTAAAATTAAATGGAAAAACCTTTCCCCTGTCTCAGTATGGAAATAAGGGCTATTAAAGGATAATTCAACTTTTTAAAAGGCATTTTGAACAGTTTCTGTTTCTCCATACTTCTTCAAAATATAAGTTATAGATAAGCTTTTGTTATCAACATGTTCAATTCTGAACTGCTTCTAGGAAGTCCTCAGAGGAGGTTACTGCTTTCGTCTCTGGGTTGAAATGGAAGATAAAATGCCTGTCCATGTCGCATTTACATCCAGCAAATTCCCTAAGACGTTGCTGATACCTGTGATTTCTTCCAGTGGCATGCAGGAGCTACTGAGATGTTCGTGTTTAATGGCAGTGATTTAAAAGAACTGTCTTCACTCAATTTCTACCCATTGTGCCTGGGGGGGACTTAAATGAATAGTCAAGATGGTTCCTAGTAAATTTCCTCTGATTCAGCAAGAACCACACTTGATTACCCAAAGCCTATTTTGAGATAAAGCTCTTGATATGCAGAGCTGCAAACTTTCCCTGTGGATTAGAAAAAACACATTCTTGAATGGCACATTTTCTGAACAATGCAGTAAGTACTTTAGAATGTAGCCTTCCTTGGGAAGGAATAATTTACACATCAAAAAATGGAAAAGATATTAACTGTGGAGCGTCTTGCTTATAAAAGAAGTCATTCAGTTATGATCCGAGTCTGATTTGTAGCTGCTAAGTAGTAATACTTTCATCAAAGTAAATGTTGCTAAAGTGGTCTGGAAACTGGGTACAATATCAGTTAATTGTAACATTATAATGTCTCTTACATAGCCAAGGTCATTCTAGTGCAGAGAGGTAAGGAGCTTCTGCTTTAAGTATGTAACAACTGAAATAGACAAAAACACAAGTAAAAGAGAAGGATACCTATGTGTTGGTTAGTTGCGTTCACTTTTTTTTTATGAGTAAGGAGCAAGGATCAGCCTCAGTTCAGTTAATGCTTGAACATATGCAATGCTTCTTATATGAGTGGTTTTGTTTCAATAAAGTCCTGTTTTTTGAGCTTTTTTTATGTTTTCCATTTGAAGTCTGCTATAAAGTTTCAGACCCTAAAGGGAAATAAATTCACTTATTTCCTAACCCAGTTAGAGGGCTGGAAATAGTGTTTAAAAAGGAATTTTAAAATAAATGTCTGTAATTCATGCACTTCCTAATATGTGAAATTCATGAATTAGGACAATTAGTACTCAGAAAATGTCATAAAAAGAGATATTTTTATGAAATAAATGATCACAAACCTAACTCTGCAGAAAAATACTGCATTAGGAGACTTTTTTTTGGAGTTACATTAGAAAAATATTGACCATTTTATTATTAAAAGCCAATCCTGCTTAAAATAAAAAGAACATAATTTTTAAAAGATAGTTCTAATGTCATGCACCTTTTCATGATTACTGGATTAAAAAAAAAAAACAACAAACAAACCAAAACCAAAACAAGCTCCAAAAACCTGAAGCAACTGACTGTATGGCTATATACTGCTTAATGACTACTAACAAAAAGAACAAAAGGTTTTTTTGTGGCCAATCTTATCACAGAGACTTTTCTTGCATCTTGCAGGCATTTTTCTTCCTTCCTATATTGCAGAAGTCTTGTACATAGGAAGCATGATATTTCCTTTGCTGTTTCTTTTATGATTTCATTTTTACATGTGGGGTCATTCAGACTATCATTATGAATACAAATTCTTCTGAGCTCTTTGAAAAGGACAAGAATGGAGGGATATGCTAGAAATAATGAATGTCAAATGTTTCCTGTATTCCTAAAATAATTCGAAGTTCTTCTGCAGTTTAGAGTTTCAGCTTTGTAGGCCTCATTCAGTTCATAACTTTCCTATGTCCAAGAATTCATGTCCAATTAGGAAGATTTCATCTAAGTTTTGTATACATATGCATATATATTATATATCTATGTATTTATATAATAGATATTATTTTTTTCCTGCTTCTGGATTTCTCCAAATAGATAGGAGATTAGGAAATACCTAGTGTTTTAATTTGAAGGAAAGGAAATACTCATAAAGGCTATTGTTGTACCAATCTTGACTCTAGCAATACCCTATCAAGACTTAAACAGTCAGGTGACATAAATGAGGAAGAGTATATATATGTTGACATCCACCATGTAACAAGATATATTCATGCAGAATTCCAGATAAATCTGCCACCTTGGAATATCTTATATCTTAAACATCAATTTATGTTATCTGCTAAATATGAAATACCAGGGATCTCAAGAAACATGACTGTTTAGTTCCAGCAGATGTCACAAAATATTATGAAAAACACATGCTTGAATACCCAGTTTTCGATATATTCTCCTAATTCCCATTTAACTGCAGTGTGAGATAACTTCTGTTCATCTTACTCACAATAGTAGCTCTCATTCGGAGTTTATCCAGTGCTTCTGATACATGAAAAAGCCTTCAGTCAGCACTCCGGGAAATACTCCCTTTTTGTACCTCAGGGCAAGTAGATATTAAAGATGAGGTGGAACATGATACATCTGGAAGAAAGCAGGTACCCCCTTTCTTTCTCCATCTCACCTACTTTTTCCCAGACAAATTTTGTCCTCCCACCCAGAGGACAATATAACATGATGACACTCTCTAAAGATGTCATATCCATCTTTGGAGGACTAATATATCAAATACAGCCTTACACTGGGCTGTGCTGTGTTCCTTCTCCATGTCTGTTTTTTTTCTGCTTCTAGTTATCATGGCTCTAGTTGCTGGTGGAACTTTGTTCCCATGCTCTGCTGTGTGGAATACTAACTGTCTTCACTACCTAGAAATGCAGAGCCACAAAAGTTGGGAGGTACTCTTGTTATGTATGTTACTTTACTGGAGTTTGCCAGAGGATTAAAATTTGTGTGTTTTCCTCTTTGGATGGATTTGGCCCCTTATCCATCCTGTTTTATTGGATTCACATGGGAGTTACATGTTTTGTAAATAAATACAAGATTTGAACTGCATATTTGTAAGCTTCGTTATGTATAAATAAACCCAGATAGCATCATTCACATTTCAGTCTCTCCTGCAAACTCACATTTGAAATTCTGTGATGCCATTTTGATGTACTTACTCCCTTTTATCTTCCTCCTCCTTTTCGGGGATCATTTTTCCCTTTCTCATGCATAAATGCACACTCCCACAGACAATCACTCCTGCACCGAGAAAGCAGTAAACTGCTCTGACTCATCTTGCGTATTGGCCTAAGTGCCTATATGAGGTGAAAGTAGAAGGTGGAAGAGGGGGTGATCTTCAAATTAATCTACCAATAATGTCATTTTAACTGAAAGAAAGAGTTGAAAAATGGTCAAATAAAAGCTGGAGAACCCCCTTCAACTAGAGTTATAGGGGTTTTTGTTGTGTTTTTGTTTGTTTGTTTGTTTTTATTTTATGAAGTAACTGTAATCTAAACTCCAGAGACCGCCTTTGAAAGAATGGCCTACAATCAATTGCAAGATAGGATAAAAATTCTGGAAAATTCAGGACATTCTTAAAAATGTGAGAAAATGTGAGAAAAGGATCAACTCGTGTATAGCCCTCTGAATAAGAACTACAGCTGAAATTCCATGAATTTCTTTCAGAATATATTTAGCTTGTTCTTAGAGAATTTGCTATTTCTATGTGCTCTCAGTCTTCTTCAAGCTCAGCAAACCAGGTGATCGGGGAATTCCCTGGACTGGGGAAGAGTTGCACACAGACCAAAAAGCCCGGGACTTACTGCATGTTCTGTTTTCACTGTTAGGAACCTCTTCCAAATGTTTAATTTTCTGAGACTTGGAAATATGACTACTAAGTGTATTTCTGATCAAGCATAGTACATTTTGATGAATTTGCTGACCAATCTGAATTTGCTAAAATATGCAACTATTTCTACATAGAATTCTTCAGTCCATAATGGCTTATATCAAGAGTGTAAGTAAAAAATTCTCTGGCTTATAGCAGTGTGTTCTTTCTTATCTAAATAGATTTGAATAGCTGTTATATGTATCTCTGACTCATCCCACTTTGCTAAAAGCTCGATTACATGCAGCACCTCTGGGAATAAAGACCTTTATCATAAATGAAAGAAAGCATAAGCCAGTGAGTGCTCATAATAGTTATATTGTGTCAGAACATGCTGCTCCCTTAAAGGCTTGCATTCCATTGCTTACATATTGTCACTATTGTCAATCAGTTGAGTATTGCTACTGACACTGTTGTCATGGTTACCTTAATATTTTAATGCCAAATCACAAAATCACAGAATCCCTGAATGTGCTGAGTTGAAAGGGACCCAGAAGGATCATCCAGTTCAACTCAGTGCTGCACAGGACCATCCCCAAGAGTCACAGCCTGTGCCTGAGAGTGTTGTTGAAACACTTCCTGAACTCTGTCAGGCTTGGTGCTGTGACCACTTCCTGGAGAGTGTGTTCTAGTACCCAACCACCCTCTGAATGAAGAACCTTTCCCTAATATTCAACCTAAACCTCCCCTGACACAACTTCAGGCCATTCCCTCAAGTCCTGTCACTGATCACCATAAAGAAGAGATCAGTGCCTGCCCCTCCTCTTCCCCTCATGAGAAAGTTGTAGACTGGCATGAGGTGTCCCCTCAGTTCTCCTTTTCTCCAGGCTGAACAGACCAAGTGACCTCAGCTGCTCCTCATACAGCTTCCCCTCAAGGCCCTTCACCATCTTTGTTGCTCTCCTTTGGACACTCTCTAATAGCTTAATGTCTTTTCTAAACTGTAGTGCCCAAAACTGCACACAATATTCTAGGTGAGGCTGCTCCAGTGCAGAGCAGAGCAAGACAACTCTATCCCTCGACTGGCTTTGCCTGATGCCCACCAGGACACGGTTGGCCCTCCTGGCTACCAGGGCACTGCTGAGTCGTATTCAACTTGCCACAGACCAGGTCCCTTTCCTGGCACTGCTTTCTAGCATCTCATTCCCCAATCTGTACGTACATCCAGGGTTGCCCCATCCCAGGTGCAGAATCCAGCACTTCCCTTGCTGAACTTCATATGGTTGGTGATTGCCCAGTCTTCTGATTTGTTGAGGTCTCTCTGCAGGGCCTCCCTGCCTTCAAGGGGAATCAACAGCTCCTCCCAGTTTTGTGTCATCTGCAAACTTGCTTAGTATCCCTTCCAGTCCTGCATCCAAGTCATTTATGAAGATGATGAAGAGCACAGGGCCTAAAATAGAGCCCTGTGGAACCCCACTAGTGACAGGTCACCAGTCTGATGTTACCTCATTCACTGTTACCCTCTGTGCTCCACCCATGAGCCAATTGCTCACCCACTGCATGATGTGTTTATCCAGCTGTGTGCTGGACATTTTGTCCAGAAGGATCCTGTGAGAGACAGTATTGAATGCTTTCCTGAAATCCAAAAAGGTTACATCAGCTGGCTTCCCTTGATCAACTGGGTGGGTTACTTCATCATAAAAGGAAACCAGGTTTGATAAGCAGGATTTCCTCTCATGAAGTTGTGCTGGCTGTGACCAATGACTTCATTGCCTTTCAGATGTTTTTCAGTACCTCCCAGAATAATCTTCTCTGGAGCTTTAGCAGGCACTGAAGTGAGACTGACAGGTCTGTAGTTTCCGAGGTCCTCCTTCTTGCCCTTCTTGAAAATCAGGACAACGTTCACCAGCTTCCAGTCAGCTGGGACCTCTCCAGATTCCCAAGACCACTCAAAAATCATTGAGAGAGGTTGTGCGATGACATCAGCCAGCTCTTTGAGGATTCTGGGATGAATCCCATCAGGCCCCACAGATTTGTAGGGATCCAGCTGGAGCAGCAGATCCTGCACAATTTCAGGGTTGACTGGGAGTTGATCATTCTCACAGTCATGGTCCTAGAGCACTAGAGACCCCCTTGGTCCCTCATCCAAATTGAAGACAGAAGTAAAGAATGCATTAAACATCCCTGCCTTGTCTCTGTCCCTGTTTCCGAGGTGACCATCTCCATCCTATAACAGGATGATGATATTTCTATACTGCCTATTGCCATTAATGTATTTGAAAAAACTCTTTTTATTGTTCTTCACATCTCTGGCAGCTTCAACTCCAGCTGGGCTTTGGCTGCACAAATTTTCTCCTTACAGCAATAAGCAGCATCTCTGAATTCTTCCCATGTCACTTGATCTTGTTTCCACTGGACATACACCTTCCTTTTTTGCCTTATTTCCAATGGAAGATCCCTGCTCAGCGAAGCCAGCCTTCTGCCTTGCCTGCTTGACTTCCGACATTTGAGAATTGGCAGTTCCTGTGCCCTTAGGAGGTGATGTTTGAAAAGTGACCAGCACTGATGGATCCCGGCACCTGCGAAAACATTTTCCCAGGGGACCTTACTTGGTAATTCCCTGAGCAACCTGAAGTCTTCTCTCCTCATGTCCAGAGTTGAGGTTTTGCTGGCACTTTTCCTCCTGTCAACAGAGATTTTAAACTGGATCCCCTCATGGTTGCTGTGGCCAAGACGGTCTCCAGTCTCCACTTTGTTCACAAAATCCACTCTATTGACAAGCAGCAGAACAAGGTGGGCATCTTTCTGAGTTGGCTCCCTTATTAACAAAGATAATTCCTCTAATTTATTGCACAAAACAAAAGAGGATATATATTCTTCAAGGGTTTTTTTGAAAATACTAAAAGTAGAGGAGTAGCATATTAAATTTGCATAGTAATTTACATACCAATTCTTAACAATTGATTAATGGAAGTAATTCATTCAAGACATTCACAATGACCAGACTCCAAAACTCTCTCCTGCAATTAAACAGTGTCAGCAGTATTTACTGAATGTTCCACAACATATACTGAATGTTCTACATCCATTCCTTTTACGGTTTCTCTATGGAAATACAAATAATTTTATTTTTCCTGCCCTGTTTTGACAAAAGCTATAAAGCTCTCTGTTTCTGAGAGCAATTTACAAACTGCTTTATTCTGTGAGCTCTGTATTAGCTGGAGGAAAATAGTCTATGTTCAACTATTTTCTATTTATATTGAGAGAAGTCCCCAGGATATAAAGAATAGAGGACTTTGTTGCCAGTAAAATGTAAGGATAATTTTTTCAGAATTAATGTTTTCATCCTGCAAATTGTGCCTACATGGAAATGCTTTGAACTTCAGAGATTTTCCCCCTTTATGATGAAAGTTTCATGTTTTAAATAGTTATGATTTTTTTTTGGACAAACTCCGACAATATCTGCAGTAGTTGTTGTTAAGCAGAAAATGATATGCAAGAGGCATATCATTAGCAGTAAATGTTTTCTCAGATTCCTTTTAGAGTTTGTTACAGGAACCCGTTCTAAAATTAAATGTTTTAAACTTGCATCTAATGTCTTTTACCTGACTGACCATTCTGCGTTGTATGTAACCCCTGTTCCACTGGAGTCAGGGAGTCACTGAAGTCAGCTTACACATTCATTCTCAAATATCTTCTGCCGTTTTACAGGGAAGGTGGCATTGCAGTGCACTTAAGAAATGTTCCTTTTGTTTACTGGGAACTTTAAAAACTGGTAATCAGATGTAGGATAATCTCTTTAACCTTATATTTACAAATATAAATTGAGATTGCCACTCTCAATTGAGACATTGCAGTGCTTGAAGAAGTGGAGGATGAACTTATCTAGATTCTAATATTAAGCTAAAGACCAGAGACCCTTTTTTTCCTTCTGTCCTAGAGGAAAAAATTAGTTGTACATTTGCTTAACGATGTTATGCTATTAAAATAATCTTTATTAAACTTTTTTAAGCTCAGGATTCTTCAGAGACTAAGCCAAATAATTAATTGTGTTGGAGGTGTTTTGATACAACCCATTGCTTAGCGGAGTAAATAAAGAGTTTACAGACATCCTTTAGGACATATATAATCAGGCTACAGGCGCTGATTGAATCTGCAGGGTTTACTTGTTATAGGTCCCATAAAGCACAATATTTTTCTTCTGTCAGTGTGTAAGTACAGAAATATTTCTAGAAAGGGAAATTAGGCATTAGGGTTTTTTTACATGTACATTTACAGCACCTTTTGCAGAATGCCAAAAATAGATTAAGATTCATTTATTTTGAGAGATTTAGTTGTAATATTGGTCTGTGTAATTTAATTTGGTATTTGTTTCAATAAGTAATTACTTAACACTTTGCTGGTTAGAACTTTTATATAAATTGCAGAAGGCTGGCTTTACTTTAATTTTGTAGCTGCTGGTGCTAAATTGAATAGATAAGCTTTAGACAGGAAACTCTACCTATAATGAAAATCCTATCTTTTCCCCTAAATATAGTTATATCTTCCAAGTAACTGATGGAAATTTGGGATTTTTTTCCTCCTTCTATGTAAAACAAAATCAGAGCTATATTTGCTTAGGAGATTTTGAGAAAAAGTGGTAGATTCTGAATATTTCCAGTTATGTTGCCCCTAAAGTCATACCTTCAGGGACAGGACTGATACGATACTCAATGGGGCACAGATACATAGCGACATGTTTCAAAATATGTAGTGACTTATAAGGGATATACACACTGTCTTAAACCAACACCTGATGGTGGTATTATTGCTCACATGTAGCATTTCATTGGTGGCTCCAGGGAAGAGTTTTCTTTATGTGCATTTTACTATGTATAACAGAAATACAACTGTGAATATTTTGTTATTTCTTTTTCTCTTTTTTTTTTTTCATGAAGAGAATTAGGAAAAAGTGTTTTCAGCATGTTTTCCCTTTTTTTCCTTTTTTTTCTTTTTTTTTTTCTGCTAGTAATCTGAGTGATGAAGTCTAGTCTAATAGCAATTCTGACATTCAACTTTTATTTCTTCTGTGCATCACTTGTTTCATTAAGCATGAGATATGTTCATTCTGCAAAGTTATATCAACCCTCAGGCAAAACTTTGATGTTGTTATTTTGACACAGAGGTTGTCTTAGCTATTTTAAGAAAATGGTGCTTTGAAAAGTTGAACCTTACCATTTCCTCAATGTCGTGTTTTAATCAGTGGACAAATCAATGGTGTATTTTGTCTTTTTTTTCAACCTTCAAATACTAGCAGGAGAGTGACCTTAGGCAGGTCGATATGTTAGAAGTCTGAGTATCATTCTAGATATTGTTGGGGTTTTTTTATACCATACATCGTAAAGCTACAGCCATCAGCTTATCAATGGTTGTCATAACATCTGTAAAAACTGTGAAATCAGTTCTTTGCTCTGCGTTCAGTGGTACAGCTTTGATCGCAGAACAATTCAAACCTTCACTGCATACCTGACTGGCTGAGTTGCATAGAGATGCTGTTATTTATGTATGAAAAAATAATATGTTGACAGCTAGAGAAGACATTGTTTGGGGATGGTGGTTTAGTGTAGTCACGTGTGTTTTAATTTATTTCTATTTTATTTAGTCAGAAAATTGTGGTGGAACTGAACTAATTGAAAATTCCCTATGATCAACCATATCTATAGTATATACATACACAGATATATTTACTGCATATGGATATATAGATATGCTGAAAACTATATTTAAAATATAATCTATTGAACAATATAGTCTATAATGAACTACATGTTTGATTGACAATAAAATGTATTTTTTCTTCCAAGCATGTTTTTTTTGCCTAGGCACGAGTAGGAAAAGTCAGTTAGGAAATATTTTGTTTTTCTTGCGTTCCTGATTGGCTCCTAATCATATTCTGGCACTTCAAGATTATCATTGACATCTTACAAGTATGTACTTGGTGAGTGTAGAGTGATCGTAGCCTCCATTCAGCTCTTTGCAAACTGCTTCCCTCTGTTTCAAAGACAAGTTGTAAACAAGCTTGTTGGGCATGAAAGGCTCTCTGCAACAAAACTCACTTCCAGTAAAGGTGCCTCAGAGTTACCTGTTTCATAACATTTTAAAATATGCTGAAGTGTGCATGAAGTTCCTTAGGCATCACTTTTTTTGTCCAGACCTTGATCAATATAAACAACTACTCTGTGTCTGAGTTCCTGCAGTCATTGCTTGACAACTGACTTGGGGAGAATCTGGAAAATTAGGTCATTGTCTTTTACACGGAGGGGAGGAAGATTTCTTCATAAATTTGTAGAGTAGTCAGTCAAGCCAATGACCATTCGAAAAATATCATGTTGCTTTTAACTGAAACAATTCTTGCCTGCATCTGAGACCAACTACATAGAGAGACCTCACTTGTTCTTTTAACTCTCAGAAAAATTTTTGTTCCAAATATTTTGAAATTTTCTTTACACCCATTCCACATTATCATTTTCTCTTGTTGTTATAACAGTTGAGGAATATATCCATAGGCACTTTAACTGCTTGTATAATCTGTTATTTCAGCAGGATCATTGTGCAGGTATGTTTGTTGGGTGTCAAACTTACAAGCTAACTTTTCCTATATTTCGTCAGCAAGATATGTTTTTCAGGAGAAAAAATTAAATCCTACTATCCTATATCGAATTATTTAGAAAAAATATTTAAATGAGGCTTCTTTGGAACAATCAGTTTTCACAAAAATAAGTTGTTATGATGCAGGGAAATATTTATTTCCATTAACACAGGTAACAGAAAACCAAAATAGACCTTGATGACAAAAATTAACAGAGTACAATTTCTTGTCCATGGTAAAATTAAATGGGACAAAAATAAAACATTGATTTTTTTCTTTGACTTTATAGATCTGCTCAGAAGTACAAACACAACCTACTGTTTACTGTTTCTTACATATTCTTTATTACAGTTTTTCCTTTTTTTTCTTTTTTCCAGTCAGGTATACTATGGTTTCTCCAAAGACAGTGAGTAATAATTGTTTCATGTAGTACACTTCTGGAAGCTGAGAAGCAACACTAGATTAAAAGAAGATAAATATTGAAGATTAAGTAGGAAAAGGATAGGAAAACAGTTTTCTTCATTATTTCATCTGGAAATGGTTGAAAGACAAGTTTCCATGAACACTAATATTTCATCGTGCAGAGAATGGTTCTAAGTTTGGACTTCAGGAGTTCAAAATAGGGCAAAGAATTACACAGACTTCACAGATCTGATCTTTTGTCAGTGCCTTAATGAAAAAGCGAATATGTTGTGACTGAGGGCATTAAATAGAACAAAACCCCCCATAAATACAGCTTGGAAGACTTCAAAATATGTTATTTTGCACTAATTTGAAGCTCAGGAGTTGACATTTCCCCCAATGTTTGGTTCTTCAGATTTCAGAAACTGATAAAGAGTAATTTGGTAACTAATTAAGTCTCTCTTTCTGCTCCAGTCTAAACACTTTCAGTCTAAACACCGAAATGGTGAAATCATGAATTATGAACTTCATTCAGCTTTCATCACACAGCAAAGCTGTTTGGACAGATTCCATAGTTTTTTATGGCAGGTCCCTCCCCAGGATCTTTGCTTAATGAGGTCTGTGTAATACTTAGGCATAATGATACTGTTTTTCCTGTGGTCTTGATTCAGGAAAATCTTCAACTGAAATAAATTAAAAAATTATTTGAAAAAGTTTATAAGGCACAGTCACAGGCAGTAAAGTTTTTTACTTGTAGGTTTGTGGGGACTGATACATTAAAACATTTATCTTGGTCGAGTATTGGTTTGTTTTCATGGTTATATCTGGAAGAATAATGGAGCCTATCTGCAACACTCACTCAGAGCTGTTGACCTGAAGGTCATAGCATATTTTTCTTTGGAATCCTTCTTCTCCATCCACTACTCACTAACATTAACATAAGTAGATATAGTCCAAAGCACCAAAAGACTTGCTTTATGTATTCATTTCTTATATGTCAGTTCTCGTATTCATGAGAAACCAAAGGGGCACGGAAATTAATACCAGTATTTCTAAAACACAGATGCAACAAAAAAATAGGTTCTTTTATCTAAAACTGCATTCATATTGGACTAAAACTGTTGAAATACCTACCAAGCAGTCTAGGCTCTCCCATTTTCCCACAATCTTCCCTGTACATAAATGTAGCTCAAACATCTTTGCTATAGAAATTTGCAGTTACACTTACTTTTTGAGTTTACCAGTGTCAAGATATTTTTTCCAAAATAGAAGAGCTAAAATTAAAAAGATTGGTGACACTTTTCCCTAAGTTGAAACTGAAAAATGAGATAAATTTATGGTCAAGTAAAATTTTTTGCCTGCGTTGAAAACATTATTAACAAGACAAAGTGGTGCCCTAACCAAAGATACTGGAGCCTTTGTTAAAAGCATATAATTGTTTGCTTCAGTTAAGGAATGTGTTGTATATCAATATCACAATTAAAACATTAGTGACAATTCCTCCATTCCCATTTTTGACAATCAAGAATATGGTGGGAATGTAATCTGAAAAAATTGTTAAATGCTCTAATGGGCAGATTCTGAAACTTGAATATGTCTGTCAGTAGAGTCAAGGTATTAAAAATTAGTAATTATCAGCATGTTTTAAATAGTCACTTAGCTGCTAATAAATCAAGAAATCAGTCATCATGAGATAGTGCTAAATCAAGATTACCTTAAATAATTTAGAGTCATTAAGTAGAGAAAGACACTGATGAGTATCTCCAAGGAAAACATCATTAACTGGTGATAACTAGTGTGTCTATGGGGATGTAAGCTGACATCTCCCACCTACATGACATTAGTAAAGGAAGTTTTGCCTGTAGCTACAATTGTCCTTTATCTGTATACCCTCAGGAAGGAGCATATTTGAGCAGGCTGCCTACCTCTGATCTTTCAGTTGTTCAGTTCCCTGCTAAAAGGTATAGAGATACTGTGCAATTAACAACCCACCAATTTACAGAAATAGTGTCTCTGTGTAAGTAATAATTAATGTTAAAATGGTAAATTTCCAGTTTTGTTGAACTTCAGATATGCTTGCATGTTAAGGATTCTGTTATGAGCATTATAGCTGAACTAATTCCTTTTCAAAGCGCAAATTTTATAAATTGAATGTATATGTTTCATTGCATACACATGATAAAAAAGTGATCATAGAATCATAGAATCATAGAATAGGTTGGGTTGGAAAAGACCTCCAAGATCATCAAGTCCAACCCCTGATCCAACTCCAATTACTGTATCATGGCACTAAGGGCCACGTCCAATCTCTTTTTAAAAACCTCCAGGGATGGTGAATCCACCACCTCTCTGGGTAGGCCGTTCCAATGCCTGATAGCTCTCTCTGTAAAGAATTTCTTCCTAACATCTAACCTAAACCTCCCCTGGCAGAGCTTGAGCCCATGTCCCCTTGTCCTATTGTTGGTTGCCCGGGAGAAGAGACCAACCCCCACCTGGCTATAACCTCCCTTCAGGTAGTTGAAGAGAGTGATGAAGTCGCCTCTAAGCCTTCTCTTCTCCAGACTAAACAACCCCAGTTCCCTCAGCCTCTCCTTGTGCTCAAGTCCCTTCATCAGCCTCGTTGCTCTTCTCTGGACCCACTCCAGCACCTCAATATCCTTCCTGAACTGAGGGGCCCAGAGCTGAACACAATACTCAAGGTGTGGCCTCACCAATGCAGAGTACAGGGGAAGGATCACTTCCCTGCTCCTGCTGGCCACACTGTTCCTGATACAGGCCAGGATGCCATTGGCCTTCTTGGCCACCTGGGCACACTGCTGGCTCATGTTCAGCCTCCTGTCGATCAGCACCCCCAAGTCCCTTTCCGCCTGGCTGATAAAAAGCCTTTGTCAAAGATAGGAGTGATGCTACATTTTGTCATGTTAGACTTTTGGGTAATGAAATTCAGGGGAAAAGGGAACAATTTTATAAACTCAGTAGGACCTGAGGTTTATATTTCCTTGCACCTGGATTGTAGCTCATTTTGTTGCTGTCTAGAGGTACCACCAAAGACCTAGATTTAAAACAAAATTAATTTCATCCAAGATGCATCAATTTCGGGGCAGCTTACTTTAGAGACACTTTTTATGGCTCTAAATGAGGAGTTAGTTCCCAACGTGAGTAATGTCTAAAGGCCAAACTTCTAATGGTATTTAAACAGTTACTTGAAATGCTTGGACACACTTTGTAAGCAACAAACACCTGCTGGTTTAAGTGCTTACACAAGACTGTGTGTGAACATTTCTGTGACTCTGTCTCCTGATAGTTTTGAAAATCCAGTCACAAATCTTTAGATTGGAGTAGATTATTACATAAAAGTAAGTAATTTCAGAAAAAGTAGGCCACATGCCTATCTTTATGTTTATAGTTAAATTGAAAAGATGGCTACAGTTATACCTGACAGATTTTATGAACTTCTACCATGTTGCTATCTTATTTTAATGTTCTTTGGAGGAAAAAAAGCTAGAAAGAAATATAATTTTGACTATCCAGATCTTTGGAGCTCCATATCATTAAAAAGATTTTCTTACCAACATACATGCCTATGAAATATGAAGTTTTGCATTCAGTAAGAATGCACGTAAAAAGCTAAAGTGCTCAGGCAGGAATACAGAGATGCATCAAGACTGAGGCAGTGCGTCTCCGGGATGCTAGGAGTAATACATGTCTTCTGGTTACACCTGTGCCAAATATCCAGCATCTGCCCCCACGACAGCAATCCCTTTGCAATAACTTTGTGCCCTCCTCACACATTAAATAGTCACTAGATGAAGTTCTTAAAAAAGCATGATATGGAATACAGCAATAATCTGTGTCAGATTTTCACTTTTTCTTTTATGATTCTAGGGTTTAATTTAATCTTTAGACACGAGCAGCTCAAAGATTACCCCATAATTGCCCAATATCAGTTGAGTAGCTCTGTGTAGTCTTTCAAAGCAGCTGGGCTTCTAAAAGGTTTGACTCTGCTTTTGACTCATATATATGTCAGCATGAAGCCATCCAATGGATTTAATTTTTTCCTGTTCATTTGCATAAAATTACACAAATTAAAATAATGTTAAAGGGAAAGAAACAAGAGGAAAAGACTTTTACATATTTCTCTAACATATGTGCTTACATAGAATCATAACATTATTTAGGTTGGAAGAACTTTTAAGACCGACCTCAAGGGAGACCTCTGAAACTAAAAGGAGGTTGTAGTGAGGTGGGAGTTGGTCTCTTCTCCCAGGTAACAAGGGATGGGACAACAGGAAATGGCCTCAAGTTGCACCAGGAGAGGTTTAAATTGGATATTAGGAAAAATTTATTTGCCAAAAGGATTGTCTAGCAATCTGGAACAGATTGCCCAGGGAAGTGGTGGGAATCTCTATCCTAGGATGTAATTAAAGGACATGTAGATGTGGTGCTTAGGGTCATGGTGTAGTGGTGGACTTGCAGTGTTAGGTTAAGGGTTAGACACGATGATCCTGAAAGTATTTTTCAACCTAAAGGATTCTATGATTCCATGAACACTGAAAGAAATAAATATCTCACGGGGACTTTTACCTATACTGGGAATGGTCAAAATTAACAATATTCATGCTCTCACATGCTTGTGTAACATTGACACACTTCTGAGGGGAGATGGGGTAAACCCTCAGAAACTAAATGCTACCTACCTTCCTTCTGCTGTTTGGGTGTGTCAAAGAGTCTGTGTCAAGAGACTGTCTAGATTTTTGAGACTGTCTCCTCCCCTCAGGAAGAAAGACAGAGGAAAGCAGATCAGTATGTCAACATGGAGAACTTCTGATCAGCTGGAGTGG
The DNA here is from genome assembly GCF_003984885.1 of Neopelma chrysocephalum. Taxonomy (NCBI): domain Eukaryota; kingdom Metazoa; phylum Chordata; class Aves; order Passeriformes; family Pipridae; genus Neopelma; species Neopelma chrysocephalum. Next base: position 7,531,332 of record NW_020897700.1, on the reverse strand, counting down.
CAACAGGTGTAGCAGGCAGTGACCATGTTCAGTGGATCTGCCCTATTATCTTCCTAGAATAATAGTTCCACCTACAAAAAGGTAGCTGTTTTCAGACCAACATAGTTTTGCATATCTAAGACACATGATACTAAATCAGAAAAGTTAAGACTTGAATTGTTATTACAAGTTTTGATGTCATATTAAGCTTAGCTATTTTTAAAATCTGTGCATAATTTCTCCAGTTGTCGTTTAATGAAAAAGAAAAGGATTGCAAAGTGGTTGCACTGCTGTAGGCTATTTAAAACCATGACTTTGTCAACAGAATTACTTTGCTTTACCCTTGTCATTGTAGCTTGACTTTAAATTACATTTTAGTTGCTATTACTCTAGATTAAACTTTTTGCTTTTCTGTTTGGAATTTTTTAGTTTGAAGGAAAAAAGTTAAATTCCTACTTACCCCTTCTTTAGCAAAATAGATGTCATTTTTTTAAGGTTTCTTTATAATAGGTATATTATAGTATCCAGACTGTGCCTCTGTGGTCTATCTGGTGGGTAGTACAAAACCCAATCCTTTCAATAAATGTTCAGGTAACTTGTGGAGCGTAAAGCAAGCTCATAACTAAGTTGTGATGTACAAGCGCTGCACCTGCATTGGGGCAATGCCCAGTATCAATACAGGCTGGGGAGATGAACTGATTGGAAGGAGCCCTGATGAGAAGGACTTGGGGCTTTGGTGAATGAGAGGCTGAATATGAGCCAGCAATGCGCTCTTGCAGCCCAGAAAGCCAATTGTATCCTGGGCTGCATCAAAAGCAGCATGGGCAGCAGGTTGAAGGAGGGGATTCTGCCTCTCTGCTCTGCTCAAGTGAGATCTCACCTGGAGTATTGCATCCAGTTCTAGTCTTCCCAATGCTGGAAGGACATAGACCTATTGGAGTGAGTCCAAAGGAGGGCCAAGTTGATTAGAGGGATGAAGTACCTCTCCTATGAGGAAAGGGTGAGAGAATTGGGATTTTTCTGCTCGGTGAAGAGGACGCTTGGGGCGACCTGATTGCAGCCTTCCAGTACCTGAAGGGAGCCTACAAGAAAGATGGAGAAGGACTTTTTACAAGGACATGTATATATATGGTTTCAAACTGAAAAAGGGTAGGTTTAGAGTAGATGTTCAGAAGAAATTCTTCACTATGAGCGTGGCGAGGTACTGGAACAGGTTTTCCAGAGAAGTTGTGGATGCCCCATCCCTGGAAATGTTCAAGACCGAGTTGGATGGAGCTCTGAGCAACCTGGTTTAGTGGAAGGTATTTCTGCCCATGACAACAGGGTTGGAACTACATAATCTTTAAGGTCCGTTCCAACTCAAGTCATTCTATGATTCTACGGAAGTCCACATGTCAGTTATTACAATATTACGTAGGATTAGATTAATACTTAGATATAATTGGAGTATACCAAGAAAGAGAGAAATTCAGACTGAGTGGCAACTAGATAATTTCAGAGTAAATGGCAGTGCAACGACTTGAGTCATCAATTTGAAACAAGGAGCTACTTCCAGGATGAAAGAAAAGAATTGCTTTGCTTTTATAGTGACTGTATGATTTCTACTAGAGAGGATCTTAGCTCCCTTTCTGGTCACTATTGGAGCAGTCTGAATGGTCTGACTCAGTGTGGTTACAACCTTTTAGGCTGCTAGACCTGAGATTTTCTAATATGTTGAATTAGGAGACTCACTCTGTTACCTAGCTCATATCTACCTGTCTGTCTGTGCTTTTACTGTATTTTCACCCTGGTTTATTTTAGGCCATGCTTACTTGGGCTCCTATGCTATGAAGAAACATATTTACTGAAAGTAATTTAACAACAATTCATTACTTGAATGAAATTCTTGGATTCATTACTTGAATAAAGCCTTGTGGCTCATAAGCAAATTTCTTATTGAGCATGTTCATGCTGTAGGGTAAATATACTGTGATCCCTCTTTGACAGCAAAACATTACTTGTTGGAATATAATTTCAAGCGTTTCAAAGCGTAAATCCAAGGAAACAGAACAGGTTTATGTTAAATATATAGCACAGTGTATAACATTCACTAACATTTAGTTCCTAAAAATTTGTTACAATCGTACTGTAATGATAGGTGGGAAAGGGGGGACTTTAGAGGGACTGAGCCAGCATGACTAAATAGAAATTATAGAATTACAGAGTTACATAATTAAAAGAAGACCTCAAAAAGCCAAAGTTATGTCCAAATGAAGAAAGCAGAAAATATCATGAACCATTACACATTAAATGCAAATACTTAAAGCATGCCAAAAAAAGTTTTGAGGCGTCCCTTATTAAAAGCATTAAAAACTAGTAATAAATTCCTTTTAGCGTTGCAGCAGAGCATGATGCTTTTGAGAAAGCCTATAAGTACCAAAAGAGGGGAAGATAAGGGTATAACAAGACAAGTAGGTATTTTTTTCCATCTGTCTGTGACCAATCTTGGGTTTGCTGGAGCTGCTCCCCATGGGTGGCTGTTCCTCAAACCTAGGGCACAGGTAGAACAAATAATGACAGAGCAAATTGGCAATAAGAACAAGACCAAACTGGCAGGCTGAGGTGCTGCCAACTTAAGAATTCTACAGGATATCAAGGAATGAGTAGTCAGACCACTCATTCTGCTACTCAATCTCTCAGATGTTTTCCAATACCAAACAACTTGAAATTGGGCTACATGGGACTAATTTTTAAGCAGAATTCCAGAGATCTGGAAGAATGTGAAAAAATCTAGGGATGTTCTGACTGATTGCATGACATGTAAAAGACATTGCAGATATGATCTAAAATATGAATAGAAATATATATGCAGGAGGGATGCAGATGCTTTTCTCAGTGACTTGGGAAAAGCAGTCACGCGATTTCTAAATTCAAATTTAAGTACTAAATGTACTTTTAAGACTTGCTCTCCTAATGAATGAATTTTTCAGTCCTGCATATTGTTTAATCATGAGAATATTTATGTGACGCTCGGATATTTTACAGATGGTGAGGTATGACATATCTACAAAAACAAAACTATATTTTCTAAAAGAAGCCCTATTGCATCACTTCTCTGCTTCCTGTACCATTCATATTCATCACTGAACACCTGTCTTTGATAAAGAATTGAAATATGCTTTGTATATAAAAATATGTAAAATATGTGCACATACAGACAGGGAAAGAGTAGAACTATTTCTGCAGTTATTGTACTGCAGTTGTTAAAAGAAACCCATCTTTTCTTTCCTTTGTGAGTTCCTTGGCTTCTGTTTCTGTGGAACTGACTATGTAAGCATTAGCATGTTTGTGACTCACCACAAGGTTTTCTTTAAGAGAGTCTGAAGTACCTATTGTTCTAATAATGTCCACACTGGTATTTTAAGATTCACTGACTTTATGTCATGTGACAGGGTGGCTTATCTAGTAGCTGTAGTAGGTGAGGGCAACTGATATATATTCCATCCTTCACAAGTTTCCTCCAAAGGATCATCTTGGAAATTCTACTAAAGGGGAGGTGAAAAAACTTTCCATATAATTAAGAAGAAAATTAAAGAGGAAGTAACACAGTTCTTATCCTGGCCTCATGCTATGGTTAATCATTTATATTATTCCAAAATCTGGAAACCTCAGCCAGAAAATATACCTTGTACTAAACAGAGGTCCCAAACTGCATAAATTATATTTCTTTCTCTGAAAATTCTTCAGTATACATATGGTAAGAGTTTAATCAGGCATCTTGGTTTGGGTTAATGCAGATATTTGGGGTAATGTTAGGTGACCTCAATTTAACATTAAAGCTCAGCATAACTTTATGCTGCATACTAACTCAATCCTTGGGTTTCCCTCTTTCATGCAATATTTCATAATAATTTCATTTACTGAATACTTGTTTATAAAACAAAGTTAAAAATCAAGCTCTCATTCTACAATCAATTATTGTCTTACGTGAATAAATAATTATATAACAGCAGAAACCTCTTTTAATCTAGCTGATCTGGAATGCAATAGCTTAAAAAGTGCAATCTCTGCATTCTTGATTGCTTTTTAAAGTAAAGGGAGAAATAAATATAATTACCTTGTAGAACTGTTTTTATTTTTCAGCCTACCTCAGATACTTGTATTAGTCTTTATGCTTGTAGATATAAACAATATCATATGCAAGAGAACATACTAATTGAAAAGTTTTGATCTATGAAGTATGTTTTCTAAACTACAAAGTGCTTCACAGAATCACAGAATCATTTAGGTTGAAAAAGACATCTGAGATCATCAAATCCAACCTTTGACTGCTCACCACCTTGTCAACTAGACCATGGCACTAAGTGGTCATGTCTGGTTGTTTCTTAAACACTTCCAGGGATGGTGACTCCATCACCTCCATGGGCAATCCATTCCAATGCTTAACAATCCTCTCCATGAAGAAATTCCTGCCGATGCCCAGTCTGAACCTTCCCGGCACAACTTGAGGCTTTGTCCTCTTTTCCTGTCACTACTTGCCTGGGAGACCAACTTCTACCTTACTGCAACCTCCTCTCAAGTAGTTGTAGAGAGTGATAAGGTCACCCCTTGTATTTCACAGATTTATGTCTTCATCTCTTATTTCTTTAAACTTGACATTATTTGAAAACGAAGTGAAAACATAATGATCAAATTTATGCACATACTTAGTCTAGCCTGAGCAGACAATCAGCCTACATTTAGAAGTTTATAGTAATAGTACTTAATGTAGCAAATATCAACTGAATGCGACAAAAGTAGTGAGGGTTCCCTGACTTTTCAGGAAGGTCATACAGCAAGAGAAATATCATCTACTATTACCAGGAAGAAAATTTACAACCTCATAAATTTACCATGTGTTATAATCAGGCTGTTCTCTACTTGTAGGATCTGATATGTTAAATAAACCAGTGCTGAAATACTAAAGAATTTATTTTGAAGATAGAATTTTTTTTATTTAAACAAAGGAGTAACTAAATAACACCTTAACACACTGGAGCTTTATTTAGGGGGCAACTATATTGTGCTCATGCAGATAATTCATACTATGATAATCAGGAACAAGGCTGAAGAATGAAATTATCACATTTATGGTCATTGCATGGATTATTTAATTTGCTGCTTGTAATCACTGATCTAAATGGAATTTAGTAAAACTCTTCATCTACTGGATCCATCAATTTCTCTGAGATGTTAAACTTAACTGGTCAGGTTGCAATAATACACAGCTTGCCTTTAAATACTGGTGTGAATGCAATATTCGGAAGTATTGACAGTGAGATGTTGAGCAGACCTCACTATCTTTAAAGTATTATTCTTTAAAGTAGAAGAAGAAGAGCAGGGAACATTCTGGGTGGCATCGTGTTTGTCCATATAGCTTGCAAATTTTGTCTGGAACTACAGTCAGAAACACCTTTCAGAATATTGTTGTTCTGAATAATTTTCTAAAGATCCAATCACTGAGAGATAAGTGACTCCTTATGTTTTTGTGGAATTATGACTTATTGAGGTTTGGGTTTGTTTTCTTCTGGTGAGTAGTTTAATTACTAAGGCTTACTGTTATGTCTGCTTTGGTTTTTGCTTTTGATTTGATGTGGTTTAAGGGTAGCGTAGATGGAAATATCACTGTGAAAATGTAATCCAAAAACATAAACTGCAATTGTAACTCAGATACGCTGTAACTCTTTGAATTTCAAAGCCAAGAGGCAAAGTAATTTTAAATAAATGTATTTATATGAAATAGCAGATTTCAAATATAACAGGTCTTTTATAGGCTACAAGAAGTACTCACGAGCTTAAGGAAAGGTCAGGAATTCTATATGTTGCTATGATGAGATTTTGTTTCAGCAGTTGTTTGATGAATACTTTCCATATCTCAAATATTTTGACATATTATTTACAAATTACTAATTTTCCCTCTAAAATTAATCTGAATGAGAGCCAAACTCACCATCTTGCTATATAGAATAACACAAAGGAGTAATTCAGCTCCAAAATTATAGGCTAAAATCCCATCTTCACAGGGACCTACTACTTATTAATATTACTTATGTTCCAAGTTACAGTATTGTGAAGTATTCTCCAAGTCTTCTCCACAAAGAAAAAAATCTGAATTTAAACTGAATTTAAAATCTGAAATTAACTTTCCTTTAATTTCATTTTTAATGGAAACAATTACTCAAAATTAGATTCAAAGGAGATTTTGGGAAAAAAAACCCCAAAGCCAACAGAAAATACTAATAAAATGTGATGAGGAACTGAGGGAAAAACCCAATGCTTCAATATGACATGCACTAAGATTATAACAAGTTTTTGAAGTGTCTAAAGACAGTTGCGTTCTATTCTCAAAACAGCAAATCTTTCACCAATTTCATGTTGAACATCTTCCTATATGTTTCTATACATTTAAGGTTAAATTGGTTTTCCCAAGAAACACACTCTAAAAATAGTGTCAAGGAATACTTATGATTTTATGGTAGACAATTAATAGTCAATAGGAAAATAAAATTTTAATCTCTACCATTAAGTGTTTATTTTGATTTCATCTATTGCTAAGTGTCCAATAAAATATGAGGAGTTTAATTCCATTTCCTCCTGCTGTAGATGAATGGATTAGAGTGGACCATTAATCAGAACACAAGGATTAGAAAGAGTCTGCAATAAAGAGGACCTGTTGCTTTTATTAAATGCACCTTTATGACTGCAGACAAATATGCTGGGTTTCAGGGGTAATAATTTTCACATATAACTTAGGAAGAAGAGGCAGTAACAAGATATATAGGCTGTGCAAAGCAGGAGATGTTAGAGGAGACACAACTGCATGGTGAACTGGAGAGTGTCTTGAGCAGTTGGAGAACTTGCTCAGTCGGAAATTGAGCCAAACCAAAGTTCACAGCTCCTCAACAAACTCTGCATGTCTCATTACTGAAGCTGGCATTTCAGTCTACATCAGATAATGTGAAAAGATCTTTATGCAAAGCAGCAGGCGCCTGGAATTGCAATGTCAGAAAAATGGTCAAAATAGCCCTAAATATGTAAATCTGAATTTGAGTTATTCAACACAGTTTAAGAGCAGTCCCACTGAATACATCTGTTAGCACAATTTCATGCAATCATGATCCAAGTATCTGTGACCTTGTCTGCCTGTAAAGGCAATGTGCAAAAACCTATGTATTTGCAAAACATGTAGAAAATCTTCAGTACCCTACTCAGGCAAAAGTTGTAAAAAAAATAGATGCATTTTCTATGATACCACACAAAGTCGCAAATTCAGGGATATTTAGACATCTACCTAGATTCTTGCCTTTGGAGTTATGATTCAAATTTGAACATTTTCCTACAGAGCCAAGTAATTCTATGAAATCCTATGAGGTAAGTGTAATGAGAAATCAAGGTGGAAAGACAGCACAGAATTAGCATTGTGTTTGTAGCTGTCCAGCACATATTAAAATGGCTGTCATATGGATGAGATCATTTCAGATCAGTCTTTTCTCAAACTTTACTGACATTCTTCACATCAATTTTAGTAAGGTAGATGGCTTATAAAAATTAGAGGCAGGCAAATTTTACTGGTGTGAGAGAGAGAAGGAAGCAGCTGTATTTTGCAGAAGAACCTGAGGAGCCAGGAAATTCTGACAGCAGTAAAAAGAATAAATGGAGTGGGAGAGGGAAAGGAGGATAGTCTAGACAGGGCCTAGATGGATACGTAAAAGTTCATTTGACAGAGAAAACTTCTCAGTTACATAGGAATATTATTTTTATGGAACAAGAAGAGGTCATCGGGAAATATTGATTCTGATGCCCTCTGCATACCCCTTGGCTGGTCAAAGACTTACTAAGAAGGTCTGTGGAAGGTTACTTCGCCTATGATTAAAATTTTAAAATCAGTTCAAGAGTCCATGAAGGTGTTAAACCCCAATTTTCAAAAATTGTCAAAAACAGTTCAGTGAAGAGTGATAGAAATTCCTTCATAGTACTAGGTTTCACACAAAAAACTCATTTATTCAGTTTAGTTTTTTCCATTTGTGTGTATTTTAAATGCAAAAAAGGAACACCAGAATGAAATAAATACCTAAAGATGGTGATTGCTTGAGAGAGTGTACCGATAATATTCTGTAAATCCAATATTTAATAGTTTAAAAACCTTTCCTTGCAACAGGTGCAATTTTGCTTGGTTAGGAAGAAATATTGTTCTCTCATTCAGAAAATGACATTTGTTTTGACAAGTTCTTATTTTAAAAAAAATTCTAAACTCCCCTAGAATTTTACTCCCGGTAATACTCCTACCAACTCTATCCTGAGTTGTGCCGTATTAACTAATTAATTTTTTCCTTTCTTTTTATTTTCCTAGAGCTGTCTTTGGATTCACAAAGAATATAGAATCACGGCATCATTAAGCATGGAAAAGATCTCTAAGGTCATTGAGTCCTATCATTGACTACCACTGACACACCCAGTACTAAACCGTGTCCCTAAACACCATATCTACACATTTTTTGCACACTTTCAGGGATGTTGACTCCACTACTTCCCTGGGCAGCCTCTTGCAATGCCTGTCCACCTTATCAATGAAGAACTTTTTCCTAATATCTAATCTAAATCTCCCCTGGTACAACTTGAGGCCATCTCCTCTTGTTGTATTTCTTGTTGCTTGGGAGAAGAAATTGATCCCCATCTTGCTGCAGTGTCCTTTCTGGTAGTTGTACAGAGCAATAAGGTCCTCCCCAAGACTCCTTTTCTCCAGGTGGAACAATCTCTGCTCCCTCAAATGCTGTAAAGAGTTGTTAAACCTTATTTTTCATTAATATTTTAATTTTATTTTTATATATTTTTTGCCAAAGGGCTTCTTGTTTGATTGTCAGTTCAGTACATTTAGTGTCATGTGCAGAATTCTGCTACTTTAAGTAGCACTTTTCTCCTAGGAGACTGCAATCCTAATCATGCTTGACATTTAATTTAAGAACAAAAATTTTTCTTTTGAAATTCTTTTAAATAATAGAAAGCAAATCACAGCAAGCCATATATGGCTTGAGATTTTATCTCTTTCAGTTTTCTCTTTCAAGGGCATTGGTGGATTCACATAATTCATAATCAATGCTGAAACTGAATCAGTGCTACTTTATAGGGATATGGGAAATAAAATTCTTAATTTTGTCCTATGATGGAAATGCAAAACCAAACAAAATAAAAATAAAGATAAGTGCATTTATTTAAAAATATTTTATGGAGTATTGAAGTTGGAACAGTATTAGACCAGAAGACCATTTTTCTTTTGACTGATCTATAGAAAGATATTTTTAAAATGAAGCTTATATTACTCATAAGAGAACATATTCATAGCATCATTGAGGTAATATGAAAGGGAAACTAGTAGCTAAATTGAAGTTAAGCAGTTGTAGGGCTAGGAACACTAATCACCATAATGACCAATATTATCCCATTTCACCTTTTGTCTTTTGCCTCGTGTATCCATGAAAGATGCTATGTCTCCATATAAACTTTGTTTTATAATCCTAAATGATCACAGAAACAGCAATACTACTCTTATACTCAGCTTTTTTTTTTCAACCACTGCATGATTTTGGCTAAAGAAACAGGCTGATTGGTACTGATGATGTGAACTGTGTTGCTTTGGAACTGTAACCAACTCGCAAGGTTGTTGCGCAAGAGGGTTTCTGCGGTACCCTCCCCTGCCCAGCTTGCTTTGGAAATGGTTGCAATGAGTGCTCTCACTGTAAGTGAAAGAGAAGAATTGAAATATGTCTCTACTCAGAAACTTTGCAGACACATTATGTCTTCCAAGTCAAGCCCCAAATAGTTGAATTTGAAAATAAAATGCTCCAAGGAAAGATTGCTCTGTTCCCATTGTTATATAGATGACCTAATGTCTAAAAGTGGGCCTTTCTAAAGGCCTAACTTAGCACTCAGAGACCTTGGCAAGTGTTAGGTGCACTGTTCCTGTTAAATATTGACTGTATCCAGTGTTTATATGGTGAATTTAACACAAAGAAATGCCTCTCTCAATTTGTTTTGGAACAACTGAATCCCTGCTGTATAAAACCCAAAAAAACAGTTGGTTGAAATAGCTTCCAACAAAGCTCTCAATATATTTTTAATTAAGCCCAGGGCTACTCACTAGAACATTGTATTTTCTCTTCAAACTTTTTGCCCTGCCAGTACCTCTCTCTAGTGGCCAGTTTACAAACACTTCCCTGAAAACTGAAGCCTGCATTCAATTAAAAGACTCTTGCAGTAAACATTTTCAAGTGATAGGAGAGGAAACTGACTAGAAATGATGGGTAAAATGATATGCTGTGAAACTGAAATTTCTATTATTTCTCTTTCCTTCATATATTTGTTCAATTTTTGTAGTTTCAATATTTTCATTATCTACCCTTTAGAGGATGAAATAAAAGAAACATACAAGACACAAGCATGATATTATTTTTGCATCAGTTAAGTGAATAAAGCAGTGCCTGAAACCTAGAATAACCTTCTAATTTAGTTTTAAAACCTTTTAGATCATTTGTACATTTGTGGTTGACATCCTGAAACAGATCTCAGTGAAACAATATGAACGGCACAGTTGATAGGTATACATGTGACAGGATCAAGTGCTATACAGTTCTTTGTATTTATTCAGTTGATTCACCTCCCCTGATAGCAGAAGAAAACAGCTAATTGTGGAATAGCATTTGAGAAATCGTGTCACCTGACATTTCTTAATAATTTTAGAAATCTCTGAAATACGTGTTTTGAAATGCTTAAAAATGACAGTACTGTCATACATGGCTCTTCAAAGTCATGCTGCTAATGTACTTTAACAAGTGTCAGGATTCCAAAAGGCATGCAGGCCCTGACAAGGATCCAGGCTTTTCCTGGCCCTTAATTTCTTACAAAGACTGGTGTTATCCTTTCCCGAATCCGACTATTTTTAGACATGTGTTTCACAGTTTACCCTAGGGAATTTATCAGCAAACATGCATTATAGTAAGAACAAATACCTAAGGCTGTCCTTTGCATCTTTTATCAATTTTCTGCTCTACCTAAGAAGTTCTTTATGAGGTTAAGCTTATTGAATAAGGAAATTAAAATGACTGAGGCAGTCTGTCTTTAGAAGGAAAAGCTGGTGAAGGTCAGCTGACTCCCCATGTTTTGGAATAGGGTCTCCCACATCACAGGATGGAATTTTAACCACTGTGTTTCAAGGTAGGCATTTGTTGCTGTTCACCTCTTTGTGGAAAGCATGTATGTATATGTATGGCCAGTCTTCGCGAACGAAGATTTTGGGAAAGGTCGTTTACCTTTCAAGCCTGTGCAATGGATTTTTTAGGTGAGGCACAGCATGCGCTGTACTGAGCCCACCCTTTAATCCTAAGGTTCGTCTGCCGGGGCCAAGCGAGCTTGGACAATGGCAGTGAGGTCCTCAGGATGTAGGTTTGTTTAGAGTGACCTTCTCATAGATGGATGGCCTCACAGGGCTGACGAGCTCCATCTGCCCAGGGGAGTATCCCTGACCGGGAGTCGAACCTGGGCTGCGGCAGTGAGAGCGCCGCATCCTAACCGCTAGACCACCAGGAGTCCCCCCGGTGGAAAGCGTACACCTTTGACTATATAGCCAGATAATCGTCATCACCTATGGCTAGGGGCATTTGCCTACATTATGAAGTCCAGATCCATTTACTTTTTCCATCTTAGAGCAGCACAATAATCTTGAGCTTGCAATATTGCATAAACATGTACAGGCCTCTGCATATGTTTCTTTCTAATCAGAAATTCCATTTGAGTAGCATTTATATAGAGAAAACAAAGTTTATACATTGGCATTTCTGATGGAGTAAAAATGGTTCACAGCAAAACTTCTAAGGACATGTAACCCTTGTAATTGAAGATTTGTATATCAATGCTTCTATCCTGCATTTTAGTATTACTTAGTCACTTTGTAAGTTACTTGTTTTAATTTGCTACTTTAATAGATAGTTTAAACTAATTTTTCTAGTCATTTTAATGTTTGCTGCTGGGTCAGCAGTAATTTTGCATCACTCATTACTACTTCCTAAAAATGTTAGAAGGCCATTCCTCCTTGCCATTTTTGAAGTCAGTAATTACTTCTTTACTCTTCTTGAAAGTAAAGTATGATAATATTTCTGGTACTGCCACTTCATTGTTCACATATGGCAACTTTTCTCTTACACATGAACATGATTTACCAAACTGTCTGGTTTATGCGCCTCTTAATACCACTTGACCAAGATACATAACAACAAACAGTTTCACTTTGGAATTTCTCAACAAACAATATTTTTAAACATACAAAAGACCTGTTCTAAGCTAACTGTTTGTAGGAAGGAGTAGGTACCCTTCCAGAAGAATTTGTAATGAGAAGGCAGAACTTGTTTTTCGCTTAAGGAAGCTTTCCTGCCTGGAACAAGGCAACTTTCGCAGAGAGAGTTTTAGATGTTTCTCCTCCTGCATTCCAGAAAAGAGAAGTTCATGCAGATCATGCCTGAAGACCCCTCAGTGGGGGAAGGTGAATGGGGGGGATGGGGGGAACGATAAAAGCCTGAGAAAAACGGACCGTGTCTTTTTCAGGCCCAATACTTGTCACTTGTGCAGGGTTTTCCCTTATGTAAGTTTTTAGTGTTCTGGCCTTCAAAATCTTTTTGAATTCTTTTCACTGTCTTGGCATTTTTGAGGGACAGCTGTGCATATCTTACTTTACATTGGTTTACTGGGGTTTGCCTTTATTCTGAACTTAAAATACAAAACAAGCCCTTTCAAATCTTTGCTGTGATACAGAGAGGTACTCAGGATAGGAGAGAGCAGAACTCACTTGGTCTAGCAGCAGGGGCCAAAAGAGACTGGTGCAGCTCTCTGAAGTTCATTAACCCTATTGCTGGGATATGAAACATGCTGGACTCACAACTTTTTTATTCACTGATTATATTTAAATATCTTTTTCAAAAAGAAAACCAATAAGAAATCGTTTGTAGCTACATGAGCAGCAAATTTTATACATTCCATGGGGACCCATAAAGTTTTACAAGAAAAGGAAGTTTAAAAACTGAAAGGTCATATTGAAAGTATGTATAAAATGCTTGAGTAGGAGTTAGAAATCTAATATGAAATCTATACGTAGTGAAAAGTGTAACAAAATAATTTAACTGAAATAGATATATAGAATATTTTTATGAATCGTCTCTGGGGTTTGCAGTTTGTTTCTCGCTAATTCAAACAGTAGAACACTAGAAGTTGCCTCATCAGACTTTGTAGAAGAACACACTTATATTATCCTGGGGTGCTTAAGCAGTCATTTTAAGTGACTTTAAATTGAGTTTAATTTTTTCAAGAAATACACTCATCAGAAAAGTAAAATCTTCTAAGTCTGGTTTACCTGTTATTTCAATAACTGCCTGACCACTGAACAATTACTCAACATGTTTACCAGAACTGTTTTTTAAAAAATTTTATTATGGTACCAAAAATATCCTGTGTGGTCTTTTTAAGAATGCAAACTTCTGTTCTACTAGGCATAGCTTGACATCCAAGGCCACAAAAATTTTCTTTCTCATATCTTCTCAAAGAAGTCTTCTCCTTTTTAGGTGCAGATGATGCGTTTTAAAGAATTCAAGAAACACTTCTGAAGTTCCATAAATTTTGAAACTTAGCTCCAAAGTAGCTGAACCAAAGTAATACGTCAGTGTCTTCCTAGAAACTTTTTTCTGTTAGTATTGATGTGTCATGGTGCTGCTTCAGCTTTAAAAAGGTGACAAGGTCTCATCCTTTTAATGTCTCTTTCAAGCTGTTGTTTTTCAAGATATGTCTGCTTTCTATTTCAAACATGATAAAAAAATAACATTTTTATGCTCATGTCTCATATTTGGGAGTCTATTATTATGAGTTAAAAGGATAGTGTGCTAGTACTTAGGATGTGCCTACATAATTTCCACAGCCACCCAATTTTCAGGGAGCCTTTTTTGCTTTTGGAAACTGTCCACATCCTGGTCATCTGCCAGCCATGGTTGTTATCAAAATGTTCCCAGGCACAATACAGTGAGGTGATAAGCCATAGAAGGAGCAGTGAAAGCAAAAAGTGACCACCAATGAGTACTAGACTATAATATACAGTTATGAAAGTGAGCCCCACAGCACGTACAGGAATCTGCTGGTTACTAGCTAAACCGTACCAGCAGCTATAAATTCAATCTAGTACATCCCAATCAAATCTGCATTATCTCAAACTTTCCTACCCCATGTTGGGTACTAAAAAGGACAAGGAAGCCTTTTTTTCCTTTGGGAACCTATCTGTACTTTTTGAAAATCAACACTGCAGAATGAAATGTAGGTCACCTCTTTGGAGGAGAAAAGGGGGTCTGGAAATAGGGATTTCAGTCTTAACTGCACTAGCTTTATTATTTTGAGTGTCTGTCATGGTTTAACTCCAGCCAACAACCAAGCCCCATGCAGCTGGAAAAGCAAAAGCTGCAAAACTAGTGGGTTGAGATAAAGACAGATTGATAGGGAAAACAAAAGCCACTCACACAAGCAAAGCAAAACATGAATTATTTCACTGTTTCCCATGGGCAGGCAGGTGTTCAACTATCCCCAGGAAAGCAGGGCCCAGCACATGCAACAGTTACTTGGGAAGACAAACACTGCAATCTGAAACATCCCCCCACTTCTTCCTTCTTCTCCACTTTACATACTGAGCACAATGTCATATGGTGTGTAATATCCCTTTTGTCAGCTGAGGTCACCTATCCCAGCTGTGTCTCCTCCCAACTTCCCACAAATCCCCAACTTCCTCGCCAGTGCAGCAGTATGAAAAGCAGAAAAGGCCTTGGCTCTGTGTAAGCCCTGCTTAGCAGTAACAAAAACATCTCTATGTTATCATTATCATCATCACTGTGTTCTGCAGAAATCCAAAACTTAGACCTATACTAGTCATTGTGAAGAAAATTAACTCTATCCCAGCCAAACCAACAGAGTGCCACAGATATTATTTCTACTAGAAGTGTGTTAGGCAAATTTCAACTTTATATGAGATCACAATTGAAACAGCCTATTTATATACACTCAGTTTTTGATCCTGCTTTGAAGGTAGACTACTCAGGACCCAGACATATTACACCCCTGTAATAGCTGCTGCCTGTCCCTCCCAGGATGTGTTCCTCTAGCTCTCAATCTTTGGGGGAGAGCAATCCTTGCCTTCTGCTGATGATGGGAGAATGTTGTTCAGGGTGTCATGAATCCTCTGTCAGCCCATGCAGTAGCAGCATGCTGAGTGCTGATCACCTGCTTCTTAGCCTCCTCTCATGGAGCCCAATTCAGGGACACATACTCCTGCTCAGATCATATTAAGTACTGTGTCATGAGAATGAAGAGCCTGGAAAATGAAGATTTTTATATACCGGCTGGACTCAGTCATAACGGAGACATTGATACATCTTAGAGTTGTGCTAGTAGCGCTGTAGCTAAAGTCTTTGTTATATCCTTGGTGAAACTGGTAAAAAAAGTAGGCCTCTCTTAGTCTACTTCTTATTAAAAGACCAATGATATGTTCCTACTTAGTTTTTCACTTTTATGGCCACTTGCTACTCTTATCTATGCATTCAAGCAAATTGATCACTGGAATTGTGAAAAATATGAAGGATACAAATTTCTTGAGCACCATAATTGTACCTTCTACAGAATGAAACAAATGCTATTTAATTCCTAAGGACAACCTAAAGTATGAAGGAAGGGGTGAAAAAGGATTTGGGACAAAGGCACTGACCCTTTATCATACTTTTTCTTCAGGAGAGTCACTCTTTGCACTGTCCTTGAGATTGATCTCTTACAAGCTCTATTCATACAGTTCTATTCTCAAAGGTTCTGGTTTTGGGTTTTTTTTTCTGCCTTTTGTTCACCCCCTATTTCTTGCTCAGTTATAATACTACTCTTTCAACTCAGGATGCAGTTGCAATCCTGGGATACTGTTGTCAAAGTGCGGATCTCATGGCTGGAATACACTGAAGTAATGCCCCATTATTCAGCTATTTCCTGCTTATGGAACAAATGCTTCTCCATGATAATTAGAAAATATTTGGTTTCCAGGGTATTCTGGAGTTTGTTGAACAGAGTGTAAGAAGGATGAGATTTCCCAATTCATGGGAATATTGTGATTGTGCAATTTGTGTTAGATCAAGTGCCAATTTCTGGAATCAAGTAATTTAAAATAAAACCAATGATGAGTTATTATACTTAATTTTGACTGGTTGTAGCTTTTGATGTTGGTACCTGCTTTTTGCAAAAAGGTGAAAATGACACAGCCTTTAGAATTCCTACTGCTGTGCATAGAGGTGTCAAACACAGATCTAAGCTGCATATTTCCAAACTGTGAGTAAGCCATCAAAGTAATCATTTGCTGAATATTTGCTTTTGCATACTTTTACTAAAATTATAAACATATTCTGTGAAATACTGTTCAGTTGTCAGTATTCTGTTTTTTTATACCCATGAGTCTGTTCCTTTTTTAGAACATGTCCTGATAACAAACACCTCACATAAGATTCTAATTTTATTTTAGAATGAAATGAGTGGGTGATGAAAAGTTTTTTAAGAGCCAACACACCTAACTCATGTTTAGAGATTTCTGCTTGAGCTGCTTTGGGCTGCCACAGCGTGTGACTGCTATTTGGTACTGTATAATGAGACTATTTGAATTTGTACTTTTGATTCCATTTTGTAAAAGCTCCTAGAGCTGGTTAATTATATGATCTCCATTGTCATTTAAAAATAAATGTATGATTGAATAAAGAGTCTTGCGTCATATAGAGAGAGAAAAGCTTAAAATACTAAGCAAATGCTACCTAAAGAACCTAAAGCAGAGGGCACATGAAAACGAAAAAATATTTACAGGTCTTATAAAGAAAAAACAGGCTTGATTTTCTTAGTCCTCCACTTTGTACTTTGTTAATAAATGAAGTTGGCAAGACGGTTGACATCTTAGAATACCTGCCCTCTAACCATTCCTATTCTCACCTCCATTTGTGCTACAGAAGAAAACATGTACCTGTTACGTCTCCTTACAGATAGCCTCTAATTTATTTGCAATAAAAAATACTCATGGGAATCCTATTTTTCTATTCAGAAAGGGGTATTTCATGTTGCTTCTTTTGTTAGAATTTGAACAGATTTTTTTTCACTTAAAAACTATTTATTATCTATAATTTAGTTGAGTACAAACATAATGTCTCTCCCCAGTTCTTTAAACACAGAATGTACTTGTTCCATCTCATGATAATCATGTCTGATTTTAGTACTGGAGAGTTCTCCAGCCAGGGATGAGTGTAGAGGACTGCCCTCAAGTCAAATAGTGACTCTGTAATTCATAGGCTTATTTTCACATTAACAGATGATACAACTCAATAAACATAAACTTGCAGAGGGACACTGTGCTGTTAATCCAAAAATATGTTTTACAGGTAGGCATACTTCAGACTAGCTCTTTTCCTGTGAACTGAATACCCCTTAGTACCTGGAGAACATTTGGTTTGCTCCCGGAGTGCACCCTCCAGTTTTATTTCATCTGAAAAGAATCTACGTTCTTGTAATTTGTTTGCTCTGGAATGTGACCAAAAATATGGTAAACAGAAAGAACTGGGAAATTCACTTTGTGTGGGGGAGTATGGTTGATGTGAGCTGAAGTGTTATGCACTTGTGGCAGTGTTTAGTTTAAAGACAAATGCTGGGGCAGAGGCTCCAACAAATAAGCCTCCTCCCCTTTTATTAAAACCTCTCTCCCTTTCAACAGTACAGAGAGACAAAATGGAAGGAGACATAAGTGAAAAAAACAACAGTTATTGCAAAGAAATATTACAACTATAACAATACAAACAAGACAGTTTAAGCCAATAATAGGCAAAAATCGTTGCTAGGCTCTTCCCCCTTGATGCAGATGTCTGGCCGCTACGTGCTCTCCTCCCCGCCCACCCCTCCCCCCACCCCACCCCCCCGCTTCCCCAGATATTAGGGTGGCAACAGTAACAGCAGGTAAGGACCGCAGAAACCGCAGACGGCGGGCAAAAGCCCTGGAACAGCAGACAGCCCCGGACGGTTTCCCCTCGGCTGGGACTCCGCTGCGAGATTTCGTGGAACGGGATCGTGAAGTGGTGGCGGCCGCTTCTCTACACTGTTTGCAGAGCTCAGCTCCGTTCTGGCTTGGCAGTGGTGACTCTCATCCCCGACAGTGGCTGAGGTGTGTGGAGCTGTGCGGCAGGCAGGTCTCACGTGACTGTTCCCTTTTATTTCTCTTGTGCTGGGGAAGCGAGGTGGATCCCAGATGTAGAGAGTTCCACTTCCCTCTGGCAGCCAGGACTACAGGCGCATAACATCGCGCCCAGCTGTGGCGAGGGGGTCGGTCTGAAAGGAACAGTTACTCCAAAACAGTGTTGGAAAAAGGGAATAAAATACAAAACCTACTTTAACCATGATAGGAAGATTATAGGTATGGCTCAAGAGTATCCTAACTAGGAGCTGATTTTAGAAGTTACTGTTGCTAAAAGTTGGCATTTTATGGGGAAAAAAATGCCAGCGTCTCAGTTCCTGAAAATTTTTATTCTCTTAGTTTTCAAAAAAATTACCTGCATTCTCCTAAATTCCAAGTCATCTGTTTCTGTGTGCATGAAAAAAGGGCATTTTTCTGCAATAGGGTAATGGCTTTTCTTTAGAATCCAGACAGATTCCAGTATTTTGAAGAATGAATTAGAAGCATTTTTTTGCAATCATTTACATGACGTTAAAAGTAAGTTTTTTGCACAAAGATACCAGCTCAATAAAAAACATCTGTGTCAGGTTTTTTACTTTCGTAAACACAGAAGAGATGCACTTGTTAGTCCTGGTTGTAGAAATGGGTGTGGCCTCTTCAGTTTCCTTTTTGAGCATAATACCATTCTTTTTGGCCACAATACCACCCGTTAAAAATGTGTATGAGATTATCTAGGTAGACTTTGAAATGTTTTTAAAATATGTGTTTTTAATTCTGCTTACTGTACCTTTCAGGTGTTTTGCAACCATGCTATAGTGTAATAAATAAATAAGTAAATAAATAAAGGTTTAATGTACCATTAGTGAAGGAATTGGAACTTTTCTCTCTCCCCAGAAGCATAAAGGACATTTGGGCAGGGGACTAACCGGCTAATACTTTGCCTAATGGATAGAAGCTCAATAAATCTGCTCAATAACCTGGCAACACCTCTATAAAGAAAAACTTCATCAGTAAATGGGCATTTTTTTGAGAGCGGGTGCCACTGATTTCTTTAGAAAAAGCCATCCAAGGGCTCACTGCTTCTGCATAAGTTTGACTAAAACTGGAGCCAATGCAAGTAAATGGACTGTTCACAAATGGACAGTAAAGCAGCCCGAAATGCATTGCCAAGTTTGGTGCTATGGTACTTGTTCTGACTGCTATCTTAGTCTTTTGTGCTGACTGCTTCCCTACACTCTGGATCATCTACAACACACTGTCCCTACATCTTCTAACCTATATGAGTATATAATTTCTGGAGTTTTCTATAAAACTGTGGAAGAGGAGAAGTTCAAAGCAAAGCTCACCTCACATCCCCCTCTCCCTTCCACCCACCATTGGTAACAATCCATCTCTCCCCAGAAAAATGCTGCAATGTCACTGGTGGTCTGGCAGTATGTTGTCAGGGCAACCTATTCCCAGAGGAGCTAGGGAAAAAGACAAGTCCCTGAAATACCTTGCATTTTCATCTCGTGCCCTGGAGTGGGGTCCCCTGACATTGAGATTTCTTCTTCTTCCATGAGATGAGAACAACTGATGAAAAAGTGCTTGGTTTAAAAAGAGGCAGAGACTCTACTCAGCCTTGTCCAAAGCCGTGATGGTGTTGCAGCACTAGGTGAGATCACAATAGTTTCATTTGGTATACAAATTGTGAAACACATCTTTGCACCCTTACTTCTCCGAATAGGAACTTGATTAAAAGTTTGTTTCTGAGTGAAAGAAATGTCTTTGATGTGTACAGACAGAGTGCAAGACTGTCACTTATTATACTTTTAAAAGAATATGTGATAACAGTGAAACAATCGTATTCTATTTATTCTACCATTTCTCATACTTATACAGGACTAAATAAATTACTGTCAACTTCAAGCGTGTAAAAATCATGACTCAGGTCTTTAAAAATGCCATGAACTTCAAAGGGTATATTTCTTTGCCTTATATTCTTGACCCATCAGAGATCACATTTTTAAGCTTTTCTCCGTAAGTAAAAGAATAAGAATTATATGTTTCTTGTTTTGTTTTTTTAAATGATTTAACTCAACCCTTCCCACCACCAAATAATGTGAAGCTTGATAAAATCTTGAGGATTTGCAGTACTTTAAGGGACTGTGGTTTTTCGGTACTCCAGCCTTGTTTCTACTGTAATATTCTATGCTGAATAAAACTGGAGGACTGTTGCAAAATATAGCTTCTATTTAATCTGCCTTCCCTCTTACTGCCTTGCAGCAGGGAAAGTATGTTGATGCATCATGCAGAGTGAAAACAGTAAATCCAGTTTTCAGGCACCTGGGGGGACTCTTCTGTGCTCTGACCCAAACCGAGGAATTGTTTGGAAATTAGCCTCAAGCTTTCATGTCACATCTCCCAGAGCTTGTCAGAAGCCTAATCCTGACTGCCACTGTCTCCTTATATCCTGAGTTCTGGAAGGCAAGTGAACGGTGAGGATCTTTCTCTGTGTTCGCAGGGAGAAAACAAGAATAAAGGCCCCAACTTGAGAAATGTGACTGAAGTCAAGACAAAAAATACATAATGCAATGGAGAGAACATTTTTTTTTTAAATGTATTTTTAAGTTATTAGTCACTAAAATGTTTAAGAATCCTAAAGTTTTGGTGAGTTTGTCTACTTCTATTTTGGAGGGAAGAGAACATTAATATTCTTTACAGCTCACTTTACTGAAATCCCAGTGGGGAGAGTACAGTGTTTGTCTCCAGTATTCAAGCCATTTCAAATCACTGAAATGTTATACTATTTTCTTAGAGTTGCTCTGTTTTCTTTGATAAGTTGAAGCCCCATCTCTGTTTTAATTTTGCATATGACACAAACTGAAGCCAGAATTTCTTAATAATTTTTTAAAAGTTCATATGAAATTGCTTTACACCTGGTGAAAAGCTAAGTGTAACACTGTTAGATCAATGGAGTTTCTGTCACCAAAACGGACTTTCCAGTAATGCTTTCTTTAGTCAGTTTCATAAACAAAATTTGATCCCATTTAAAATTTTATATTTAATTTCACAAGGATTTATGACAAGAAGTTCTTTGGCTTCAGGACACAGAAGAGCACACTCCAAAATTTGCCTTCAGGACTCTGTTTTGTCAACCTCTCTTCCTCATTGAAATAAATCAGCAGTGACTGACACTATTTTGGATTTCAGCTTGGATTTCTCATTTGAGTTACTGCAGAATTGTGGGTCTGGATTAATAACCTAATACCAGCAATTATTTATTATTTTGAGGATTAGTTGTGCTGGGACATCCCAAGGTGAGTGAAAAGACCTACTTTGGTTCTACGCCGGTGGTGTTTGTAGGCAAAAGAACAATGCATATGTACCTTCTTGACGGGATGAAAGGAAATGGCCTCAATTTGTGCCAGGGGAAATATTGTAATATTTTTATCTTTTTTCAGTTACTCATAACTCACTCTCACAATAGCCTGTCCAACATTTGTGCTGAGTCTTAATGGGTAAATATTCAGTTTATTTGTTTTTTTTTTAGTAGATGTTTGTTCTTTTGACAGCCACAGGTGTTGACAATATGTTCTAATTATAAAAGAAGTTTTAACAGGCCAAATCTAAAAGCTACCATTTTAATTCATTTTTGAGGACCAGCTGTTCAAAGAAAAATGAGAATAAAATCACTTCAGTAGTTTTAGAATATTTAGAACACTTCTGAGCATGGACTTTGTAAAAAAACCTGAATCTTTAGTAAACTATGTCTTCTATAGTATATAGTGACTACTTGTATTGCTCAATATCATATAGGTTAGCTACTTTGTTGTTGCATATCTATGAGCTTGAGGAAAGTGTGTGTCCCTTGAGGATATAAACATTTGAATCTAGTGTATGCACCTCAGATTATGAAAAACTGTACTGCAGAATGAATTGGGCCTTAAATATATGGATAGGTCTGCTTGAAATATCGACTGTCAGACATGGTCCACAAAAGTTTAAATGCTACGATAGATCAGTTTGCTGATAGGTTGGCTTGGTTATGGCTAATATTACCTGTTTTAAAGAGCATTCTACCACAAAAACCTTATCAAGGAAGTATAAGTTTTTAAATTTGTATCACTCCTAAGTCTTAATATGTTAATGTGAGGCTCATGTACCTGTAAACTTTGTCTACATTTGTACATTTTCAGCAGTCAAGATGCAGTAAGATAGTCAGTTCATGGCACAGGATGGATCACAATGTTGTGCTGGTACTGGAAAAAGTATTAACCAGTAGTGCTCCTTTGACTGTAAGACTTTTACAATCTACCCGTTCGACATAGAAAACAGGCAATCAGGCAATAATGCTTCTGTACATTTTGACAGAACAGACTAATACCCGCTATAGCAGAAGGAATTCTACCTGAAAGTCAGTGTGGTTTCAGACCCAACAGGAGCACCACAGACATGGTATTTGTTCTCAGACAACTGCAAGAGAAGTGTAGGGAACAGAACAAAGGTCTCTATGTAACCTTTGTCGACCTCACCAAGGCTTTCGATACTGTGAGCAGAAAAGGTCTGTGGCAGATTTTGGAATGTTTAGGTTGTCCCTCCAAGTTCCTTAAAATGATCATCTGACTCCATGAGGATCAGCACGACCAAGTCAGATATGGCAATGTACTTTCCGAGCCCTTTCTAATAACCAGTGGTGTGAAACAAGGCTGCGTTCTTGCACCAACCCTATTCACAATCTTTTTCAGCATGATGCTCCAAAGGGCCACGGCAGACCTTGAGGATCAGGACGGTATCTACATTCGATATCGTACTGATGGAAGCCTGTTCAACCTAAGGCGACTGAAGGCCCACACCAAGACCTTAAATCATCTTGTCCGGGAACTGCTTTACGCTGATGATGCCGCCCTTGTGGCCCACACAGAAGTAGCTCTGCAGTGTTTAACATCCTGCTTTGCAGACGCTGCGGAGCTCTTTGGGCTGGAAGTCAGCTTAAAGAAGACAGAAGTTCTCTATCAACCTGCACCTCACAAAGTCTTCCATCATCCCCATATCACCATTGGCCAATCTGAACTTACATCAGCCCAGCAGTTTAATTACCTAGGTAGCCTCATCTCCTCAGATGGTAAGATTGATGGGGAGATAGACAACAGCTTAGCGAAGGCATATGGAGCTTTCGGAAAACTCCATAAAAGAGTATGGTGTAATAAACACTTGAAGAAAAGTACCAAGATCAGTGTTTACAGAGCCATAGTGCTGTCTACTCTTTTATATGGATCCGAATCATGGGTCATCTACCACCATCACCTGCGTCTCTTAGAACCCTTCCATCAATGCTGCCTCCGTACAATCCTAAACATCCACTGGTCAGATTATGCCGAATACATCTGTTCTAGAACAAGTAGCAGTCACAGGTATTGAGGCCATGTTGCTGAGAACACAGCTGCGTTGGGCAGAACACGTCTCAAGGATGAAAGATCACCGCCTCCCTAAGATCATGCTCTATGGTGAACTTGCCACCGGCTGCTGCAAGAGAGGAACCCCGAAAAGAAGATACAAGGACTCCCTGAAACAACGTCTCAGCCTTGGCCATATTGATCAACATAACTGCTCTACTCTGGCCTCAAATCGGGAAGCCTGGAGACACACCATCTATAACGCTGCTGCTTCCTTTGAGAACGCACGCAGGATCACTCTTGAGGAGAAAAGACAATGCAGAAAGAATCGTGTCTTGCAGAATATACCACCTAAGGAGTCTTTCTGCTGTGCCTTTTGCAATCGGACATGTCTATCTCGTATTGGCCTTATTAGCCACCAGCGTGCTTGTAACAAATGTGGAAGAGCCTTTCCCAAATCTTCGTTCGTGAAGCCTAGCCATGATGATGATATTTTAAAGCAATTCAGCTTTGCAGTTTAAGTATCTTTTACTTAACCATCCATTAAAAACTTGTTGTTTTTACGTCAACAGTACTGAGACTCCCAGCCAGATGCTTTCACTCTATTTTGGGATGCATAATCAAAACATCATCTCTGCCATAAACGAAAACCTACTTTTGGTCCTTAATTAATCTGTTAATGAGGAAACATATTATTTCTTTCAAATGAACTATGCCCAATATAGATCCAAGATGGCAATGAAAGCATGCAAAAAATAAATGATACTACTAATGATTTGCTGAATCACCTAAAACGCTATGTATTAATTTACAGTGTAATGTGTTGATGTTAATATCTTTATCTGTCAGTCAACAGTCACATTCTGCTGTGAATTTTGTGCATGATCTGTAACTGAATGCAAGCACTGACAGACTGATAGATGTCTGAACTGTAGAAAATAGCAATAATTTATCTAATAAGACTCGATATTTTAAATATCTGTTTCATAAAATTGGTGTTGTAATCCAGCTACCACTTTCAATATTCAAATACTGTTTCACAGGGATCAAAAGTTGACAGATAAATGAAGGAAACAAGTGTCTACTTTGAAGCAATTAATTTAGGAATTGCTTTATATATTTGCTACTCTGTTCTATCAACATTTTTAGACTCTTATGAGCAGCTTGAGAGGTATTCATTCTGCATGCAGTTTCATGAACAGCTATTAAAAAATTTTTTTCTGCCTAAAGATATTGAAGAAGGATGGCATTACCAGGGTTTCTTGGCCCATCTTATATAAGAAAAAATGTTGTCTGAAAAAAACACACTTTAATAAACATGAAATTAATATGAAATACAAGGCTGTTATGGACCAGAATTCACTTGTGATTTAGGAAATCACCTGGGTGTCCCAAACTGGTTTGCTGTATAAACTCCTTGTATTCTATCTTCTCACATTTGGCACACTGAGTGCTGTAATATACATACTGTTTGTAAGGACTACATTCTTACTTCTAGAGTGAGTTTTGAAATGAATCTGTGTATTGGACTGTCGTGTTTTAAGCCCAACTGGAAGTTAAGCATCATGCACACACTCACTCAACCCCACGTCTCCTTCACACCCCTGGTGGAATGGGAAGGAAATCAAAGCAAAACTTGTATGTTGAGATAAGAAGAGTTTAATAATTGAAAATAAAGTAAAATACAGGAGTAATGGTAAATGATGATGATGATGATGATGATGATAATAATAATAATAATAATGGAAAAACAAGTGATGCACAATACAGTTGTTCACCAATCCCTGACAAATGCCAGATCCTGCTTCTGAAACCTGTCCCCTTTCAGGTAACTCCCCCTAATTTTTATACTGGGCATGATGTTCTATGGTGTGTGATAACTCTGTTCAGTTCTAGTCACCTGTCCCAGCTATACTCTCTCCAAGATTCTTTTGCGTACCCCCTCACTGGAAGAGTGTGAGACAAGGAAAAAAACCAGTCCTTGACTTAGAATAAACATGACTTAACAAAAAACCAAAACATTGGTGTGTTATCAACACCATTCTCATTCCAAATCCAAACCACAACACTGTAACAGCTACTGAGAAAAAACTAACTCTACTCTAGGTGAAATCAGGATAGGACTGACAGCTGTGTAACTTCTAAGGAATGTAAAGTATCTAAAACCAATTATAAATCTATTAGCTACCAAGAATTTTTAGGTGCATCTGTAATATATTTGTGTTGGTAGCACTGATTAAAAAAACCAAGGAGAGAGGCAACTTCAGGTTAGGAGAGAAGTAATTTAGCCCTCAGAATAGGAAGCATACAGCTTATATTTAAAGGAAAAAAAACCATACAAGCAAGTAAAAGTTCATTGCTTTAATTTCAGACTTTTGTATGGGTATAGACTATAGTCCGAGGAAAGAAAAGTTGGATCTGCATAGAAACTAACAAAATAAGATGGGATTCAATTAAGAAAAAAAGGGATTAATGAGGCTTTTATCAAATGGAAATAATTGATTTTCCTAAAAAAGAAATAACATTTTTGATGCATTATCCAGGGAAACTTTTGATAAATATGGGACAGGTTCATTTAAGAAACAATAAAGTTAGAAAGATAAGGAAATGAGTGAAGTTGAAGCAACCGCAGGTCATGCAGAAATGTTACTGTTCTGGACTGAATTATTAAATGAATTTTGGGTATTGTTATCTGATCTGTTTGCAGAATCACAGAATTAATGCTATTGTGGGCAGCATGGTGAAATTGTTATTAAATTATTTTGATAACACTCTTCCACTGAACTGAAGACAGGCTCAGATTCTTACCTGAAGACTTTTCAAGATGATCAGGGTTACAGAGAGAGTGTTTCATGCAAGAGCTCAACTTCCTTAGTTCAACAGAATGAAGGTGAAAGAGGATCTCTAAGTACTTGCTGTGTACATAAAAAGGAGGAGGAAGAGGTATTTAATCATAAAAAAAACCCCCAACCTTGACAGTGTGGAAGAAAATTGGTATGGGCTGTGATATGAAAAATTACACAAATGAAGTTTTGAAGCAGCTTTCCAACAGAATATTACTGACAAACATCAATATTATTTTAAAGACAATTTGAGCATGTTTGAGTTATGATATGGTATGAAAGGTGGCTAAATGTTTCCCCAAATGGCTTCTCACTATCCTGTGCCTATTATGTTGACTGCATGAATTTGTTTACCTTCTAAGGCGATTCCAATATGACTAGTCTTATCCTTTAGATTGGAGTTCATGAGTAATACTAGTATGTGGTACACAGTGGTTCAGCACAGTGATTGATGAAGGGACTTGGGTGCCATAGTATGTCTTTCTTTTTACCAGCTGTGTCAGCTAATCTCATAAAAGATATCACATCTCTGTACAAATTTTCCTCTCCTACCTAAACTCAAGGATTGCAAAACCTACTTATAAGTATATTTTTACTCTGCAGTTGTGAGTATTTTGCAGAATAAGCAAACCTACATAGCTAATGGTCATGTCATGATTTGTCTTGTAAATAAGAATTCATTCTGTAGGGCTCTTAATCTGGTGAAAGGCTTGAACACTAAGCACATTGCAAGTTTTTCAAAAATGTAGTTAGCCATGGTGCACTACTTACTGTAATTAGTACTCTTTTGCCAGCGTGGAAATCCCCAAGTTTCTTCTAGATAACACTAACGTTTCTAATTTTGTCTAGCAGTGCAATAATGTTTTTGAGACTGAGATCTAATTAAAATCTGTGCACTCTTTGATATGAAGCAGATCAAAGTTAAATTTGGTATTCTTAGCATCCAGCGTTTTTTTCTCTTTCCGAATGCACTCTTCTACTGTCTGAAACAATTTTGCAGAAGTTCAACAGACTGTTACCTTCTCTGTTTGAAGATTTTTTTCTACATCATTTGAAGTCTCTGACACTTTTGTAGGCTCAAGGGGATAGATAACATGTGTGCACTGGAATTTATGGATAAATGGAGTAAGAAACAGGATAAAGCATATCTTTAAATAATGTAAATCAGCAGTGAAACATTGGAGTTCGAGTGATTAATAACTGCTGAGACTATTGCCTGATGGTTTTTACATCGGAAAACTCATGCACACTGACAAGTAGTCTTTACTATTTAGAAGGACTGAACAAAGGATAATATAGGTGAAGGTGTCCTTATATAACCTGAGATACTCAATCTTTACTACTAGTAGCTGGAAGAACTATTCAGAGATAAATTTTCATAGTATCCAACTGTGGGAAATGCTGTCCTTTGCCTGAAATGTCATTTCAGCCTCCGGTATAGTTGAAAATATTGATGCTTCAGTGAATCAAGATCTCTTTTTGCTTATCATGACTACTAGATATGATCTGTATTAGACTTTGCTCAAGCATTGTGAAAGATGTTTTCTGCCTAGTTTAAAATACAGTAGAGCAAGCAGATAAGGAAATCGCTGTATTTTGCTGTTCATTTCAATGACTAGTCTTACCAAAATACATACTAAAGTAGGACAATCTGATTGAAAGAAAAAGTTAGTTAATTTAAATATTTATGTCCTGGACATCGGATATGGAGAGTAGATGCAGATACTATTTGTACTAAATTCTTCTTTTCCCTGGTTTCCTGTTGGTGAGCTAGACATCTAGCACGAAGCAATCTCCCTAGCATACAGAGGTCACGATACTTTGAACAGTTTCAGTTTTAACAGGAGTAGAGGTCCCAGACCTGTGGTTCTTGTTTGCAGAAATAAAACCAAATGTCAAGTTCTCATGCCCCAGATGCTTCTCAAGTGGTAAGGCTAATGATTAATATTTTTGTTCTTGTCAGGGGTGTTATTTGTGCAAATCTTTTCAAGGGGACCCCTGGTGGTCTAGCGGTTAGGATGCGGCACTCTCACCGCTGTGGCCCGAGTTCGATTCCCGGTCAGGGACACTCCCCTGGGCAGATGGAGCTCGTCAGCCCTGTGAGGCCATCCATCTATGAGAAGGTCACTCTAAACAAACCTACGTCCTGAGGACCTCACTGCCATTGTCCAAGCTCGCTTGGCCCCGGCAGACGAACCTTAGGATTAAAGGGTGGGCTCAGTACAGCGCATGCTGTGTCTCACCTAAAAAATCCATTGCACAGGCTTGAAAGGTAAAAGACCTTTCCCAAAATCTTCGTTCGCGAAGACTGGCCATACTTTCAGATAAAAGCTACAACCTAGTGTTGCCCCTTAAGACATCATAAGTTTCAGTCTCCATGTATAGATGAATTTGTTTCCTTTCTTCTTGCCCTTCTCTCTCCCACCCTGTCCCTGAGAAAAAGCCTTCCCAGGAGCCAGACTCAGCACCATGCCTCGGTCTTTAGATTCTTACTGACTGTTGGACAAGGCCAGATTTGCCAGACCGCCTGAGGCAAGCTCTACGTGTTCTACATGAAAACAGAGTGATTTTGGAGCAGTTTTGCATACTTGGTCTGGTTTTTTGTAATTCTGTATTGGCTGAAAACCAAGCAAGGGCCAGTACTTCAACACTCCAGCAAGAAAAAAAACTTTGTGGAGCAGGAAAAAGTTTTGTCTCTTCCTAACAAATTCTTTCTGAGCAATTTAGAAACAGCATGAATACTGCAGCATTTGGTGCTGCATTATCTCACTTGTAGATACTCTGCTGCTTAGTGTAGTCTACAGTCGTGAGTAAAATGACTAGGCAGAGCACAGAATCTGAATCAGGATCTGCAAAAACACGTTGTGTGGCATAAAAATGTGCCTTTCCTTGGCAAATGCTGAGCGGAGAGATGTTTGTTAAGACTTCCCTCATTAATTGTTTTGACTCCTTTGTGAGTCCCCATGCTTCACTCAAAATTTACAGTTCTGACTCCCTTCTGAAATTGAAGCTCTCCATGCACAGTCTCTGTGACACTTAATCTACATAACTGTGTGTGGGTTTTTTGTTTGTTTCTTTGTTGTTGTGTTTGTTTGTTTTGAATTTTTTTCTTACCTATTATGCAGGAATTAAGGGCCTCTTAGAGGGCCTCAAGATTTAAGAGTCTCTGGCATTTAAGATATCCCGATTGCTGTTTTCCCTTGCTTAGACATAGGAGATGCAGATACACTGTAGCAGCTCCTGGAATTGAGGAGACTCTTCTTTAGACATGATGGAAACTGAATCTGAATATTTGCTTTCTTCTTAATTTAAATATTCGCTGCTCCTTCTGTGCCAGTTTAGCGTCTGTCCTTCAAGACAGAACCTAGGCTAATCAGACACTGTCAGATTGTAATGTTGGTCAGTAACAGAATAACGTGCTTGTTTTAAGTTTATTGATGAAGAAGAATGATGTCAACAGCCTACCAATGTCTTTGATGGATAGCTTAATCCTCAGAAGATTTAGCTGCTTCCGAACATTTTACTCCTGCAGTCGTTATCTGGCAAAACTAAGTCACCAGGCAACGGCTCAGAGTTCCGATGGACATCAGTGAAGAGTGTGTCCCTCAGGGATCCATACTTCATAAATGACATAGATGAAGGAATCCAGTGCACCCTCAATAAATTTGCTGAAGGAGGGGATGCTATCCAGAGGGACCTGCACAAGCTCAAGAAGTGGGTCCATGGGAATTTCATGCAGTTTAACAAGACCTAGTGCAAGGTTCTGCACCTGGGTCAGAGCAACCCCCGGTATGAACATAGGCTGGGGAAAGTAACAGATTGAGAGCAGCCGTGCTGAGGACTTGGGGGTGCTGGTAGATGAGAGGCTCGACATGAGCTGGCAAAGTGTGCTTGCAACCCAGAAAGCCAATTGTATCCTGGATTGCATCGAAAGCAGAGTGTGCAGCAGGTCAAGGGAGGATATTCTGCCCACTCTACTCTGCTCTGGTGAGACCCCACCTGAAGTACTGCATCCAGCTCTGGGGTCCCCAGCTCAGAAAGGACATAGACCTTGGAGTGAGTTAGAGTGAGTCTGGAGGAGGGTCACCTAGTTGATCAAAGGGATGGAGCACGTTTTCTATGAGGAAAGGCTGAGAGAATTGGGATTGTTCAGCCTGGAAAAGAGAAAGCTTTAGTTGCAGCTTTCCAGTACTAGAAGGGACCCTACAAGAAAAACAGAGGGAGAATTTTTCCAAGGACATGTAGTGACAGGACAAGGGGGAATGGTTTCAAACTGAAAAAGAATAAGTATAGATTAGATATTAGGAAAAAAATCTTTATTGTGTGGGTGGTGAACCACTGGAACAGGTTACCCTAAGAAGTTGTGGATACCCCATTCCTGGAAGTGTTCAAGGCCAGGTTGGATGGGGCTCTGAGCAACCTGGTCTAGTGGAAGGTATCCCTGCTAATTACAGGCAGGTTGGAACTAGATGGTCTTTAAGGTCCGTTCCAACTCAAACCATTCTATGATTCTATGAAAGTCATAAGTAGCAGCACTGGTCAGGATCCAGAAAGGCTGGAAACCAGCAGAAAGGTGATCTTGTGGAGATGTAGTCTTTATTTTCAACTTCAGACATACAAATTCTTTGTCCAATTGACTCTAAAGCCTATGGCAAATGACTCATTTCAGTGCTGTGGATTCAATGACAAATGATGCAAAGCCAGAGACCAAACCTTTTTGAAGAGATAGTTTATTATAAGCTGGTAATTACCTGGTAGCAAAGCCCATGCTTAGATGATGTGTCCCTGCCAAAGTAATTAACTCAGTGGAAGTGAGAACCATTACAACTACACAGCACGAAATAGGTGCCAAGTTCTCTCATGACTCTTACAGAAAACAGCAACACCGTTCAAATAATCCAGTGTCTTCTTTCCACGGTGTGGTTTACGTCAAGACATTCAGACCAGAGAATTAAGGCTCAGAAATATGCTTTTTAAGACTGTTCTCTCATTCAGGAGTTGCACTTTTTTTCTCAGCAGCAATATATGCACTGTTTGGAGAAATGGGAAGAGCAGTGTGGGTTGTGGTGCAGCATTAATTAACTGGAGATGCAGATGGGAGAAAAAGAAGAACCTATTAGAGTTGTAGTGAATAACTTTGACTTTTTCACTATCTGAAGCTCATAGGTGCTCACTAAGTTGCCACTCAGACTTCATTTTAGTAAGAAATCATTGTCTAACTTCAAAGTTACATGTTGCGTCTAAGAAGCATGAGAATTTAGACTGAGTTGATTGCCTCTGAGGGAATACCAAATCCACCCAGAAGCCCTGACATCTGGAGACAGGCTGAGTCTCTGTGACTGTAGAGACTATTCAGGATTACTTGTTTGGCTAGCTTTACGTTGGTTTTAAAGACTCAGGCAAATATTTGAAATGTGCTCAGCCAGAACCTATTTATCACGTAATAAACCGATAACAAATTAGTGAAGTTCTGAGAAAAGTGTGGGCTGTGGGGGTTTGATTTTTGTTTTGTTTAGGGTCTATTTGTTTTGTTAGGGGTTTTTTGGTGCATTTTTTTCTCACTGAAAAGTATGTCTGATTGAGATGGAATACCAGATTAATTAATTCCCTAGTTTGACAGTGGTAAAGTAAGCTTCCCCTCTTCTTTGTCTATTTGTTCTAGATGGAAGAAATCATCTTTCAGAACGCAAAGCAAGTTCATGGCTTTCACATCCTGCTTTCTCTCTAGCTGCTAATGGGGTGTCAATGATATATGTTTGTTACATGAGTTTTGGTTTATTGAGAGCAATTCTACTAAGCAACTAACAGTAATAGGTTTGTGGTCACTACTGTGTTTGAAAATCTAAGTCTCTGCACAGAGTAAGATATCTGCGTCAGCAAAGCCTGAATGCAAAAGATAAAAAAATAAATTTAGATGCAGATAAAACCTCATTCTCTGCTGGGAATAATACACTTCCTGTCATGGAGTTTGATGTGAACACAGAATCAATATGTGTCTATGATCTCTGAAAACAAATGATGTGATGTAGTGTTTAAGCAGGCTTTTCTCTTTTCCTTTAGAACAGTTTGTGTCATGAGTGGTTAGGACAGGGGAGATAAAAGTATTGTTCTATCCCTCTGGCACCTACTGATAATTGCCATCAGTTAATAAACAATAGAAAAAATGCAATTTTTCCCTGAAAATAAGGAGTGCTTAAAATATTTTTTCTTATTCTATAGGGTTCTTTTTGATTTTGTTTTCCTGTGGTCACTGGAAATTTGCAGAACAAA
The DNA here is from genome assembly GCF_003984885.1 of Neopelma chrysocephalum. NCBI lineage: Eukaryota > Metazoa > Chordata > Aves > Passeriformes > Pipridae > Neopelma > Neopelma chrysocephalum. The sequence goes on along the minus strand of NW_020897700.1, from coordinate 7,498,600 downwards.
ATAATTTCCCTGTAGTCTAGTGAATCCAACCAGTCATACTACTTCCTAGCTTTTTACTTGTCATTGTTTCCTGCTTATGACCTTATGCGGCAATCTAGCCTAACCTTTAAAGTTGCATCTGTCTCAATTATTGCATTTATTTCCCAGGTTTCAGCTGATAATTCTTAGCCAGACTGGTTTCCCACCCTGCTGCTGAGTTTAAACTTGACAGCAGACCCCTGGTTCTCACTTTTAAGCAGTGAGCTTTATCTCTTCAGAGATAGGCATTTTGGTGAAATGTGGTATATTCAGGATGTCACATTCCACCAATATTACTCTTTTCTGTCTTTCCACCTTGTAAGAAGTCTCTTTATCTTGTTCACCTTTGGTTTCAATCTTTATTTAATTTTTTTTGTCAAGTTTTTAATGTCTTGAGATAAGTGCAGAAATGTTCTGTGTCAGCATAAAATGGATGGCAGCAGTATCACTGATTTTATACCAGTGTCATCGGTACTTAGTGTTGATTTAAGCCTTTTTTATGTTACATTTTCCCTTTTATCCCAGAAAAATGTTCAGAATATGCAATAGTGTAAAGTAGGAAATACCAAATCAAGTAGAACTTATTAAAGAGTCATTATAAGAAATATACAAAGCACTCACTAGATAAATTGAATTATCTATAACCAAAATGTTGCACACAGATATTCTCCAATATAAAACAAGGAAAACTGGAAAGAAAATAAAGCTTTTGTGCAGGGCTTTCCCAGAATCACAGAATGGGTAAGGTTGGAAGGGATCGCAGTGGGTCATCTGGTCCAACCTCCTTGCTCAAGCAGGATCATCCTAGAACCTGATGCCTAAACAGTGCTAAAGAAAAAAATCTCCGGAGCAGTTAATCGAGGGTGAGATAAGGAAAGGGTTTAATTTGTGCCTAGGCATAGATGTTACAAGACGCACGCAGGCTGTGCCTGAGATGCTACAATTTATAATACTATCTGTCCAATCCCAAATGTTTCCACCCCGTAGCCTTTGCTCTGGTCCGCCCCCGGTCCACCCCCTGGGAATTGGGTCTGGGGGCTTTTTGGGACCACTTCTTCATCATCTTCATCATCTTCAGAGCACAAAGGGTACACGGTCACCCAGTTCTTGACTGTACTCTTGTGGTTCAGGCCAGGATTAGATGTCCTCAAACAGAAGAGGCCTGCCTTGACAAAAGACTAAACATTTTCTACTGGAATTCAGGGGTAGAATTGATATGGGGTACATAGAATGGAGTAAGAGGGTTGAGGAATGTGTAAACTACTTGTGCTAAAGGGTGAGGAATATAATATAGCTACTTCTAAAATCTACTTCTACTATAATTACATATAAAGCTTATAAAAATTAGCAAAATCAAAAAAACCTAAAAGGGTCTTAAGGCATCAAACCCATTCACAGGATTGCATCCAGACAGTTCTTGAATGTCTCCAGTGAGACTCCACATCTCCTCTGGGCGACCTGTTCAAGTCTCAGTCACCTGCATGATAAAGAAGTTCTTCCTCATATTCAGGTGGAACATCCTGCGCATAAGTTTTTTGCCCATTTTCTCTTGTCCTATTGCTTCCTTTGGCTCAGAGGCAATCAAGCTCCGTTTGACCCCAATGTGTTACCAAGAAAGAGATACTGTGTTATCAGCGTTACTTAAAGTCTCCTAAGATGTCTTACAGTTTATCTCATAACTCATGAAAAAGGAGAATGTGTGGGACCAAAAACAGTCTTCCTTTCTTAAAAAAAATCTGAGTCTACAGTGACTCCCTGCAAAGAAATACTGACATGCACAGAAACAGGCTAAAGTGTGTGTTGCAAAACTTTTATAGTTTATAAAAGGTGAATTTGGAATTACATGGACAAACTAGCACTCCTAGCTGCAGGTCTCCACTCAAATTCCCTGTTCTTACATGGAGTCCTTAAGTGTATATAATTCCTGCGGAAATAAAATACAGTGCCATCTAAAGGTGATAGGATAGTAGTATTTTCATATAATGAAGATTCCTGAAGTTGTGCCAATGAAGTGCAGTAGTTTTAAGATTAGTGGTAATTTCCACTACTCAGAGATCATGACAACCATGATTTAGGCCCCCTACATGGCATAGAGATACTTAGCTTCTCAATGCACACAACTGTTTGTTTCTGGAGGGTGAACCTACTGTGAATATCCCTCCTTGTGGCCTTTTATCCAACTGCTCCAATGTTGGTCGCTCATCCACGCTATGGGAGCCTTGGGTTTGATATTCTGTCAAAGGCAATCTGCTTTTTTCTGTATTGTGACTGGGTGAAGATCTTTCTCTTTTTACAGCAGTCAATTAGACAGAGAACAATCATGAAAACCTGTCTAGTCTAATGGCAGGAAGTTAATCTGAGACAGGAAAGATCTGGGTTACCAGTCTGTTCTAAATACAATCTCTCTCTTTTTCTCCACATATTCTATTTGACAGTATTTGAGTGCAGAATGACAAGACTCCTTAGTTTCTACATTTCTACTGAACACTATTGTCCACTCCACGCCAATTCCAAAACTGTATTTGCAAACACTACCATTTTTGTGGAATCTATAGGGTGGTTACCCACATAAAAGTACAACTTTCTTAACAAAAGTTAACCTTTTGCCCAAGTACCTTACAATGTAGCCTGTAGTTAAGCTGCAGATTTAGTCTTTCTGAGCTTTCAAGCACTCAGAAATATCAAAGAATTCTCATTTTCCTATGTTCTTCTACACAACTGATCCTTCACCAGTGACACAGATATTAAGCTCTTCATATGATATTTGTTGTGTGTTCGCATGTTAACAAGAATGGAAAATAGTATCTATAAAACCAGAAATTTTACTGCTCTTACATATCTCATCTCACTAAATAGAAACAGTATATTTGGAAGACTAATAATGCTGACAAACTCTAGTCTGAATACTGGCATACCATACAGCCCCAAATGTTTTTAAGCCTACTTAGACTTTCTACATTTTTTTTTTCTCAAATATCTCAAAGGTATTACTAAAGCAAAGTTTAGGCATGGTGGTAATGAAGGTCTAAAAATTCCTATTTTAACTTGAAATGAAAGCTAATAGTGAAAGCTGAGTAAGTTAGTAAGGAGAGAGAGCATTAGGCAGCCTGTGTCACTGCAAAGGGATTGCACTGTAATTCACCTGTCCATATGAAGTTTTCTAGGGGCTCATTCTAATCACGCTTAAACCACTACAAATCAGTTTCTCCATGGTTGCTTCTGAGCTATACAAATACCTGTGATAGAGAACCAAAGTCATTTATACAGGCTCCAGAAAGACTTGATTAAATATATTTTCTTGAATTTTGATTTTGATGCTGTCGTCTTGGCCTCCCTTTGCTTCACAGGTTGAGTCACTTCATCTGTAGTCTTAATTTTCAATTCATAATATGATGAAAACCCCCACATAAATGCTGGTTTACATAATTTATTTTTTATTTATGTTTTACATAAATAATTTAACATTATTTTTCTGAATGAAAATAAGAATATAATGAATGATTTTTTTTAATTGATAATATGAACAATATTCAGTTGCTATGGGAGTCCTTCTGTGTCTTCTACAGAAAGATTTAAGGATTTTATGATAACCAAATCTATGAAGGCTGTCTCTCAAAAATAATAAGCTAAATTTCTCTCAGTTTTTCATTGTCAGTAATGGGTTATTTTTTTGAGAATACACTTGCAAGATAATTCAAATTTGGAAGAAAAAAATACTTGTCTTGGAGGATAAGCTTGTATCTTGCAGAATGCAAATTTAAGTAAGGGAGAGGTAAGCGTCTGCCTTCTGATTGTTTACTATAATTAGCTTTAGAGAGGTGACTTTTGGAATAGTGTTCCTTGCAAATAATATAGTATTCAAGTTGGTTGTGGAAAGTTACACAAATTACTATGCGAAACAAAAAGTACAGATTAGCATAGACAGTCAGCGACCATAATTAATGCAGCCTGTAATTTGCATCTATACCTGTGATGGAAAAAATATATCTATATGACATTGTGTAAAGGAGGGGTAGGGGATCATAACTAACTGCCAACTCCTCTCTCTTGGAGGCTACCTATTTTAATTTATATTATAACCAAATATGGTTCAATAAGTTTTCAAGCTTGGATGGTCTATAGCTGCTGGCATTCCAAATGCTGAAACAGATCTCATAGTGCTCTTAATTAGAGATTACTGAGTTTCAGCCAAAATCTGAACTTCTAATATCCTACATTTTTTTAATGATCTTCCTTGGGACCTGAGTTGAGAAAATCAGCCACTTCTTAAACATTGTTCACCAGCTGCTCCTCTGTTCTTTCCTCTCTACTAATAGCCCACAAACATAGTTGTTATCCCATACAAATCCAGAAAATCACCTGAAACAGACACTCTATTTCTCAGGTATCTGAAGAAAGTGAAATTGAAGCTATAACTTTTTCTTACATTTTTAACCTCAAGCTTGCTAAATAGACATAGGTTTTGTAGCTTCTATTCATGAAGAGAAGTTGATAAATAGCTTGTTAGAGAATGAGATGAGGGGGCAAAAGTGGCCAATACATTGGACTGTCCCAGACTACTAGAGACAAGAATTGATCTGGCAGAACATCATCTCTGTGACAGATGTCTGATATCAGGGATTGGAAAAGTGGCACTGTTCCGATGTCTGAATTCCTGACACAAGATCAGCTTTAGCTTTGGTCACGATCTCTCTCACCAAGCAGATGGAGTAAAAGTCTCAAATAACTTGTCGTGATGTGCTGCCAAGCCATAGGTACCAATACATGCTGCTGACTGAATACTGATGCTCCTCCATGCAATAGTCATGCAAGGGACTTGTTGAGAATTTGTATGGGTCTATTTTATGTACCTGAAAAAACCCAACATATTTCTACATTTCAAGACACAGAAAATATTTTTAAAGCTCCCTGGAGTCTTGAAAATCAGTGATTGCAGTTGTAAACAGGGCTGCCATGATGATTATCTGCAGACAGTGTGTGGGAGAATGACTTCATGCAGCAATTGTCTTATTTCTATTAATAACAAATATACCTATTGAGCAAGGAAACACATTTGCAGTGAAAAAGAGCATTTGTAAGTCCATAGCAAGTATGTGTTGCAGAAATCTGATTCCTTTCTACTCCCAAAAAATATATATATATAATGTGTTCCCAAACCTGTGGTGAGAAATGTGCTTCAAAAAAGAGAAAACCACCTAAGCAATATGTTAAATATAGGAATTACAGGCTGATTTAGTCAAAATGTATGCCCAGCATACACTGCTGGAAATATCTGAGTGGATCAAGCCCTATGTAAGGGGACCCTGAGCTGACTGGAGGATAGAGGCAAAACTCCCCCAATTCCCATGAGGTGAGGCAAGCCTCAGAGACAGCAAAATGCATCTGTCTGGAAAGCAACCCTTGAAGAGAACACAAAATACTAAGCTGGACAAAATAACTCTTTCAAGCAAAAAGAAATCCTCTTAGAATTAGATATAGCATACTCAGATAGTCAACTGCATCCAAGAAAAGAAGGGTAATAACTCCAAACAATTTCATAACTGAAATATTTATGACAATACAATTATAATAAAATTATCATGAGTTCATGAGCATGTGGTCCAAATGAATAACAATTCTGATCTAGAGAGAATTCTGAAGAGTCATGTTGTTTTAGTGTTTGTATCCACTAATGCTTATGATGTACTTCTCATATTGGTTGTGGTCTTACCTCCAAGGCATATATTTCCAGGCAGCCTGTTGGTGCTCTGTGCACTGTTGGTGGGGGAGGGCTGGAAGGTTACAGCAGTGGCTGATCTATAACTGACCCAACTAGGCAGCTCAGCAACCCCTTTTGGTCAGTACTTGTGGAGGCTTTTGGGCTGGGACAAGCTCGTGAAAACCAGCAAGGAATGGGAGATATGGTCACTAAAAAAACTATCAACCATTTCATTTAACCTCTATCCTTGGAACTTTAATGTTTTGAATTTTCTTTATTATATTAATACAGATAGAGTTTTTTTCTCCGATGTTAAAAACAAAATGTTAATAACATATTATCCTTTGCCTTATTCTGCAGGGCTTTGTGCAAACCGCCATTTTCCACTAAATCATTAATATATGCGATCATAAGACTCAACCCGGAGTATCCAGCTCTGGGGTCCCCAGCAAGGACACAGACCTGTTGGATGGAGTCCAAGTTGATCAAAGGGATGGAGCACCTCTCCTGCCAGGAAAGGCTGAGAGAACTGGGATTGTTCAGCCTGGAAAAGAGAAGGCTTCAGTGAGACCTAGTTGCAGCCTTCCAGTACTTGAAGGGACTCTACAAGAAAAACAGAGGGAGAGTTTTTACAAGGACATGTAGTGACAGGACAAGGGAGAATGGCTTCAAACTGAAAGAGAGTAGGTTTAGATTAGATGTTAGGAGCAAAATCTTTACTGTGAGGATGGTGAGGCCCTGGAACAGGTTACCCAAAAAAATTGTTGATGTCCTATTCCTGAAAGTGTTCAAGGCCAGGCTGGATGAGGCTCTGAGTGAACCGGTTTAGTGGAAGGTATCCCTGCCTATGGCAGGGGGGTTGGAACTACATGATCTTTATGGTCCGTTTCAACCCAGGCCATTCTGTGATTCTGTGATCTGCTGCTGCATGCAGCAGTGTCTGTGTCTGTATTACAGCTTCTGGTAGCCTGAGTTTCTGTTAGTTCCTCTGTTACTATGGCACTCTGGTACCTTCACTTGTACTTTCACTATGTTCTTTCACTACTTCCTCCAGCCCACCAAGCACTAGCACGTCTGTTGCTTTTTGAGCTACTACTTGTCATTCTCTACATAATTTTCACATCCAGTCTGGAAGAAACAAATCTATGCATCCACTTTTACCCATATTAAGTGAAATATTAATTTGAAAGAGTCAAGAGTGTTGAGATTTACATTAATTTCTTCAATATATTTCTACACTTCTCCCTATGTTCTGGTGAATCTCTACCTTCTTCTGCTTTCTGATATCCTTTCGAAAGTATATTTTGTTTATAAGAGCAGGTTTGATGGTCCAAATCCTACATTAAAGAGAGAGAAAGAAAATGCAAGCAGGGGACAGGATCCCTAATGTGCCTGTGATTGCAGATACTGGAAGTCTTGCAGCCCAGGAGATTAAGCATTAAAAAAAAAATCTGTCAGTCAGATCTGAATGTGCAGGGGAAGAGAAGCATCACTGGGTAAGGCAGATGGGTCAAATTGCTGCTCCAACTGCTAAATGCTTATTCTCCTAAAGGGTTTAGTCTGATTCTTAAGAGGCAAGTCCTTCTTCCCGAGGGGAATTGATGCCACTTTCAAATAGGGTGTTTGTGAGGAATTCATTTGAACAAGCAATAAAAAAGCTTAACCATTCAATTTTTATTTTTGTTTTAAGGCAATTGTCCTGCAACCTTTTTTAAAAGTAAAATGGCAGTAAAGAAGGAACAAAGGAGAGTAATTGAAAAGAAGGCATTATTTCTACAAAATGCTAGTATAACAAAAATATGCCAGTGTCATCTGTCCCCAGCCCAGGGCATCTTTCCTTGTTCCTGCAGACTGTTCTGTCACACTGATTTCCCAGCATCCCTGACTTTCTGTCTTCACTTAATTTCCCACAGAAATACAAGATTTCCCTCATCTGCTGCATGGATTTGTACATTACATCACAGGAAAAGGGAAAAAATATGGTTGGTACAAGGTTTCTGCCGGTGTAGTTCCCTGTTGTCTTGCTTTGAGGGCAAGACCCTGCTAAGAGGCAGTTGAGCCTCTGTAACTGTCATGCTGCACAGAAGCTTCTCTGATTTATTTAATTTTTATAAGCCAACTGGTAGACCTGTTAAAGCATGGGAGACAGACCACCAGTTTATTCTACAAAGATTTGAGAACAATTGGCAATGTAGCTCAAGGACAGGACATGGACAGAGGTGACAATTTCATGACCTTATCAGAAATTTGACAAATACAGGTTTGTATAAAAGAGAAGAGGTCCCTAAAGCAGCACAGGAGAAGTCATGCTCCAAAATGACCAAAAATACATGGTGAATGCAGGTTGAGCATTGCTAAAGAAGTACACTTGATTTGGAAATTATACGTGAGCTGTTTTCTGCATCTTGGAATACAAATGGAATTCAGGGAGATTTCATGGATCTCAAAAAAAGTAAGGAATGCCACGTAGCAGATTGGAGACTTCCTTGTTTGAAGATTCTAAAATACTTCTAACAACTCTGGTACTTCAAAGCAGAGAATTTGGTTGATGTTTCAAGCAGACAAAGAAGGGCATAGTTTTTTGCAAGGTTAATTGCTTTTGTGGCTCACAGAGGAAGTGAGATGTGATTCTTGCTCTACCAGGTATTTAAAAAGTAATTGACGAAGTGAAAGCCAAGACTTTCATTTCCAATGAGGAAGTTTCCTGTTTGCACTCCTTAAACAGAAACAGTGATTTCGTTTTGGGTTGCTGCAGGGAAATACTTAAGGAAAAGATTCTTTTTTTACAATGGAACTAATTGCAATTTTATGATTCTTGTTATATAAGCAGCTGAAAGGAGTTAGATTAAAGATATTTTAATTAATCTGACTTGGTACATTTAAAGCCCAGCAGCAATATGTTTGTATTTGCTGCATCCAATTACAGATACAGAAAGTAAAGTGTAATAATAATGTTTGAAGCCATTCACCAAACTTCCAGGAGGAAGATGCACTCAGGACCCTGACATCAATTTAAGGAACAGATGTAGAATTAAGCCTTTTGAAACATACATAAATGGGAACAAAAGTATTTAAGACAAATTCAGTGAAATTTGTCAATACTGAGCATCTCTTTTCACAGTGGGTCTAACAGTGACAGCCTTGGCAGTCTTTGTACAGGTAGTGGAAAATTGTTGAGAGATGATTCTGATGTCTATATCACAGCTAATTGGATCATAGAAATATTCAAAATCTGGTTTACAGTGTTGAGACCAAGAGTAAATCTAGTAGAAATTTTTGCAGACGTAAAATATGAAAAAATAATTTAAAAATACTTGCTGAATCATTTCCTTGGGTTTGGACCTGAAATTTAAGAATTACTTCTGTTAAAACCTAGAATTCAAAAGGCTATGTCAATGTTAATTAGGGTCACTAAACCAGTGCTGAAATGTATACACTTGTTTTATTCCCCTCTTCAATTAATTGGTAGTTAATTGACAAACCATCTTCATCTGCAGGGAGAGTAAAAATAAGCTATCTGAGATATTCATCTGGATAAATTTGAAAATTTTGTCTTTCAAAGCCTGTGACTTGTCAGAACCTTATAATTTTACCACCACTTCACAGGTTATTGGGGATTTTTTTTTCTGTGAATAACTCTTGGCCCTCTTATTATTTGTAAGCAGCTGATTAGAAGTATTCATTACTGAAAGTGAATTTTAGTTGAGATTGTTGGAGCACATAAGTAGACATCTGCTCTTGTTGGGATCAGCATCATTCTTCAAAGTAATTCCCTTCAGCAAATAGTGATATTTAAACATTTAAGTTGAACATTCAACAGCCACAAAAAAACTTCCAATAGATTAACAGCCTGAAAGGAAAAACAGATTTTCTTCAGTGTTCATATGGGTAATCAAACTAATATTTTATGCATTAAGAAGCTCTCTTGTGTTACAGTGGTTAAAACAGTGGTCCACGTTAGTATTCAAATCACAGCTTTTAAAAGTGGAAATCAGATTGTTTCTGCCTATGTGGTACAGTATTTCTTAAAGAAAATATATTCCTTCAGTTTAATGGATAAGATCATTAAGGTTTAAACCATAGATGATGGACATAAAAGGAAAAAAAATTATCAAGGTATACAAATGGTATACAAAAGAACTTGAACACAAACCTTCTAACTGTTACAGAGGATAACAAAAATAATTGCTCCACAATGAAATAATGTATTATACAAGATACATAAAAATTAGAAAATAATTTAATTTGCATGCCTGTTGAGATATTTACTTCCTGTAGAATACATAACACTGACTGCTGAAAGATGAATATGAGAGATAAAAATTATTCCTCTCTTGTTTTCAGATTTGAACTAATATTTCTTCTGACATGAAGAAAAAAAAATTCTTCTGGTGACAGACTATATATTTTGAAGCAGCACACTAAATTGTTGAACAATGAAAAATAGAATCATAGAAATAAATCTTCTCTCCCATTTTGATTGCCAAAAAATATCTACTGATCTACTGATGCTGCACAGGTAAAAAATTAATAACAAAAAATTCATATATTCTGTCACTTATGTTCAACACAAACATTCCCAGGCAAACCACATCCATGCCTGATCAACAGGCATTTCTTTGTTGTCTGATCAATCAATTAGAGTGATAGTAAAATAAAACCTAACTGGGAAAACAGTATGTAGACCTTGAATAGCCTAAGGATCAGTTCAAAGAAACATAGAAATAATTTTAGCGTGTATTTAAGTATGCATTGATAATTTCTGGATGTTAGTTTTACTCACAGTACAAAATTATTCTATTCTTTTGATATGCTGAAATGTGGATTTTTTTTTGGGGGGACGGGGGTTTCTTTCTTTTGTTTTGTAGTAGGAAGCTGCAGTAGTCAGTAGTCAGATTAAACTGAAATTTATTTCCAGTAAGCCAAGGAACTCATTTTTGAGAGATATTGTCTGTAACTGTATGCAACTGCTTTTAGACCTTCAAATACGTGGTGAAGGCCAGTAATTTTTTCTGTTTCTTCAGATATCTATGTGTAAGTTCGGTGCTACTTGTTACCTTGTTAAGTTTCTTCCTGCCTAGTCAGGCTAGAGTTATTTCTGAAAGAAAAAAAGTGTGTGAATATGTTATGGTTAGCATTATTGCTGAAAGTAAAGCAATCATTTAATGTAATCTTGCAGAAGAATAGTGTTGAGGACCATGATATGAGAGCTCCCAAGCAACAATTTCTTAATCACATTATTATGCTGTGGCTAGGAAATGAAGAATATATCAAATAGATAAAGATAACTTAATATAGTAACCAGTATAAGAAGTTTATTAACTCCATAACACACTTCAGTTAAACAATATATTAATCCTTGTGATAGGATTTTATAGCATATATATAATTCTATTAAGAAATTATAACAATATTTCATTGACTAGCAACAACATAGCAGCAAAGTCATGTTTTTAATTTCCTTATTGGCTAAAAAAACAGGTCACCTTAACCTTTCTGGATAGTATGATAACTGTGGTAGACCACAGTACCATTCACTTACCCTAATTCAGCAAATGCAAGTATGAAAGTGTGTGAGAATGGCTGGTGGATGTGCATGGCATCAGAATAGATAAGTTGGGTCTTGAGACCATGAGGAAGCAGCTGTGCTTGCTATAACAAACTTATGTATGTTATTTGGAAACCCTTGTCTGATCTGTTACCCCTGGGTAGTGCTAAAAGCTGGACAGGGAGACGCTCAGAAATGGCAAGAGGAGAAAAACAATCATTCTGTTTTGCCATTATTGTATTCTTGCATTCATGTTTGAAGCAAAGACTGCTATATTCAAAAGTGGAAGGAAAAAGGATCCATGAAGAAAATTTTGAGACAAAAATCTTATTAAAATACTCTCTTAGAATCCTTTCAATATGTATTATCAGAATGTAAGTATCTATAAAGTGCCGACATCATTTTCTTTTGATGTTTTCAATGAAAAAAACCCAGCAAGCATTACTCGTACCCTAATTTCCAGAAGATGTAAATTTAAAACATTTTTTTAACTGAAATTTTGCAATTCTATGATCAATATTTCTATGGAACACATATGATTTCACAAGACTTCATCCATTATATTCAGAGACAAAATGAAGTCATTTACAGCTTAATCTAACATCTAGTTTTGGCTCAACATAATCGGTACTGTTCAGAAGAAAAATTGTGACAATTGTAGAACATTAACAATTGAAATCAACATTTTCTCTCTTCTTTCCCTTTTCCTCTTTTCTATAAATACCAGAAATACTTATTTTTCTTAATTTTATGATTCAAAAATTTAAAATGTCAAACTGTGAGAGTTGTATAAGACTGATGTACTGTTTCCAAATAGATAAGTTGTGTCTAACATGTCTCAGTAATTGCAGGTTTAATAAGCCTCGGTTACTGCATCTATAGAGAAAGAATATAAAAAAAGAAGTTTGAGATAATATATCAAGTGAAACCAGACATACTGCAATGCTGAACCAAAGAATCAAGGACAGTAGGCAAAATAATCGAAGTAAAGCCAGATTACGAGGAACAAACATGGTCAGCTCATCAAACTAGATAAAGGGTAATTCTGGCAAAGAGTGATCGTGACCACCAACTCCAGAAACCCACTGATTCAAAAGAAACTGAGCATATGCACTAATCAGCATAAGAAGAGAGAGAATCATTTAAGCAATAGAAGATAGAATACTAATTAATAAGAGAACTATGCCACTTGTAGCCAATGAACATTAATGCCTTGATTTGCTAAAATATATAAATAGTGAAAAGTTTGGATAATCGCTGAGCTAGCTTTGTGGATTTGCCACCTAGAACTGCGTTCTGCACAGAACTCTAAATAAATCAAATACCTTGGCTCTGTCTGTGGATTGTTCTCTTGCACTCTGGGCAAATGAACATGTTTCAGGATACCAAGACCATGGCAGTTTTGTGTGTTCTCAGGCAAGAGCTTTTGAAGTAAGGCCAATAAAGTATTTCAGTGTCAAAATGACTTTGGATACAGAGAAATGAACATTTTAGGACTGGGAAATCTTAACATATGAACTTCAAAGCAAGAAACCTCAAACTGATGAAGTGCAAAAGGAGAACCAACTAAAGAAAATTCATTATTTAGAACTCAGTAAGTAATATTAGTGTAATTGCTTGCAATATAGTTATTTGCTAAATTATTTTTACCTTCCTTGCTGATGTCTTTCAAATCCACAGAAACAAAATGAGAGCAACTGGGAAACCACTGATTGACTAGAATAAGCTTGGGTTTTATTCTGTGAGGGGGCTTTGTACCTTCAGCTGCCACGGAGCTTCAAGGGAAAAGAGGATGCTTGACACTGTAGTAATTATTTCCTTTGCATGCTGTTCACAGAACCTACAAAACCCACTATGAAGTGAAAGGGAAGACTGAGAGGAGAATGGTGCAGAAGTTATGAAGTCAATACTGTACTGCAGTATTAGATAATGTGTGCATATTTCTGGAATACATAGTAATTTTCTCAACAGGAAAAGAGTTTGCTTTAGTAACAACATGAACAGTCACTGCAGGGAAACCAAAGATTCTGACCTTGGATTTTTTTTTGCTTTATTTTTCTACTTTGTTACTATGTTTTCTCTTTTCAACAACTTAGCAGTAATTAGACCTACTCTGGTTGCTCTCCTAACATCCACCAAACCTAACCAGCCCACAACTCTGTCTTAAGAAAATCAATTCTGTTTTTTTACATCTTTTGAATGTGTAGTTGAACACACTTTCTGTGATTTAGTCATCACTACCAGTATGCAAAAGTTTACTGAGTCACGAGAGTGACTTTGTTAAAGTTTGTCTCCTGATAAAACCTTTTGCTTTGGAGAGGAAAAAGAGGGAGGCAGGAAGAGAGGAGAGAAATGAAAGAAGCGAAAGAGGAGTCAGGTTTACTAACACCTTAAAGAAAAAAGAAGAAAAAACTTATTTTGGCTCCTAAGTACCTCTTCTTACAAACTTTACTCTTCTTTTCTTTTCTTGTCTCTTCTCTTATCTTTTTCACATATTGTGGGATCCTTTCCTTCCAACCCACTTCCTACTTCAGAAGAAGTGCAGTTCCCACACAAAATGTATTGGTCCTCACTCTTGTCTTCCCCAGCAGGACCACCATGAGCCTGGATGATACGCCTAGGAAAGGTTTCAAACATTTCCATGTAGTGCCTGATGATCATTCAAGGACAAGATTAGATACCTTGAAAGGCTGTTGCTCTTTTCTCTTCCTTGTTCTTCTCTTAAAAGAGGAAAGCTGTAACAGCAAGTTGAAAGCCCACTGGTGCATGGAAAAACTACTGTATCAATCTCACTATGTTCGTCTATCTTAGTCTGTAATGAATCACATTGGTTAAAGCAGAATCCCATTAACAGCCATAGAAGAATCAAATACTTGTGAAGAAATATGATTGTGTGTGGGCCTTCAGAACACAAACATTAGATAGTCTGTTCTGAGGCAGAGGAAAAGAGGGACAAAAGAGACTTAATTTATTTAGCAGATAGAAGAGAGTAACTAATGACCTATTCAAGGACTTTGACCAACCCAAAACACGAACCTTTTTATTTGCAGTGTTGCTGTGTATCCAAGTTTTAATTTAGTATTTGTGCATTTGATTTTCCATATTACATGTAGTACTTAATACTTGTTTTTATCAAAAGTAATTTTGTGGTTCAAAGTTCGTATAATTTATCATGTTTATTCATATTTTATCCTCCAAAAAAGAAATACTTCCTCTCAGATTTGTTTCTTCTGCATGCATTTCCTTTATTTCATCTATTCAAGCTATTAATGAAAATATTGAACAGAATCAGACCCCAGGCAGAACTTTGCAAAATTCCTCTTTAAGTGAGTTGACAGATTGACAGAAAGCCATTGATACATTGGATTTATTCCAGGTTTTTAACCAATCCACTATTACTCATTTGACAATGTGCTGTAATTTACACATGACAGGTGTAATAGCTAATTCCTAAAAGAACACCCTAACTTCTGTAATAGTGAGACCCAGAGGTTATACTGTGCACCAATCACCGAAATTTGTTTCACCCATCTAAAAAGACTTGGAACAAAACTGCTGGGAGACAGAAGCTGTGGCAGGTCTCACAATGAGCTCCACTGGGGAAGTTTGTAAAGGGGAAGTAAAGGGGAATTTTGCCATCACTCATAATGATATGATAGAGTTCAATCTAAGATTTAATTTACCTTCTGAAGACTGCTAAGGTGACCACTGCATTCTTCCATCTGTCCCTCAGGCATATCTCAGCAGAGTTCAGAAATCTATGCCTGTATTTGCAAATCAGAATGGTGATTCTGGTAGGATAATTGCCACATATTTCTGTAACAAGATAATCCAAAATGGGTAAGGATCTGACACACAGGCTTAGATGTCTAAAAATCCACTCATAAAATATTTTTTCTTTTAATTTTGCTGATATTTCACTTTTATCATCTCACTTCATTATAAGTTACCAATGTTGTTATGGTTAGTGAGCAAGAACACTTTTTGTCTATTTTGATACATTACATGAAAAGAAAGGACAATTTTTTTGTAAAAATGCAGAAACCCATCTGCATTATTTTTCCCAAAAGTTGTTAGATGAAGACGGAATAGATGTTAGCATCACAAAATCTGTGCCTTAGAACATGGTACATGCCCAACAAAGATATATGACAAAAAGATACATTAAATTCACCATGACACAGGTATAGACTAAAGTGTGCTTAAGTTTGGGGATGTTAACTTGAGAAATATTTAAAACTTTGAAATTAATGACATTTTTTGATGTAAATTCTAATGTATTTGTATACATAAATGCCTATCCTTCACCCCCCAAACCCTCAAAAGTAGTAGAGACCTACAAAACAGGAAATTTGAAGGCTTTTGTGCATACACAGGTTGAGCTTTGGTAGGGCTGCTTGTAAAAAAATTTATAAAATCTGCTTCTTATTCTAACCAGCTTGCATTATATCTATCATTTCCAGGTATGCTCACAGTGTCTAAAAGAAATGATCACCTGCCAACAGCAAACCTAGTAAAAGCATGACATTAACCTCTCTAATAGTTAGAGGTACTGCAATGAGTCCAGGAAGTGTAGTTAATAACATCTGAATAATGAAAGTCTTCCCAAAGTCAATGTTTGAAATTCCTATTTACTTTTTTTTTAATCAAACATCAGTTTTCTACTGTTTTATAGCCTAGTTCCTAAGGGATATGTGCCAATAGTTTACCCTAAAGGCACATTACATTCCTAACAAGTCCAGTAATAACTGCCAGATTCGGAAAATTATCTTCTCTTTCTACCTAAAATCATCAGAATTTATAGGCTTTTTGGCAAATTATTCTCATGAATAGGTATTGTTACTTTTTTCTGCAAGAAATTATTGAGGATTGATTAGAAACACGAGGCCATATGAATATAGCTAAGGTTATGGATGAGCTGCTAAAGTGCAAAACGCAGCCTGTCTAGGCCCATGAGAAAGTCTGAGATAACAGGGCCATGAGAAAGCAGCAATGACCTTGTGTATTCTAACTTGGGCTGAAAAACAGGAGCTTGGAATTTGAAAAACAGAAGCACTTAACGAGCCACCTGTGTAAACAATGGAAGGCAGTTGAGATGATATCACCTATTAGTCAAGTACCAATTAAGAGCCTAATCTCTGCAATATGTATGAGCCTATTATGCAGTGTATATTAAGTTGCTTTCTATCTTCAATAAAGGAAGTTTTGGATCCTTACATTAAGTGTTCAGAGCTTTCCTCGCCGACAAAATGGCGCCCGTGTGCAGGGACCAAGGGGGGGTCCCTAGAAGCCAAGTCGGGCTTCTGGGCTGGAATCAAGTCGGATTCCGAAAGAACCAAGTCGGGTTCTCGTGGCCACGGTCGGACGAGTAACTTCGGTCGGTCTTGTCGTGCAGCGCAAGTAGGCGAAAGGGTTGGACGAAAAAGAGCTCAAACCTGCCGCCACCGAAAGCCTCTTTTTCGGGGATTTTGGACGGCGAAAGAGTTTAGTTCCGCGTCCCACGTTGCGAAAAGAGCTCAAACCTGCCGCTGCCGAAAGCCTCTCGTTCGGGGATTTTGGACGGCGAAGGGATTAAGTTCCACGCTTCCGGCAACGAAATTGTTGGACCCAGCGCCCGGGAAACTCCTGAAGAAGGGGACCCGCCGACAAAGCCGCAAAGTCTCGTGGAAAGGCTGCACAGCGTGGTAACGCGTGGTTTAGGTAATGGAGAGGCAGGCGGCACTTTCATTACTCCAATGCTTTCTGGGAAAGCGGGGAGTTAAAGGGTTAGATTTAAAAAAGGATTTACCGGAATTGCTTAAGGTGGGGTTTGCGAAAGGGTGTTTTGCGGACCCCAATACGGTCTTTGATGAAAGTGAATGGAAACGGTACGGGGATAAATTGTGGGAGGATTTACTGAATGATGATAAAGTGGCTAAAAAGTTGGGCAAGCAGTGGCAGGCTGTTTCTAATGCTTTGCAACAACATAAAGCCGAACAACAGGCTGCTCGAGCCGCTGCACAGCGTTTGGGAGACATCGGCAATCCTTTCGCTGAGTCTCCGTGCCCGCTGCCTCCCTCGACTAATGTTATACATATCCCGCCTGACTCCCAGAGGCAGGCTTTTATTACTCCCACTGCCCCTTCCCTAGAATTCCCTAGCCCGTCCCCTGAGTCCCAGCAGATCTCGTCTACCGGGGCTGCGTCACCCCCCTCACCCGATACATCAAGTAATGTCGCGATAGAGCGACGAAAGCTCTGGCAAGGCATTGCCGCAGACGCTTTGCAAGCGGGAGACAAAGAAGCAGCAGAGGTTCTAACTAATGCCTTCCCGGTAGTTTATAATCCGGCACAGGAAGGTGGTTGGGAAGCGACTATCACTGCCCTCGATTGGAAACTGTTGTCGCAATTGCGTGCTACCGTTAGTGACAGTGGAATCCAGGGCGAGCCTGCCCGACAAATGTTGAATTATATTTGGGGTAGCAACTTGCTTTTGCCAGCAGACATTAAGAGTATTATGAAGTTGGTTCTTTCACAGCACCAGCAAATGCTTCATAATGCACACTGGCAAGCACTTTGCCAGGAATCTGTAGCGATTCAGAGACCGGCAGCTGACCCTTTGAACGGGGTTACGCTGGACGAATTGATGGGTTTGGGACCGTACACCAGGTTGGAGGCACAAACGTTGATAGGGCCCGATAAGATCAGGGAGTCTATGCGCCTAGCCCGTCTCGCTCTAGATCAGATCAAAGCTCCGGGAGGAATTCCGTCATATATGGGGATCAAGCAGGGAAGAGAAGAGCCTTTTGGATCTTTCGTAGACAGAGTTGCTAATGCCATTCAGTCAGCAGGGGTTCCTGAATATATGTACGGAGCTCTGCTAAAACAGTGTGCGCTGCAGAACTGTAATTCTACAGCTCGCAGTGTCATTGTCACACTCCCGGGCAATTGGTCAATTGAGGAGCTATTAGAGCGAATGGCGCACGTACCCCAGGGGCCTAATGCCATGTTAGTGAACGCAGTTAGGGAGCTGGGTGAAGGCTTAAAGGAGCAGGCGAAGGCTACTAGCTCTGAGGTTTTAGCCGCGCTTGCACCCTTACAAGCTCCGACCGGAGCCACGCAGCGAAATGGAACAGCACAAAGACGATGCTTTCGGTGTGGAGCGTACGGACACATGCGAAGAGAGTGCCAGGCCGGTCCGGTGTGGTGTCCTCGCTGTCAGCAAAATACGCATGTTCCTGCTATGTGCTGACGTGGATCGGGAAACGGGAGAGCCAGCGCGAAGGGGTCCCGCGCCAAGACACAAGTGACGGCTCCAACCACTCACAGCTTCCCGGCTCAGACTTCGCACTGTGACCCGCAACCAGAGGGAGTCTCGGCTTGGACCTGGCGACCACAATAGACTGCACCCTCATAGATCAGCGTCCTCAAAAGCTACCGACAGGAGTGTACGGACCAGTGTTAATTGATGGCAAACCGGTGGGGGCTTTGCTAATCGGTCGGTCCTCGGCCACAATGGCTGGATTAACTGTTTTAGTAGGACTGATTGACGCCGATTACACTGGAGAAATATTGATTATGGTAAACACACTATTTCCACCTTTGCATATCCCAGCTAAATCCCGTATTGCACAACTAATACCACTACCTCAAATCACATCTGGACTATCGGACAAGCCCGAACGTGGAGATCAGGGCTTTGGATCTACTGGTGCATCGGCTCTGCTAACAATAGGCCTGGCCAGACGACCACAAAAAGCCATCCAGCTGCAGTGGAACTCGCAAACTGCACATTTAATTGCTCTTTTGGATACGGGAGCTGACGTCAGTATTGTTGCAGCTCGCAAGTGGCCCACATCGTGGCCTTTAGAGAACGCAGGAGCAACAGTTGCAGGAGTGGGTGGACTGACTCTGGCAAAAAGGTCCCCTCCGATAACAATCGTGTTAGATGGAATGACTGTGAACTGTAGCGTGTCTATTCTCCCCCTGCCCGATGGAGTACAAGCATTAATAGGGAGAGACATTCTTGCACAGATGGGGATAGTTCTGACCAACGAACCAAGATCCCCTTTAGCGTGACGGCCATTGCCTGGACTTTCCCGATCCCACTCCAATGGAAGACAGAAACACCGGTGTGGGTAGAGCAATGGCCCTTAAAAAGGGAAAGTCTTCTACAGGCACATGCACTGGTTTCGGAGCAATTACAACAAGGACATTTACGTTTGTCAACAAGCCCGTGGAATACTCCTATTTTTGTGATTAAGAAGAAATCTGGGAAATACAGGCTTCTGCATGATTTACGTGCAGTAAATGCCCAGATGCATACGATGGGGGCATTACAACCAGGACTGCCAAATCCAGCTATGATCCCACAAAATTGGTTCCTGTTAATAATCGATCTTAAAGACTGCTTTTTCACAATTGCGTTACATGAGCAGGATCGTCAGCGTTTCGCATTCACTGTTCCTGCTATAAACAAAGAAGGACCAGCGCAACGTTATGAGTGGACAGTGTTGCCCCAGGGAATGAAGAATTCTCCGACGCTTTGTCAGCTCTATGTGGATGCTGCATTACAGCCAATCAGAAAATCATGGCCCTCGACAGTAATTTACCACTACGTAGACGATTTATTGTTTGCCCAGACGACTAACTTTACAAAAGATCAGAAACAGCAGTTGGTTAGTCAGTTGCAACAGCAAGGCTTAGTCATAGCCACTGAGAAAATTCAAGAATCCAGTCCCTGGCATTATTTAGGCTGGCAAATCACAGACTCTGTCATTCGACCTCAGAAATTGTCTATCAGTATAGAGATTGCCACCTTACACGATGCTCAGAGACTCTTAGGGGATTTACAATGGTTGCGTCCAGTAGTGGGAATACCTAATGAGTGGCTAGAACCCCTCAGACCGCTATTAAAAGGTACAGATTCTTCAGCAGCAGAATCTTCACCCCGGAACAGCGAAACATCTTGCATCAGATTGCAGCCAGTATTGCTGATCGTGTCACACACCGACGGATAGAGGGTGTACCTGTCGACCTTACTATCTTGGCAGGAGTAAAGCATTTTATGGGAGCCCTCACGCAGCAAAAAATAAAAACGGGGGACAATCAAAAGCAGCTTGCAACATCGACTGAGGGGCAACAGATCGTGTTAGAATGGCTGACAACATCATTGCAACCACGCAGAACAGTCCAAGAAAGGATTCGGACTTTAGCAGACCTCATCAGAAAAGGCAGAAACTGGATTGTGCAAGCGACCGGGTCAGAACCACATGAGATTCAAGTGCCGATAAAACAGGAGGACTTGGACTGGTATTTAGTCCATTCTCCTGAGCTGCAAGGAGCGCTACTCGTGTCAGATGCTGTCATTAACATCCGTCCTTTGCAGTCACCGACGCTAGCCTGGATGGCTAATCAGGCGTGGCTGCAAGTTCCAAAGCGATCTACAACACCGCTCCAGAATGCAATCACCGTATTCACTGACGCTGGAAGGAGATCGCAACGTGCCGTAGCCACCTGGAGGCACGAAGGGCGATGGCATCAACACTTCCTGGATGTGCAGTTAAAGGACTCTTTGCAAACATTAGAGCTTGCAGCTGTTGTGTGGGCATTGTCTCACTGGCTAGATCAAGCACTTAATGTGGTGACAGACTCGATGTATGTTGCAGGAGTGGCTAATCGAATTGAAGATGCTAGCATTAGAGAAGTTAAGAATGCCAGACTCATGCAACTATTACAGCAGCTTCACAAAGCAATTGCTTGCCGGTCAGCCAAATATGCTGTGTTGCATATCAGAAGCCATCAATGGAACATAGGGCTGGGAGAAGGAAATGCTAGAGCAGATCGTCTAGTATCAACAGTAACAGAAGCTCCTATATCTCCCTTCCTTAGAGCACGTGAGGCTCATGCTATATATCATCAAAATGCAAAAGGCCTCAGTCACTCATATGGACTGTCAATCGAGGATGCCAGAGCAATAGTGAAAGCATGCCCTATATGCAGTCAGCAAAATAAAGGAGTAGGCCTCGGAGTGGGAGTTAATCCCAAAGGACTAAAAGCTAATGAACTGTGGCAAATGGATGTCACACATGTTCCTGCTTTTGGTCGATTGAAATACATGCATGTGTCCATAGACACCTACAGTCACTTTGTATGGGCTACGCTGCAACCAGGAGAAAAAGTCCAAGATGTAAAGCGTCATCTAACAAATTGTCTTGCTGTTATGGGAGTCCCTAAGACGTTAAAAACAGACAATGGACCTGCCTATGCTAGTAGGATTCTGGGACAATTCTTGCAGCAGTGGGACGTAAAACATGTTACGGGCATAGCTCATTCGCCTACTGGACAAGCCATAGTGGAGCGGATGAATGGAACAATTAAAAGCTACCTCGAGAAATACAATGACATCAGGGATGCCCAAGAGAGAGTTAGCAAAACTCTTTTTGTCCTTAACCATTTGTGTATTTTCGGAGATGATTCAGTGCCTCCTGTTGTCAAACATAATCAGAAGGAGCAGGTGTCAAAAGGACCACCCATGAGAGTTTACTATCGGAATCCTAAAACTGGGATGTGGGAAGGTCCGGCAGAAGTCATCTTTATAGGTCGAGGCTACTTCTGTGTATCTACGTCTACGGGTACCCTGTGGGTTCCCAGTCGTTGGGTCAAGCCAGCAATTGAGAGCCCTGGAGGACGAGGAGGAAAAACATCTACAGTGCCTGCAGCCTCACCTGACCTTGGACCACCACCTCCAGCCTCTTCAACACCTGATTCCCCTGCACCTGCTGACGAAGGAGACACTGGAACAGCATCTGAATTGACTGAATAACTGTACACAAAGGAACTGCAAGACTTACGTGCCCAGACTTGATTTACTGTTTTGTATTCTAGCAAAGATGTTAAGATTTCTGTCTATTTCATTGAACGGCTATGTAATAAGTTTCCCTTTTATGAGTATGATTGCCAATGTCGAGGTTCCTCACACCATTGATTACTCACTAAGCATTGGTAGAAGAAAGCTTATCTGTCTGATTAACTTTATCTGGTTAAAAAACTATAGCATTATAAGGTACTAAAGGATCATTATAATTTCTTAAGAACGCAGTGACATGAAACTCAGGAGTATGCTTGTGTGAGATGTGTTTGAGTGATGGTGGCCACCGCGTGAAAGTAAATGAGTGAAAGTGCATGCATGTATGTGTATAAACATACGGACACAAATTCACAAACACACTTTAGTGCACAGACCACACAATGAAAGTGACAATAACAACTAGTCCTATAGACTCGTGGCTTCAATCTATCTTTGGTTTTATATCTGAATGGGCTCTAAGTTATATTAAGGAAGGCCTACGATGGGTATTGACAGTTATTGTAATTTTAGTGATAGCTCATGTTGCCTTTTCTTGTGTTGGTAGACGTGTGAAAACTACGACAAAGAAAGCGTTGCTGTCCCAAAAAATAAAAACGGGGGAAATATTGAGGATTGATTAGAAACACGAGGCCATATGAATATAGCTAAGGTTATGGATGAGCTGCTAAAGTGCAAAACGCAGCCTGTCTAGGCCCATGAGAAAGTCTGAGATAACAGGGCCATGAGAAAGCAGCAATGACCTTGTGTATTCTAACTTGGGCTGAAAAACAGGAGCTTGGAATTTGAAAAACAGAAGCACTTAACGAGCCACCTGTGTAAACAATGGAAGGCAGTTGAGATGATATCACCTATTAGTCAAGTACCAATTAAGAGCCTAATCTCTGCAATATGTATGAGCCTATTATGCAGTGTATATTAAGTTGCTTTCTATCTTCAATAAAGGAAGTTTTGGATCCTTACATTAAGTGTTCAGAGCTTTCCTCGCCGACAAGAAATAGTCTCAGTTTTTTTCCTGTGAATTGTTATATTTAGCAGATGAACCTGTTATTTTACATTTAAATGAAATGTGTCTGGTAGTTGAAGCCCTAAATTTAGTAATTTACCTGAGGCCCACTGAGGTGGAAAAGTAAGAAAAGATCTATGCAGCTTTTGTATCCCCTAAAGAGAATAATTCCTTGTCCTTGAGGATAAACACTGCTTCTGTGATGATACTATGGGCATGGAGGTTGCAGAAGGCACAGATGACAAGAACCACAGAGCATCTGGAGAGGAGGAGAGTAGAGAGTCAATAAAATCCCTTCTCCCTCTGACTAGATGCTTGGCAAGACATGTGAGGATGTGCACAAGATTCAGGACTTCTGCTGTGTCCTTCAGTTCCTTCTCACGGTCCCTCTGCCAGCTACTTTTCTAATCTCATCACACTAAAGTACCCCACACCGAGTCAGGTGGTATTTTACTCTTAAAAATAGTCACAGGAGATGAAATTAGTCCTTGCATTCTGTAGGACTAGCACACTGGAGGCCCAGAAAAGGAGAAAGATGGATCAGAAAAACCTATACTGGAAAAAAAATATGAAAGAACTGTGAGAGGGGGATAAGTAAAGAAACAGTGCCAACTAGCTGTTGAGATACTAGATAGAGTATCTATGTATGAAGAATGGTATCATAAAATGGATAAGCAAGGAAAGATGACTTTAGAACTGAACTGACATAATGAATAATGAATAAAAAGGATAAGGCAAACAAGGCAGCATTAGAAAACCATATTTGAGCAAATGCTTTTGAGATAAGCTTATTGTTTTCTTTATGTTTTACTTACAGTAAAGGAAAAGAATTTGTGAGATATCATTTTTCCCCTTCTTAGATGATGGTAAGGAGTTAACTTTCGAAAAAGTGTATGCAACATGGAAAATTCTCCTTCTGCTGGAAACGATAACACCTTGTGTTGGTTTGGAGCTGGCTCCCTGCCGAGTCTCCAAACCCCACCGCAAGAGCTTCCCCCCAAAACCAATGGAAAAGAAAAAAAACCCAAGAGAACTGAAATAAGAGAGAGCTAGAGCAATATATAAATATATTTACACTTATATTACATGTATATACAATTACAAAAACTATATACACATAAGGAAAAAAACCCCAACACCTGAAAACAGAAAAGGGAAAGAGAAAAGGGACAAAAAAAAAAATCTAAAACAGGTATACACACTCAATAAAGAACTAGCCAAAGAAAACCTTAATACTTTCCTTGAGATAGCACAATCATCCTCAATGCCACTGCCACACTACCGGACCCCGGATCGGCAGAAACAACAGGCCCGACCAGGCCTCAGCTCCTCCACAGAAGTGAGACCGGCTGTGGGAGTCTGCTGTCTCCAAACCTCACCGGAAGGGAAGAGAGAAAGAGGTTTCTCTCTCCATCTATTTATATGTTTGATTATATGTAAAGGAATAGGATGGAATACTTCCTTCCTTCCTGGTTGCCAGAAAGGAAGGCCTAGACCAAAAGCCATTACACACCTACAAATTTTTTTCTGACAAAATTTTTTCTAACCAGTTTTAATTAATATTTCAGAAGGAAAGAAATGGCTGTTTGTTTCTAAAAAAGTGACCAACCATTCCAGTTTTTACTTCTGGAATTTATTATTTTTTATAGTAATGAAAGTTAATATGGAACGCACATGTTAAAAAGTCTTGGCATGGTCCTGATGTAATAGTCTAGATATGATATAGCTAATATAATATAGTAGACATAAAAGGTTAAGATGAGCAGACAAATTATAAATGAAGATTTAGAGGGAACAATCAAGATCGATATTTTGTGAGGGCATTGTTCTAAGATACGAGAAATATATCTTGGATTGCAATTATCATGGAAACTGAGCAAACCCAGTAGTTTCACTTGAGGCAGTAGTCAGAGATATTTGAATTTGATACAGGTATAAATTCGTCCTTTCAGTTACCAGACTCCAGTTAGCATTGCACTGGGGTTCACCAGCACATGGATGTTGCCTACTTCCCTAGCTGCACTGACCTGGAAACTCAACCCACAGTAATAGTTAAGGGAAAGTGCTAGTCTTCACAGACAGGGACTTGACCATAACCCTTGCTTTTCAGGATACTCTATCTCTGCACACACTTCCCTGTGTAAGTAAATTTAAAACTGCATGTATAATCATGACCGCTTCTGGTAGATGTTCTGTTATCAGATATTTAGTTCAGGATTTAGGCTAATTGTTACCTTCTAGGTATGATCTAAGTCATAAAATGTAGTCATGTCTCAACTAACCCTGTCTTCACATGATTCATTTTTAAATATTAAAAAACAAGGTTTTAATGTTTTCACCCCAAAATGAGAAATAGAATATGTATTGGAGGCAAATGTAACACTAATGCTAATCTTGTTCCTTTATTTCCTGCCTTGGTTTTTTGAGGACACTTTCACCAGCTGAAAAATGTGTTTGTGGATATACTTGCAAAATTGCTAACCAAAAGATTTTTGGTTCATGACTCATGCAAAGGATGAAGTTAAATGACTGCACAATATTTGTATTTCTAAAGGTTAATATAATTCCCCTTGTGATATGGCTCACCAGGATATGGCTTTTGCCATGGGAATCTTTACATTCCCTTACACAGGTTTCCCAGAGAAACTGTGGATGCCCCATAATTGCAAGTGTTCAGTGTTGGGTTGGATGAGGTTTCAAGCAACCCGATCTAGTGCAAGATGTCCCTGTCCATGGCAGGGAGATTGGAATAGATGGTCCTTGAAAGTCTCTTCAATGAATGAATGGATGATCTTACAACATCTTACACTGTAAATATCCTGATGTCATGTATAGTGTTAAAGTGAACCACTATGTTAGCAGATTTCAGTACATTTTCCTATGCAATTATGGATCATAAAATTATTGAAATTTGTATAGGCATCTCCATTTAGTAGTGTTTCCTAAAACAAGAAATCATTACTATGTTTTAGAATGTTGTTAAAAGGGTTAATATTATTGTTTTCTTTGGTCAGTAGAAAAACTCTGATGAAATTTGTTTTGTTACATTAAAATAAACAAACATTTTTCTTTTAAGGCAATGAAAAGTGACTAGACAGTCCTAGTTCAAGAGTGATGAAGTCTTGTTGTTGTTTATGAAATGTGTTTTCATGCAGAATAAATGGAAAAAGTAGACTCTGTCTACGGAACAGATATGTGAGTTTATTATGAATAATCCAAGAAAACTAGTCAAATTCATGTGATAAATCCTAAATGCAATGCCTTGTGGAGAAAGAGAAAAAACATCCTACAAACCTAAGAATAATCCAGGGGGAATAAAAGTTTGTTCACTTCCTTGAAGTCTAAGTTAGTCTAAAGAAGTCATGATTCTTCCAAGATAATATGTGGATACTGCTTTTGACTTTCAGTCCATCATCTGGGGCTTTTTTATCGATGTAATAAAAACAAGACTTTAGTATGATTAGAAATTTGTGATTTAGATTTCTTCCTATCAGAGTGCACAGAAATACTACAATAATCCTGAAAACATATTGTAACTTTGTATCTGAATCTCTCTCTATATATAAACTCAAAAAAATAGCTCTTTACATTTTTTTTTCCCTGTGGCTCTACCGTATAATGTTGTATTTGTAAACATTATTCTAGTTTTGATGGTCTTTTTTTCTCCCTATGTTCAATGCTGGTAAAGAAGAAATCTTTGTTTCATATAAAGTATGATTTCCTACTGAGCAGTTTTACACTGAAATACAGAAGTAGGTTCAGCAACATGAACATGACAATATAAGAGAAATTAACTCTTTTTATTAAAGAATTGCTTTTAACCACATATCTTACAATGTGGAATAATAGAGTTCATATTTCACTTTTTGTAACATCTTGCTTCAAAACTACTTGAGAGCTTTCAGACTTACATAGTAAGTTTAAGGTATAAACTATATTTTATCAAAATTACATTATAATTACCCAGATAACTCAGAATAATCTTGTAAAATTCTTGCCATTATTTTGGTACAACGAGAGGAAAAACTACTCTGTAAAATCAAATCAGATAGTTTTATTTGATTAAATTTCAAGAAAGATTGCATTTTTTATTGAATAAACACAATATAATAAATTCTTGATTAAGCAAAACATTCAGCAGATGCTTAAATTTTGAATAGATGAGTATATAATTCTTTTAAATGTAGAATAATATTGATATGTAGGGTTTTTTCCTCTGCAAAAAAAAACCCCACAATAACCAGAGACGGAAAAAATCATCAGTGTCTCTGTAGTACAGGGCCTCCTCCAAACAGAAGAAGAAAATTTTAAAATTGAATGCTGAGGAAATTTGAACAGTTTAACTATTTTTTACGGTAAAGAACAGTAAATGTTTTTGCAAGTTGTGAGAGAGGGGAAATATTAGCAGGAAGTGATGGACTTCAACAATTCCAGGAGAAAGAGAACTGTTGTTCATATAAGTCTCTGTGGAACAGAAAGAAATTAAGAGGCAGTGGAGAGGAAAAGAAAAGAAGATGGAAACTATACTGTATCATAAAATCAGTCTGGAATAGTAAATAGTCACAAGAGTAATTTTAGACCTAAATTTTACAGTAAATAATCTAGTTTATTTCTTTTACTTTAAAAAAGTTTAACATTTATTTTAATACCATCAAGAAAAAAATTCTATTGTTCACAATAAAAAAACCCAAAGCAAACTGAAAAATCTAGTATTATTCAATGCTAATATCTATTAAACAACAAGTTAACATGCAATATAAAACTTTAGTACTGTTTCTGAAGTATGCTGTCACTATCTGCTTTCATTTTCCTCGCTCCAACTGTCTTTGTCTGTTGGACTGTGGCTGCTTCTATTTTTCTGGATGTATCAAACCCTAGAAGTAATTGCTTTTCTGTGTGGAACATTGGCTCATAATAATCCCCATACCAGTCTTCAATAATGTTTTCCAGAAAACCTTATTATTTTATTCAAAATTTATTTTGAATAAAAAGATTTCTGATTTTGATAAACCCTGAGAAGGGAAATTAGATATTTCTCTTGAAAATTAAATAATTTTTTTATATAAGCAAGAACAAACCAAAGATAGTTTAGGAAAACAAACAAACAGAACTTGTTTCTGCACACATCATGTGTATACACAGGTAGGAAGATCTTTATAGGGAAAAAAACTAGGTCTGAATGACTTTTCAAAGAAAATATGGGGTTAGTCTACACAGAGAAAGCAGGCAGACCCAGGTCTTCTTCTTGAGCTTCACTTCAGATTTCCCATTGAAAAAAGGTTACATTAGATGTATTCAGAATATGTTGAGGCAGAGCTGTTAGTATGTTACAAATTTCAAATATCTATGTAGTGAAGTTTAATCCCAGAAGTTGTCTTTAATAAGAACACATATTTGATATCTAACTGAAAGTAGTCTGTCCAGTCTTGCCCCAAACTCTCTGAACTGGAATTAAAATTTATTTTGTTGACTGCTAGTAACTCAGTAAAGTAGAATACCACAACTTCTTGTTACATTTGTGTAGGTTTTGCTATTACTTTGCAAAGAAATTAACGCTTATTGTTGGTGGACAAAGTAAAGGAGAACCTTCTAAAACATTTCTGAAGTACCTGAATATTTTCCTACTGATTGTAAATGGAAAGTTCATATTTCTTTCGAAATGTTTTGTGATAAATTTTATTCTTTAGATCAAGGACTGAGACATCTATCTTGCATTGACATATTATTGATTTTTAAAGAAAATATTTTTATTTGAACCTGCAATTCAAGCTTGGGAGAGAAAAATGAATTTTTAATATCCTCTCCTTTTCTCTTTCATCTTTATTAAATTATAGTGCTGTGCTGGTTTAAAAGTTAACCAGCAAGGGAAAATGAACTCAATTCAAAAGAGAGATTTATAAGTCAGAATAACAATTTATTAAAATAATGCAATAAGTACAATTATACAGACAGACAATTGGTTTTAACCCACAAAACCCAAATGTATAAACCAGCACCCTAGGGTATGAACAAGAGTGGTGTACCTTGGCCCACCCCCGAGTCCAAAGCAAAGGGAGAGGGAATAAACCTGCTGGTGGGAGAGCTGCTGCAGTCTGGTCAGAAGTGGTGATTGCAGTCCAGTCGAGGGTGGTGGTCTCAGTCTAGTTGAAGGCAGTGGTCTGGAGTCTTCCTCTGGATCCCACGAGAGAGTCGCAAGGCTCTGAAACTCCCAGTTATATACTCTCCAGTTCAGGTGGGAGTGCTCAGTCCCTCCCTCAGAGTAGGGAATTCCATAAAAGGGCATGCGGATGCTCAGTCCCTCTTCCATATAAGGGTATCAGAGCGGAGAATTCCATATAAGGATATCAGAGCGGGGAATTCCATAAAAGGGTACAGGAACATCTTCCCACCTTGCAGGCCTCTACTGACAGCAGTTTTTGGGAAATGGCATGGAGGCTATAGAATACACAGTTTTGGGTTACACCCATCCAGGGATGAATTGGTCCCAGCCGTTCTAACCAGGACAAGTGCATATGAATCAAAATAGAGAAAGTTATCTGAAATGTTTGGAGTTTATGGTTCATCAAAAGATGCTAGATACAAATCAGAACAGTACCTGAAGTTTTATGTTTGCTACTCAATTCATTACTTCATTATACTAAACAGAAAAGTCAGCATAATACATTGGAAGCAGTATGAAAGCAGAAGTGGGTTATTATAGATAGCTACTCCTAATACCCACTTAGGTCAGTGCTTAAAGCATCTATTCCGAGGTATTCACAAGGGCTGATCTTGAGCACAGCAAGCTACACTCACCTTGGAGCTAAGGATAAGTTCTATAATTCCTGTGATTTGCTGCAAGGCTAATCCTCATTCCACTAGCTAGGGAGAAAACTTGTGGGGGCCATCATTCTGGGATTAAAGTGAGACATTTCTCGACAGTGTACCTCAGTATTTAGGCAAACATTGGAAATCAGGGAAAAGAAAAAACCCTTTCCAAAACACCAACCTTCCACACCACAGCCCTCACATCTTCAAACCAGAAAAGCAACACAGGGTTCATTTAGATTGTAGATTACTTAAAGTATCTGAAAGTATAGTGACAAAAAGAATTACACATACAATTTTTTTTGTCTTCCAGCTATTGCTAATAAGCACAGGCTGGCTGAGCAGCAGAAATCTTGAACTCAGAAATTTACACGTTTTCAAACAAGCAGTCTAGCTTATGTCAACTACCAAACCATTATCTTCCCTCACAAAAGATCAGTTTGTAGTTACATCTTTCTGTATCAAGAACACCCAAATCTGCTAAAAAACCTCTAGGATGTGAGGTAGTGATCAAGATTATTAGTGTCACTCTTTCGTGTCTTTGCAAGTCTCAAGCTATGATCATGCCCTGTTTGAAAGGAGCTACTCAATAACTGGAGAAGTAAAATACAGAGGAATTATACAGGACATTTTTCTTTTCGCCTGTGATACCATGTCTGTAAATTTACAACTGTAAAAGAAATAATGCAAAGCATTTTTTCTGACAGCAGCACTACAATTTTGGCCTAGGGACCAGAAACTCAGGCATCATATCTTTTATGCAGACTACATGGCCAAAGGCAGTTCATCAGAAAACCTTCATGGGAGGAGAGCATATCTGATCCCAGCCATTGTTCCTTCTTTGGATAGTTCTCTTCAATAACAACTCTGCTTTACCAGCTAGTCTCATGGTTCACATGGCTTTTCCTCTGGCTACATCTCTCTGAGCTTGATGTATACCTTTTCATCAAAATGGCTTACTGTCTGAAATCTTCCCAAAGAACCAGAAAGCAGGGGAAGTTATTAAGAATTGGACATTCAACAGAGACAAGATTTAAAGTTGTGTGGTTTTGCCTAGATCAATCATATAAATATTATTCCTGACCATATCTCAGCCATCTAAAGTTTTGGTCTATGGTGAAATTTATGCTGGTTTTACATTTTGGTTTTCTCTTGCTTCCTTATTTCTTATTTCCTGTGATGTTATTGACAGTAAGTATAGTAAGTGATATTTTTCTCTTCATGGTTGGTTGGTTTTTTTGTCCCTGCTGAACAACTTATGTTTCATTCTTGTAATTGTAGCTGGAGTAGAACATATTCTACCAGAGACTTTCATTTGTAAAAGTGATTGAAGACTGTAACCATTTCCAAGTAAAAAGCAACTAGCCTTTGAGAGATTTATAGGAAAAAAAATACACACAATAACTTTCTTCAGGAATGAAAAAAATGGCACGCATATACCTAGCAGATCAATGTCTGCTATCCTGCAATCAAGTATTGGACTACACTGTTTCTTACTGTGTTTGTTCTGAAAGTCAGTAAAAGATCTTACAGCAAAGTAGGAGACAGTATAAGGACTTCGCTCCTGCTCCTTATCTTTTTTTGTGCCACATATTATTAGCAATGTCTGCACTGGAATAAATGGTGTTATTTATGCCCTTCACAGTACACAGACTGAATGAGCACCAATTATTTCCTCAAACGTAAAGGCAAAATCTGTACTAATGTACACCAGGAAGCATGTTTAGCATCCAAGTGACTGTAGTAGAAGGTATGCTTTTCCTACAAATGTGGAGTTTTCCCTCTGAGTAAAAATATTGACATTGCTCATAATAGAATGTGACATTATAAAATTACAGTCAATCTTCAATTATAGCTATAATCCATGAGGATGTGACAATTATTTTAAAATATGCCTGAAAAACTATTTGCAGCTATTTCCACATGGCTGGTTTCTTCATTATTCAGTAAAATGGAAAGATTGTTAAGCCTTACTCTAAGGAGACTATCAATCTTTATATACATAGAGTTGTAAAAGATAACTTAGAGTTGTAAAAGATATATGTACACCAACTGAAGAACAAATACAAGGTTTATTGTAATATCACATGATTAACTGTAGAGCTCAAGGGTAAGTTTAGGCTTTGCTACAATCAATGTCATAACCTACTGCTTTCTCTAGAGTGAATTAAAAATTATGCCAAAACAAAAAAAATTATCTTTATAAATAAATTCAAAGAAAGGTCAGCCCAGTAAGTAAGAATTCAGTTTAATGACTGCTATACTTAGAATAGCATCTGTTCTCCAATACCACATATGGTAGAATGAATGAGAGAAAATATGTTTGCTTTTGCTTACACAGTTTTCAGTGACATGGATGCAGTATATTTAATTTCTTCCAGTCTAGATCTGTAAAGCATGTCAGCTATTTTTCATTCCAAACTGAAATCCACAATAAGCTATGCCGGGAAATGAAAGTTATTCTGTTTTCCAGATGAAATAAGTTAGCCAACACATTCTAGTGGCTTTGATATCTGCTTTGCAACACCCACTGTATTACCAGATCACCAAAAAACATTACTTCATTCTAAGAAGCATCATAATTTAGAAGCAAACTGCTCACTGTTGGAGCTTTTGTGGCCAAATAATATGGTGGACCTCAAAGCTGTATGCCTGTGATAATCTGTTTTCACAGAATGCATATCCTTTAAAAATAGCACGTAATTCTCACTTTGTTACTAGATGTGTACATTGCTTGATGAAAAAATCACAGAATCACAGAATCAATTAAGTTGGAAAAGACCTCTGAGATTGAGTGTAATCTATGACCAAGCACCACCTTGTCAACTAGACCATGGCACTAAGTGCCATATCCAGTCTTTCCTTAAACACCTCCAGGGAACGTGACTCCACCACCTCCCTGGCCAGCCCATGCCAATGTTTAATCACCCTTTCTATGAAGAAATTCTTCCCAATGTCCAGCCTAAACCTGCCCTGGTGCAGTTTAAGATTGTGTCCTCTCATCCTGATGCTGATTGCCTGGGAGAAGAGGCCAACCCTCAGTTGGTTCAAACCTCCTTTCAGGTGGTTGTAGAGAGTGATAAGGTCATCCCTTTTTTTCTATGAAAAAAACCCCCTCGTGATGTTGTGGTGATTATTGTGACAAGAGCACTTGTGGTTTCTTTAAATTTCTGTATACCACTTTTCTAATTGCTATTGGTTTCACTTCTTTAGAACCATTAATCAAACATTTACTGATTCCTCATGTTTGTAAGTATAGTTCTGACATCTTATTGGATTCTAAATTGCAGGATAACTAGGCTGTCATTTTTCCTTAAATATATCATATTTGAGCTTCTTCTTATACAGAATTTTCCTTGCGTTCAATAAACAAAAAACCTCTCCGTCCAGCTCAGACAGATAGGAAGGAATATCCTATGCTTTTTTTTGTACAGGCATTGAAACCTGCACTTTCAGGACACTCCAAGAGCTTTGGTTCTCCTTTTCATAAGGCATTTGTATTTGTTCTTTTCCTTCAATATGCTTCTTCATGGTTTAGACTTAATGAGGTTAATGATTGTAGGTAAAAAGAGTTTCAAAATAAATAAAAAATGCAATGTATGATGATGCCTTAAGATCCTTCTGGTTTTTTTGATTTTTCTACTTTTATAAGTTTTAGAAGCATTTATGTAGAAAGTGTAAGCAGCAGCATTTATTCCTTTACCCTTTCCCTTACCCTTAGCACAATAAACTCACATTCCCAACCCTATCACCCCAATTTCCCATATCAATTTTCCTAAATTTCATTAGAATGTTTAGTTTCTCGCCAAGGTAGGCCTCTTCTGTTTGACAACATCTAATCCATAGTCTGAACCGCTGAGTACAGTCAAGAACTAGGTACACATGTGCCTTCTGTACCCTGAAGAACATGAGGGGATGAAGTAGGTGGTCTTAAAAAGACCCTAGCTCCAATTCTATAGGGGCAGATCGGGGGTGGACCAGGGCAAAAGCCAGAGGATGGAAAAACCTGGGATTAGTTGGACAGCATTACAAAATTGTAACACCTGAGGCAGAGGAGGCATGTGCATTTTGTAACTTCTGTGCCTTGGAGGCACGATTAAATCCTTTTCTTATCTTACCTCTAATTA
Source organism: Neopelma chrysocephalum (assembly GCF_003984885.1). Classification (NCBI taxonomy): domain Eukaryota; kingdom Metazoa; phylum Chordata; class Aves; order Passeriformes; family Pipridae; genus Neopelma; species Neopelma chrysocephalum. The sequence goes on along the minus strand of NW_020897700.1, from coordinate 7,464,551 downwards.
AATTGTTCTGGAGTTTTTTTTCCTCAGCTCCTTTAGGCATCGATGAGCTTCAAAACTCCATGTCTTTAAATGAAGAAATAGTCATGCCAAAAAACCCTTTAATTTAATACTTTAAGATGGTAGTGAGAGGTAAATGAAATAGTCCATGTCCTAGTTGCTTTAGACTTGTGACAGAAATACTAAATTTCTGATCTTGCAGTGTGGACGTCAGTTTATTTTAGTGTGTTGAAATATCCTATATTTTGCCTATATGCTCATTAGTTATAATATCAAGCAACATTTTTTTTAAGAAAGAAAAATTTCTTGAGAAGACACTGATGCTTGCTTGTACAAAGTAATATGCAGCAAAATTATCAACTACTACTGCAGCAAAAGAATCTATTAAAGTAACATCTTTGAATACCTGAAGTATACACCTTCCCAACCCTGCTAATTCATATGCTCTGTTTTTAGAATTCTGTGTACATGATCAGCTCTTCACAAAGGGGTTACTGTGCATGGTGACTGCCAATATTTTCTCAGACTTTTTTAGAGGTTTGTGGTTTTCTCTTACACCTCCTCAGCTCAGTGAGGATCTTCTTTCTTAAAGCAAGTGGGAGTTTAGAAACCAGTAATTTATGCAGAGAAATAACGGTACTACAGAATAACAGGGACTACAGAGATCAGTTCTTGCTGCTGTATTTAACTTGCTCGTGAATTGATGTGCACAGGAAACATCTTCCATATCCCTCAGTTCTCATATGAGTATATACTGTATGAACAAACCTACAACTTCTCAGTTAATTATTCACCTTCAGAGTACCTTTTGTCCACATATCTTAGACTGTCTTGGTCTAAAGATAAATTATACATCCCCAAGTATTTACACAGGCACAAACCCTCAGACATTTTATAAACTCTCATGCATGCAGCCTTATCTCCTCAACTATTGTAGGTCCCACAGCTCCTAGTGTAGACTTTTACTAGTTCAAGATGAATTTCTTCTGTGTACTAATGGCACATCTGGCAATTTTTTTGTTATATAGTTCCTTATATAACTAACTAGGAAATCAATCAAGCAGGCTGTTTTATTAATGATTTGATAGTAATATTTACCTGGTTCTAACAACACCCTAATTTGTTACCTAGTTGCTATATTTTTTCCGTATACTCATGTTGCTATTTTCATGTGAAGAGCCAGACAGAGCCCTGCTAATGAAGCTTGATTATTATCCCTCTTTGCTTTACGTCCATTGCTTGAACCCAATAGCAAATGTGAAGAGCCAGAAACTCCATGTCTTTGGTAGTTAAAGTGTATTTGCATTCTAAAATTTGGGAATAAATATATCAAACTAGGTATATGTAGAAGGAAGAAAACAAATTGAGAGATTTTTTTGAAAGAGCTGACTGGGAAATTTGATAATTTCTTACTAATATTTGGAAGAATTAATTTTTTTGTGTTCGAAATGCAAATTTAGGTGGAAATAAAGTATTTTTATTGCAAGATAAAATAGCAATATTTTGCCACTATTTGTAGATTAGATATTTTTTTTTTGTCATCAATTCTTTCATTGGAAAAAAAAGAGGCTGTTTTCTATCACCATGTTCTTTGTTCCAGTCTAAATTACTTGTTACTTCTATGTCTATAAAGATATTGTCCTAAGAAACTGTGTCATCATCATACCCATTCTGTTTCCACTGTTACTGAGGTAAGCAAAGAATTGTATGAAGATTTTGCACAGTGAAAATAGTGCTACTGATACTCAAGATGGAAAAGACTATATTTGAGAGATTTAAGTTGTTTCTCAGTTTAGTCTTCTTCCCAAATCCAGGCTTTCATGAATGCATTATTAGCAGTTGTAAAATTAATTTCTACAGGTCTAGTGCAGATATTTCTATTACAGTTACTGCTATACAGAAGTATAATCTGTCTCCTTAGAAGGCTGTTTTCTTTACGATTGTCTTGGGGCAATATTAAAAAAGATTCCCTATCTTTATGAAATATCTTTGGAGGAGGTGGATGGCAATGAAGAAAAAATCTGATGCAGGAGTTTCCACAGTAGAATTTAATAATTCCCAGAGAGCCATTTTTTCCATGAGTCAACCTTTTCTGTCTTGTTCCAAGTTGCCAATAATCCTTCATCTTTCTTTTCACCCTAACTTTTCTTACATATATATGTAAACTATTTCTTACAGAGAAATGTTATATTATATTTGGAAATGCTATTTTGCTTTCAGGAAATCCTGGATTTAGTCATGCTTAGGTATGACTTTTTCTTTGGTAACCCCAATACTTTTTCAGCTTTTGAAGAGGGGATAGCAAAGAAGCAAGACGATATTTCACCTATGGAGAAGGATAAATAAAAGTATTTTTAAGGCTTAACTTCATAGCATACCTTTGAGATAAAAAAGAGGTACTCCTTTGACTAAATCACAAATTTTTAATTTAGTAGCCATATGGAAGTTGTTTATTCCATATGAACAATTCCATGGTTTTCCCATCATACAACAGAAACTTTCTGGTCTAAATCTAAACTGATTTCTAAAATTATACCAATAGATGAAAATTTGGTAATATAAACTCATTATCACAGAGATTTGATGTGGTTTTTTACTGTTTTGACAATTATTTGGAATAGCAATCTAATTTATTCTTTGCTTTAATGGAATTACTTCATATTTTTATTAAATATGGACAACAATAGAAATCAAATGCCAAAACAAAGGAATTCATCTGCTATTTAGAACATAAACAATATTAAATTAAAAGGGACCTAAGAGGACTTGAAAATGATATATTGTATCATTTAAGCTGCATAGTAGATATTTATTCTATGTGGAAGTTTTTTGAGACACACAGGAATTCAAATCTAATAAAAATCAGACTCTTCATAAAATAGCCCTCCACGCTAGCTGTATGGCACCAGCTCTGTGGAACTAACTGACTTATAGCTAGTTCAGGGCATGGTACTAATTTTCATGGGTATGTTCATGTAGTGACTGAAAGTGATTAAGAACTAAGCACTTGGCAATGTGTTTTGCTAATGAATATAAAATCAAATTGACACGTTTTGATGGTTGAAAGTGGTCTGATTTATCATAGGTCTCTTAAGCACAATCTCATCACAGCAATCTCTATTTGCATAACCGATCTATAGATGTACAGATATTTGTTTGCAGTGCTATATATGTATTTATTCAATAGATGGATGTAGAGATGTAAGGAACAGCCTGGCTTGCCAAGTCCACTATCAGGTCGCAGTGCGCATGGCTCCTCCATGGCAAATGGGTACCCTCAGGCAGCAGAAGAACCTCACCAGCCACGGCCCATCCCACCTCATCCACGATAAACCACAAGCTGCCATACTGCTTGCTAAGATCATTTAACAAAAAATAGACAGCAATATGATAGAAAAAATTACACTAAAGAATAGGATATGTGACAGGAAACCAAAAAGTGGGGACAAACACATGATGCTGAAGGCCCATTTGTGTCTGGGACTGTGCATGATTGAGTATCTAGATCGTGTCAGATACAAATGGCTAGAAAAAATACATTAAGTGGTCCCTCTTTTATGTGTGGAAAATACACTTTTCCATTACTTCAAACGTGGTAGGAGGCTTATTCAGTGTGTGGAAACACTTGGACAGATGTAGTGTTATTAGTATGGCAGTTTGAGCTATATTAGAAATCCAAAAATCCAATTTCCAGGTTTCCCCACCCTTTCCCACAATTTATCCCAACACCGAAGAGAAAAACTTTCAGGCCAGAGGCTTCTATAGGGGGAGGGGGAAGTATATACATTTATTTACACAAATAAATATACTGTACAAACTAAAAACAACTATATGAATATGTACATTACACTTCCATCAGTCCCTTCAAGCCCCTCCCTTTAACTTTAGTCCAGGAAAAGCCTTTCAAGGCTGCTAGGTAACCAGTCTCTCTCTCGTGGGAGTGTTCGGGGACCCTGAACACTCCCTCACCAACCTTCAGCTGTTTGCTTCAGTCTTTCTCCTCACAAAGTCCAAGAAGGTAGCTTTGAGTCCTTTCTCCTCAGTCCTGTGTCATTTCTGCTGTGTGACCTCTCTCTCTCAATCTCATATCTCGGTTTGCTGCTGCTGTAGCTTATCACAGTAGGTGTTTGGAATCTTCATTGCTCCAAGTCAGTTTTCGACTGCCCCCAGTCAAAACCTCGGCAGGGCAACTCCCGAGCCCTTTGGCCCATCTCCAATTTTGCCTGGGATTCTTCTCCCGAGTGCCAAGCTGTTTCGTTATCACCCCGTCCACTTGGCACTCCAATGCTGTCTCTAACTCTGGCCTAGGCCCCTCTAGAGTTGGGGGACCGCAGGGCTCCCCTTCCCCTCTGGAGGGGGAAAGAAGGAGCCCAGCCACCCCCTGACCTTCTACACCTACACACAGCAGACACCAACAGAGAACATTGCCAGCAGCTTCTGGTGGCTGTGAATACATGATTTTGAGCAGAAGCGAACAAGACGAGTGGTGATTGGCCCTCCAGGGAACACTGCCCTGGCACCCAATCACCTCTGAGCCCCCCGGCTCCCGGGGGAGCCAATTCCAAACTATGACAATTAGGAAGTTTTATTTTGAGAATAGGAAAATGGAATGTATTTGACTTCCTTTTGATTTTGCTTAAGGTTTTCAGAAATCAGAATGTACTACAGTGATTGATAGTATGAGAAAGTGAACAAACAGACTTTTTAAGCTTACGGTAACCCAGGTGCAGACATGACCTTAGCTACTAGCATATGTTTAAGGAAAATAGAATTTTCCTTAAGGCATTGGTATTATTCCTGTACTTGAAGAAATGTTTTGAGAGTTCTTATTAAATTCTCAGTTTCTAAACTCTTACTTATGAATTTGTGACTCTGTTGCAAATATAATAATTTAGTTTCCAAGGCAATGGTATGCTTAATCAAAATAAAATTAATTTGATATTTTTTTTAAAACCATGCCCTGCACAAATTTTTAATAATATCTGTATATCATAGGATTTATATCTTGAGAGAATATTTACTTTGATCAAAAGCAATAATTTAAACGATTTCCCTCTATCTATATAGAGCTAAAGCCAATAAATATCCTAAGTTATTAGTGTAAATCAAATAAACAAAGTCCAAAACTGAAGTAATTTATCCCTTAAACTATATAAACCCCCCATGATTATAACTCAGATAGCTTGGAAAGGTTGAGTGGTTGGGTTGCATGGGGTTTTTGTGATTCATTTGGTTTTCATGTGAGAATCAGCGCTGTCCACACATTGTGAGTGCTCAATGAAAGTGGCTTTTTACTTTTTAAAGTGTTAGTGCTGACAAAGATTGGTTTAATTGAGATGCTATAAAAGCTTTTCAAAGTTCCTTCTCTGGTCTGCCTTTCCAGGAGAAAGCTTACTGAATCCTATTAACAATAAGTAAACATAGCCTTTACTTGTAGCCCTTAGCAAATTCACAATTTTCAACAAATGATCTCAAAAATTTTTCATTGCCTGACTTTAGTATCTCACATATTAAAAAAATCCAGATTGTTGTAAAAATATGAATTATGCTACTCTATATATTTGAAACAAAAATTAATTTAAACTCAGAATGTGATATATAAGTATGATTCAGGTTTTCATTTAAAAAGCAGCATGGTCAGCATGTCGAGGGAGGTAATTCTGCCCCTCTACTCTGCCCCTGTTAGACCCCACCTGGAGTACTGCATCCAGCTCTGGGGTCCTCAGTACAGGAAGGACATCATCCTGTTGTAGTGAGTCCAAATGAGACCACATAGATGGTTAGAGGGCTGGAGCACCTCTCCTATGCAGACAAGCTGAGAGAGTTGGGGTTTAGTCTGGAGAAGAGAAGGCGTCAGGGAGACCTTAGAACTGCCTTCCAGTACCTAAAAGGGGCCTACGAGAGAGTTAGAGAGGCACTTTTTACATGTAGTGATGGGACAAGGAGTAATGTCTTTAAACTGAAAGAGGTTACCTTTAGATTAGATATTAGGAAGAAATTCTTCATCGCGAGGGTGGTGAGACATTGCAACAGGTTGCCCAAAGAAGTTGTGGATACCCCATCCCTGGGAGTGGGTAACCTGATCTGCTGGAGGGTGTCCCTGCCCATAGGCAGGGGGGGTTGGAACAGGATAATCTTTAAGGTCCCCTCCAACCCAAACCATTCTGTGGTTCTATGATTTCAAGTATCTTTGTATATATATTTGTATATCTCAGTATGTGAATCCATACAACTTTCCGTATTTTACATTCTGAAGCCCCAGTGATTTTGAATTTTAAAACATTAAGGTTGGAGATGAAGCTCTCAGAAGTTGAAAAAAAACAGGATTAACTTTGGTTACTTTATCCTATTACTCCTGCTTGTCTACACCTTGTAGTTTTTAACTGTAAATACATTCTACTTCCCAAGGATTTCTATTTTACTCAGTGCCGGAAATAAATTAATCAAATTACCTTTTTTCTTCCTCTTTGTATCTTTTCTCCTTTTCATCCTCAATATCATCCTAGGGTTCATTTTTTGCATTCTACACAAACTATAAACTGAATGCCAGATTATTAATTTCCCACAGGTATTTTGATATTTTCATAACAGTAACTCAGTTTCTTACAGATTTTAATAATTGATTTTCTTAGTACTTCCTCACAGATGATGCATTACCTTCTTCATAATTCAACATAGAAAATTGGCATCCTACAGATTAATGGTAAATTTAGGAACATGTTGAATAACCTGGCATTTTGATAAACCAAGAAATTGATTTTTTTCAAGGTTTTTCAGTTCTTACAGCGCTACATACTATTAAAAGGGTCTTCACTAATCTCATTTGCAGTAGTGAATATTTATTATTTTTGAAAATACAGATCTCAAGCTCCTTCTAAGCTTGGGAATGTCTCCATACTTCTGAAAAAGGCAGAGAGTTCTGGTTTCATCTTGACTCTGTACAAGTCACACTCCTTTCTTCCTGGTTGTCATTTGATGACCAGGTTTCTATGCTATGGATACTTTGGCCAACCAAAGGATCAGGATCTAAGAGAATACTGCAATTATGACCCATGGAAGCTGATACATGTCTCAAGCAGAGACCTAGGACCTATATGTGTGCAGTGACAACTGCAGAGATAATTTTCCTTTTATGATCTGAGTCTGACATGTAACCAACCTTCTTTGCACATCTCATTTGGTGACAACTCTTAGTGTCAACAGCATGATTAAATGAATCACTAGGGATCCTCCTTCTCTCACAGGCCTTTTCCTCTTAAGATTCATAATTTTTGTTTTGTTATATTAAAGACTGAGAATTCTAAGTTGCAATTCAAAGCTTTTCTTAGTCATTCAGTCATACTTTGGTCATCTCTGAAAATGGTACTTTGCATGTTTTGCCTACTGTCACACGGATAGCAAAGGTATTTCTCTGGGATGTCAATCAGTTTCTTAAACCACAACTTCTTTTTGAGAAGCTTTTGCTGTTTATTATTGAGCTAGATTGATGAAGTTGATCTTTGATTTCAAGCCTCAGATGCTCAGGGTTTCTTCAGAACTTTGCATCTTTTCATTTTTAAATAGCATTTAGGCATTTTTTAAGATAATTTTTCACTCAATCACAATCTGTCCTGGGTATTGATTGTGGCTGAAGTTTGCTTGCAAAAAAAAAAAAAGAGTGAATATTTATTAACTACAATAACGTGGATTATATCAGGAAAGCTTTTGGTAAATTTCTGCTTTAACTTTCAGTGAAAAAAAAAGATTTCCTAAATATTTCCTCAGACTTCACTCAAGGAAAACTCATTTGAAAACTTCCAAGTAACTAATCTAGGGCAGACAATTAGCAGAGGTAATTTAATCTCCATATTTGCCAGTAAATAGTAAGCATAAGTATTATGATTTATGGTATGCTCAACAATTTCAAAATATGGTATTTATAGTGAAAAATTGATTTATTCCTTTTCTTGAATTGCTTTTCCATCTTTCTATTGGATAATTAAATAGGACAAAATTGACACTTTTTTTTCATATGGCTCAATATTTTAAATAGATATATATTATTTTGGCTGAATTTTCCAGAGTTTACTTGCGCTTCACAGAATGTTAAATGATAGTACCCACACATAAAGAATATGGGCCCAATTGAGTTTAGTTTACTGAGGTTTGATGAAGAAAAGACTGAATGTGAACTAGAAATCATTCTCCATTTTAGCACAACTGAAAAAAACTCCCAAACTGATTCTCACTTTGAGAAATTCAAGTAGATGTAAGCTTTTTGACAGATTGTTGAAATTTACATCTTTATAAAATAATAAAAAATTGGATATTTACCAGAGAAGTTATTATTTAACAAAGAATTGTGTCATCTGATATTTACTGCACAATATATTGAAGTGGGTATTGTTTGGAAACTAGTCTTGAAGCCAGTGACGTCTTCTTGAAATCCTTGTAGGAAAGATGAAAATAAGCAAAGAATGGTCTCTTTTTCATGTCACATGCAAAGTTTTGCCTGCCCTTGCTGATAGGCATATGTCAAAAAGTAAGGTTTCATCAACTGGAAGGCTTTCCACTTTATTATAGTGTTACATAAAGATAGAGTGAAAAAAATCCCACTTGCCTAAAGGTGACAAGACATCGGAGACTAGTAGGCACAGTGAAGATACACTAGTTGTGTGATTTGGACATTTTGCACGGACACCACTCAGGACTCTAATTTGGAAAAATCCAGAATAACACTATATAACTGTTAAAAGTTTTTGCGCCAAAGTCAAACTCACTTTTTGCAGAGAAAACTCACAACAATTAACCCTAAAAGAGTGCTTACAGATACCTCCATTACACAAACAGACCAATGAGATACAGGAAATTTTTCTAATCCCATTTTGACTAACTTTTTTTTTAAGCTAATTTTTATTTGATGAAAAGGTAGTCACTTTTCACGTAAAGATGTATACTAATATTGAGCATGTTTAAAGTCTAAATTCACACGCCCTCAGTACATGTACATGTGTATTCTTCATCTGAAGAAATTACATCCCAAGTGATAACAGTTTTCCAGCCAGAATACAGCAGTGTCACTAAAGCAGCTACAATCCATTTAAGGTTAAGAACGGTGAACAGCAGAGACAGAGCAAAAACTTTGAAGGTCAGAGACATAATTTAAAGGTCACTATAAGGCTGGAAAAAAAAAAGGAAAGACAGCTTCAGCATGGGTACAAACAAATATAGTGGGAGAAGGGTTTGAAAAATAGCTGTCATATGACTTGTCTCATTCATTTTACAGCTTACAAATTTTGACACAGACTAACTGTGACTCCTCTAAGGCAAGTTTTCTTAGTAACACTGCTTCCACAGAAGACCCATTCATTTTTGTGGACTGAAGTAGGAAACTTAGGAAACAAATTCTATGCTCATGTTCTCACAGTAAACCTGCTGTATACTGCAACAACATATGAACAGTCTACTATGTTCTGTAACTCGCTCTTCACTTGGGAGATGGGATCTGGCTAAGATAATTCACTGTGTTTGTGACAAAGGCAGAAAGCAATGTTCTTTGTCTTAATGACAAAGACGTAATAGTGTAGGTGAGTTGTTCAAAGATGTACAGTTTACATGCAGTAGTTTCTATTCACATATGCATCTGCAGAATAATTTTATTTAATCATCTGTTTTCTGTGTTGTGCAACAGTAGTCAAAACATTTCTATGCTTCGGAAAACCTGAAAATTCTTCATTACAAACATTTTGTTAAGCTAACCTCATGTTTTAAAATCATTCTGAATAGAGCACCACCATTATCTACCCTGCCTTGAATCTGTGATATTTCAGTCGCTCAAAGGAATGTCAAAATCACTACCAGTATGAAGGCAGAAGTTGTTCTGACAGCTGAAGCATGAACTGAATCTGTCTAGCAAAATTAGCCTAATATGGTCAAATTGCTTTTGCTTTTTAACTGTATATATTTGGGCAACAGCAGGACACTGTGTGTGTGACTTCCACATCAATTAAGAAATGTATACTGGAATTACATAACAAATTGCTATGGCCATTAATAAACAAAAGGAAGAAAAATACCTCCCAAATCACAAACGTGTTTTATTTCTAATCAAAGCTTTTACTGATATCTTACACAGTTTTCATTTTCCTCCCACCAAGAGTAATTAAACTTCTGCATGAAAAATTTATTCCTCAGTGATGTATAGGTTAAAAAATCCTATTATGCTTTGTTTTTGTTTATTGCACTATGGTAGTTTCAAGATTTAGCTTCATTAGAAACCCCTGCAGTTAAGGACATGAGTCATTTTTCTTTATTTAGCAAGTAGCATGACATGGAACCATCTTGACTATGGATGGAACAAGTAAATAACCAAAACGTTTAGAAACTTGAACTAAATTCTTTCATCTAGGTTCAGACTCCTTTTTAAAAAGCATGGAATTGTAAGAATTGGTTTACTTTTAATGTATATGTTGTTTTCACTATCGCACTATCGTCAAATGTGTTTTACACAACAGGATTCTCTCAGTAATTTCCTATGTTTTTTTCAGCTCTGTGTGTTCTTTGGGGCGGTTTTTTGTTTTTTTTTTTTTGCTATTTTTTCTGAGGAAAGCTAGATCTGCAGAGATAACTTTCAAGATAAGAGGGAAAGAACAATAACTTGACAGCATATCTAAATTCATTGTTTTCCAGTGAGGCATAGTTGCTTTGTGAATTGTAAACCTCTCCTTTTCCATCATCTCAGCTTCCACATTCCACAAACTTCTCAACATCCACGGCAGGATTTCTGGTTACATTTCTGATTATAGAATCATCACAAAGAATCATATAATGGCTTGGATTGGAAGTAACCTTAAAGATCATGTAGTTTCAACCTCCCTGCCATGGGCAGGAGCACCTTCTGCTAGATCAGATTTCTCAGAGCCCCATCCAGCCTGGTCTTGAACACTTCCAGGACAAGGCATCCACAACCTCTCTGGATAACCTGTTACAGTGTTTCACCATCCCTATAGTAAAGAATTTTTTCCTAATATCTTATCTAAACCCACCTTCCTTCAGCTTAAGGCTAACTTGATTGTCTAAGTTGATTATTCATCGAATCTTATAACAGTTTCTGTTAGAAGGGATCTTTAAAGGTCCTCTAGTCCAAGCTGCCTGTAGTGACCACAGACATCTTCAACAAGACCAGGTTGCTCAGAGATCAGTCCAATTGGACCCTGAATGTTTACAGGGATTGAGCATCTCCCACCTCTCTGGGCAACCTGTTCCAGTAGTTTACCACCCACACTGTAAAGGATTCTTCCTTATATTTAGTTAGCATGCGGGACTCTCACCGCTGCGACCCAGGTTCGAATCCCAGTCCCCCGGGCAGATGGAGCTCGTTAGCCCTGTGAGGCCATCCATCTATGAGAAGGTCACTCTAAACAAACCTACGTCCTGAGGACCTCACTGCCATTGTCCAAGCTCGCTTGGCCCCGGCAGAAGAACCTTAGGATTAAAGGGTGGGCTCAGTTCAGCGCATGCTGTGTCTCACCTAAAAAATCCATTGTGCAAGCTGGAAAGGTAAAAGACCTTTCCCAAAAATCTTCGTTCAGGAAGACTGGCCATTAGTATTATTATTATTATTATTACCCTCTTTTAGCTTGAAAACATTACCCCTTTTTCCTATCACAACATTAAAAGTCTGTCTCCATCTTTTTCTCTAACACCACTTCCAGCATTAAATGACCACAATAAGGTCTCCCCTGAGCCTTCTCTTCTCCAGGCTGAACAAACCCAACTCTCTCAGCCTGTCCTCATAGGAGAGGTGTTCCAGGTTCTTAGCACTTTTGTGTCTCTCTGCTGGATTCAATCTATCAGATAAAATTCCTTCCTGTGTTAGTGGCCCCAGAACTTGGGACTCCAGGTGGGGTCTCATGAAAGCAGATTAGAAGGGGAGAAGCACTTTCCTTGACGTAGTGCTCACACTTTGTCAATGCAGCCCAGGACACAGTTAGCCTCTTGGGCTGTGAGCACACATTGTTGGCTCATATCCGATTTCTTATCCATCTTATCCTGCTTCTTCTTAATGGTGCTGCTCTCAATCTGTTCATTTCCCAACCTGTACTGATAACAGGGGCTGCTGTGCCCCAGGTGTAGGACCTTGTACTTGGCCTTGTTAAGTTTCCCGAGCTTCACATGGACCCACTTCTTCATCTTGTCCAAGTGCCTTTGGATGACACCCCTTCCCTCAGGGGTGTCAACTACACCAGTCAACTTGGTGTCATCTGCAAATTTGCTGAAGGTGCACTGAATCGTGCTGTCAATGTCACCGATGAAGATATTAAACAATACTGGCCCCCCCAAGGGACACCACTTGTCACTTGACCACTACCCCTCAGATGTGACTATCCAGCCAGTTCCTTATCCACCAAATATCATCCATCAAATCCATATCCCTCCAAATTAGAGAGAAAGATGTTGTGACAGACCATGTCAAAGGCCTTACAGAAGTAAAAGCAGCTCTGTAACTCTTTCCTGGTCCACTGATGTAGTGACTCCATCATAGAAGGCTACTAAGTTGGTCAGACAGGACCCTGGTGAAGCCAGTATTAGATATATTTATTTCCAATTAGTTTAAAGATGGAAAAGTACTGAGTGTTTTACCCACAAAATTGATTTTGTATGGCATGTTCCCTGCAAATCAGGAATCTGTATCTTCTTGGTTCTGTTTTGACTAAGCTGTTACCAAAGACAAAATAGAGTAAAGGGGAAAGCATTAAATATCAAGTGACACTGTACATGAGCTGTGAACTGTTCCTATCTCTCAAGAGCTTCATGCAAATGCCCTCATTAAATTATCTAGAAGTTGTCTGACCTTGATTCTAAAGAACTCAACAATCTTAAAGGTGATCATTTGTAGCTACACAGGTATTCCGTGTTGAAAAATGACATAGAAATTTCAATTTAGCATTTGGTGTGTATCAGTGATGGACCTGGATTCCAAAAGAAGTGACAAAATATAGTAGCCAGACCAGATGGTCATGGTGAAATTATATTCATTCTAGATCTATTGGGTTCTGTGAGACTTTATAAGCAGGTGCCATTACCTCCTGAAAAGCTGCGTAAATACTCAGGCTGTTAGGTTTTATTAATATTCATGATATCACAATTACAGTGATGTCAACATATAAGCTAACTCATTTAGTGCTAGTATATCTATTTACACTGTATTCACTATGACGTAGACTCACTCAAAGAACAGACAAACACCAGCTTGTCTACATGACACTATCTACAGTAAACTTCATCAAGTCTCCAAGTATATTTTCTGGTCATAATGTTCAACTAGAGATCAGAAGACTCTGTCTTCTTGCCAACATTAACTTATGTGAACTAAGCAACGCAAGATGATAATGGATTATAATTCATTATGACAGGCCTGAAAATTCAGCATTTTTTAGTCCTTATTTCTTTTTGAGCACTATCTCCCACTTTACTGTGCATCAGGAGCACAGCAGATATATTGTACTTTGCCCAGATTTGATTATGCTTCACATAGACCAATAGGTAATTAATTTTCCATCCAAAAGTGAAGAGCTATCAGAGCAAAGAAGAATATTGAATGGAGGAATACCATGACACTGCTGTTGACACCCTAAACTTTCTCTTGCAGTTTGCAAGGGAGTGAGTATTCTTTTTAGCTGCTCTGAATGAAAAACATCTTGTGCCTGAGAGCCATGATAGCATGAAAATATGTTTTTTCAGAAGCATACCACTTCAGAAAGAAAACTCAGATGGGAAAAATGTAAAGTCATGAATGTTACAGAGAGGAAACAAAGCTGCAGGGAAAGTGCCTGTGGGCTGTAGTCTCAGCAACCTTAGAATAGAAAACTGTCACTGTTTCCTTCAATTTCCAATGCTTATTATCCTCAAATTGTACTTTTCCATAGCAGGGAAATATAATGAAGCTTACTGTTGATGAAGATGACACTGTAATTGATAATGTCATTTAAACTATGCTTATTAGACATCAAGAACTGGCAGCAGCAAATGCAAATGTTGGATGTGTGTTACTGTAAACTGCTAAGATGCTATGAAAATTGACAGATCAGTTGTTAAAATCTGCATCTTTGGAGATTTGCTGAATTAGAAATACTTTACTACATAACCAGCCTTCTTTTTGCTACTCTTGGTGGGAGTAAAAGATGTGTATAATAGAACATTAAATCAATGTTGAGGAAACTAACATAATCTGTCTACATCCTTGTATTTTTGTAGCTTTCCAGAGAAATTAGGCCACATTTTCTACCTCTTTTCTTCTTGCCCAAAGAAAGAACAAATCTTGTCCATGTAAAACATATATATGTGCCTGAGGAAGAAATATTTATTATAGTTGAGACACATCTTTTTTCTATATCTCTTTTGTGCAAGTTTGTGAAGTTTGTCTTTTCCTGTGCTCTTTATCAAGATGAAAATATCACATACTGGACAAAACTCATTGTTCTATAGAGTTTATTTTGGAATTTCTCATATGAGAATATTTAGGGGGCAAAATTTAACTGCAGAAAGTACTGAAAAAAGTAGAAACACAATATCATGTCATCTTTACTCACTTGACTTAATAATTTCGTAATTGGTGCTAAAAATATAAGAAGTTATAAGGCTGTGTGTGTGGGGAGGGGGTAAGTTTTTCAATCTGTAGCAATAACTACATTTTTCCCATTTTTCCTTCAGTTACACTTTCACTTCTTAATATTATTTCAGCTATCACATAGTGAAAGGCAAAACCATAGTCTGTGGATGAGATCAGAATGCATAAAAGTCTTTGTTGAAGCAAGTCTATTTGCATACTTCACATAAATCTTAGTAGTTTTAGATATAGTAACAATCTACCTCATTTTACATAATTTCCTTGTCTTGCTAATTTTGTATTTGTATTTCTAAATAAAATTGATTACAACATCAGTAGCATCAGTATCTCCTGCAAGTCAAACTGCTTATATAGGTTAGGTGCCATTTAAAGATTAAGAAGACCTTCATTGTGTTTCCCTCCCTTATTTCTTTCCTTTCTTCAAACTGACACAAATAATGGCTTTTGAAAGGATCGGGAAAATAGGTTAACAATAACCTCCCAGGCAGGAATTATAATGAGATTCAAACTTGTCCCTGTCTCATCTGCATTTCCTTTCCTGGCAGGTCTGATTGCTTATATGTTTGATGTCTTTCATTAAATGTTTCTTCAGAAATTATTTTTTAAAGGGCATGGCACACACAAAAGAGAAGAGTGAGAGAAACCTTAATTAAAAAATCTGGAGTTGTGTTCATTTGTTTTTTATAAATCTCAAGACTGATTTCTTCATGTGAATATCCTGAAAAATTTCATATTTGTCTCAAGGCTACTTGCTTTTAAATAAAAAAACACAGCTGTTTTCCCCCCATTTTTAGATAATTTAATTCCTTTCTTATTGTATCAATGTCCTGTTATACATTTGTTACTGATCAAGTGTTCTGCATTACATCAATTACCTTGAATGGATTTTTTTCCTTCCTAGTTTCATCACATTAAGTATACAACAATCTGTTACTTATTCAGGCTGCACAGAAGGAACTCTGACAACCAACTTCACATTAGTAATCAGCTCTTGTAACTGAACAATCTAAAGTAAGTGATACTAAGAAAAAAAGTATTTCTATTTCTAGAGCAGTTTTTAATTTATTGCTGTCACTTTTTTTTTTTAGTGAAGATATATTCACAAGCCATTTAATGGTTATTGATAATCTTTGCATATTTGCTGATTCTGACTAGCATAGGCAAGGATAGTAACAGTATTATGCCTTAGTTATATGTAAGTCAGATGATATGACAGGTTGTCTTTAAGAAAGTGACTGTTAATTAATCCAAAATATGCACTCACTAATTTTTTCCTGCCATTATTCCATGCTTGTGCTCCACATTATAACAGGAGACACTTGCTCCCAAGGCACAACATGTTCTCACAACAATTTGAAACTGGTGACAAACCTAACAACCCTCAGTTCTGAGGCCTTGAAATTTTAAACAAAAACTGTGTCATCTCACTGGCAATGCTAATAGTGAACTTGCTGGTCAATGGGGCTACATTAGTCCAGAGAGATTGTGGACTCCTCATCCTTGGAGGTGTTCAGGAGCAAACTAGATAGGGCCCTGAGCAACCCTGGCCCATGGCAGGGGGATTGGAACTAGACAAAACCACAGGATCAGGAGTCATCTTCATTGCTCCACAAAGATTCTGTCAGCACTTGACGCTTTCTGTACACTTCAGAAACATGGAATACATTCTGTATTTCTCCTGTGCATCAACAAATTTCTTACTATCTACTTGCCATTGGCCTTCCACTGTATAGTTTGATTAAATCAGCAGTTAAAATGTTTAAGAAACCATATAAAACTCATACTTTTGCTGTTTTTTCTCAGCAGAGCTAAACTTCTTGCTCACAATTAAGTAAAAGTAATTAATTTTCTCATATTTCTCATCTGATACAAAATAGGAATTTTATAACATCAATGATTAGACAATGATCTAGGATATATATCTTGCAACTTTACACTGAATGAATCTGGAGAGTATCAGTAGTTAGTCCTCACACTTCCCTTCCCAGGTTGTTTAATAATCTTAAAGGGAAAAGTGAAACTTTTCTCTGAAAGGAGAACTGTTTTCTCCAGGTGTTAAGGAACACATATTGCAATATGACCTACCTTGCATTCCTCATATTTTCGTACAATAGCATATGTCCAGTCCCTGTTAGGGAAGCAATGAATGCCCCAGAGCTCTCAAACCAAAATCTCAAAACAACATTATAATTGCTGTAGGACTAGTCTGTTTACAAGCCTTCAAATATGATAAGGAAGTAGGAAAGTAGGAAAACTTAGAAAGTGAATCATTTTTCTGAATTATTGCAGAGTTTTTTCTAAAGCTCAGCCATTTTCTTCCAGACCACAAATAAGAGAAGGAAGAGTTCATTAACTTTGTTCAGGTAGGAAGGATTTGAGACAATGACTATTCTAATAAAGCAATGTACCTGGAAATACTGGACCAAGCTAATGTACCAGTGTGTGTAATAGTGGAGTGAGTTTCTCCAGGAAAAAAACAGAAGCAGTGCTTCTACTCTTCAAAACTTCTTCTAGCAAGTAGTTTTGTACCTGAGGAAATGCTTCATCTCTTACACAAAGTTCGAGTGGTGATTCTAATTTTTATACTAATTTTTTTTTCAGTCTGAAGAGTCTCAAAATACTTAGAGGAAAAGCCTTTAGTGTCTTATACATAAGGCATCAAATATATGTAACTACCTGGAAATTACTAGGCTAGATTCACACACGTAATTTATTGGTTCACACCATAGGTAACATAGACACTTGGCATGAGATTGAAGTGTTCTGTTGACAGCTGGAGAAAAAAGAAATCAAGGGGTGTGTCTCTGTGTACATAAACCCTCTCTTCTCTTCCTGCTGCCTGTTTTCCTTATGGCTACCACAGTGTGTGGGTCTGGAGCCAGAGACTCACTTGGGAAGACTTGTTACTCAGTCACTCAAGAATGTCAGTAGGGAGATTAGATAGTTTTTTAAGAAAGATTTGATTAATAAAGCATTGATTTTATGTGTAAGTCTGTGGGGTGAAGTTGTAGCCCCACAATTAAAGTTTGAGGTAGTGCAAAAGTTAGGCTGTGTTCCATGGGAGCAGTGGAGCTGGTTAGATGGTTTCCATGGACACGGCCTTGGGTTGCAGGGAGTACAAGGTTAAGACGGTTTGATAATGTGCAGGTACTTGGATTCCTGGATGTTGTTGTAGGAATATGTTTGTGTTGTGTGTGAAGTTGGCAAGCTCAATAAAGGCTGCCTGCTGCGCTGAGCAGGCAGACATCTCTTTGTCTCACCATCCTTGTGTGTCTCGTGTGTCTTTCTTCCCCCTTCGGAACATGCCTCAAGACAAGATACCCTGCGACATAAGTCTATGAAGATCGCTTCAAACAAATTCATTTTAGGATACATGATAAAATAGCAGTCAAAGGTAGAGAGACACTTCTGGTCAATGAAATTGAAACTTGCTCACTTTATATAAAAGATATGAAGAATCTCTCTAGTTTCCTGTAAATTAGGTATTATCTTTTTCAAATACTTGTGCCTTATAATTCAGCATACTTGAATTGAATTAATAATTCTGGAGTGTGCCACATGTGTGTCATACAGACTGTTTAGCTCAAGAAGAGAGGGACACCCTTATTATATAATAAGACTACTTGTGTGTCCTGATGTAGAATTGTGTGCGATAGGGCCAGATCCCTGGCTTGGAGCCTATGACAAGAGCAGGTCCCTGTTGTGGGGTTCTATGGCTGAGAAGTCCCCATCCCCTTCAATCATCCCTGGGAGTGATACCCCCACACTGTAAATTTCTCAAATAGCCCAAATGCTTTTGGAGAAAGTACAGCTTTCTAGTATTTTGTCTTATATATCTGTTGATTGTGGAAAGATTCTATCCACGGTTTTGCTAACTTCTGTATGAGTCAACTAAGAGATCTGATAGAAATACAGACCTTTTTGTCCCTTCTTCCTTGAAAGCTACTTGCACAGATGAGCACAGATCTATCATATAAATATGGGCATTGTAGTTCTATCTAACATTACTATAGCCATGCCAAGCAAAGGAGGATTTCCTTAGCTTCTTGGAAGAAGGCACTGATAACTAGTTCTATTCATAGCCCTTGTCCCCATGCCTCTTCTCCACCTGAACTTTACTAACTTGAATTTTTAGCTTTTCATATGCAAAAGCACCTAAAATCTTCCAAGATCAGTTCATTCTAGTAAAAAACGTTTTTACTGAACTGCTGTCACTACTGCATTTTGGGGATATAATACTACCCTTCTATCAACTGTGACAGGACAACTAATGACTCACTCAGAAATTGACTGTCTTTTAAATCAGAAAGATTCTCTCTCACAAATACTTCTGAGTATGTATTCTGGATATTTTGAAAAGAGCTTTCCTAGAAAACAACCTTGGAGTGATAGATGTTAGCAAATGGAATATTTTCAGAAATATTTTATGCTAACTCATGAAGCTGTTTGCTTAAAAATCTTCCTCATTTACAGCAAATTGAATGAGGAAAGTGACAGTGATCTGACTATTAGAATATCTTTCTCTTTGGGAGACATCCACAGAATACTGGGAGAAAGAATTCTTTCAAATGAATCTTGCAATAATTTTTTTTCTTCATCATTACTTGTTAAAAACTACTAGTTATATTAACACAGAAGAGTGGGTCTAACCTACGTTGCAGCTGGTAGCTGGGTCTTGTCCTTTTATTAGTCAGGATATATCCTAGCTGCATCAGAATAGGAACTTGTGGCTTGTCATCTTCTCATGTGCTTGGCTTTTCTTTGAAAGTATCTCTGAGCATACAGGAGGAGCCAAAGCCCTAGCACACTCCAATAGACTGATCAAGGAATTAGGACTGAAGGTTGCAACATGAAGAATTAGTTACTCTGTAAGTAGACACATCTGTATCATCCAGATTTGCAGATCATCAGCTAGATGTCTGAACAGTGCTGTATTTATGTTTGGGTTTTTCTGTTGCTTTTAAAATTTTTTTAATATATGTTATTTATGCCTTTGTATTGTGAATCCTGGATCGGAAATATTGTCAGGCTTTTACCCTAATAAACTCACAGATATTTTGTGAAGTTTCCAGAATCTGATGTAGTCTTAGTGTATAGTTTTTATGGGACATTTTGACTTTCAGTAATCAAAAGACACTCAGATGTATTTTCTTGATTGCTGTTAATTGGTCATAATTGGCTTTAAATGATAATATTTTTGGGTAAGTTTCTTGAATTGGCTTGCTCATGGTAATTCTGAAGATTGTATTTGAAGAAGTTTATGGCAGCTTCAAATGCACATGGCATTTTATTGGATTTTCAATTCCAGGAGAAAATTTTATCTGACACTTAATGTTGCCCTTATCTTTTGACATCTTTATACTCAGATTGCACTAATTCCCTTGAGTTAGAAACAATATACTGAAAGATTATTGTTTTTTCTCTTACTCTCGTCAATGGTGAGAAAGGTTGAAACATGCTCCACTCCAGTCTCCCCCCACCCCTCTTTAGATTTAGAAGTGGTAGAATTTCAGATCTGCAAAGCACTGAAAAACTGGGTTTGGAGTAGTGGCCAAGCATAACCCAAGGGAGAGTATTATGTCTCCCAGAGATCAGGGTTGGGCCCAGTTCTCTTTAATATCTTTTTTGATGATCTGGATGAAGGGATTGAGTGCACCATTAGCAAATTTGCAGATGACACTAAGCTGGGGTGGAGTGTTGATCTGCTGAAAGGCAGGAGGGCTCTTCAGAGGGACCTGGACAAGCTGGAGAGATGTTCTGATTTCAACAGGATGAGGGTCAACAAGGCCAAGTGTCAGGTTCTCCACTTTGGCCACAACAACCCCCTGCAATGCTACAGGTTGGGGACAGAGTGGCTGGAGAGCAGCCAGGCAGAAAGGGACCTATGATTTTGGATTGACAGGAAGCTGAACATGAGGCAGCAGTGTGCCCAGGTGGCCAAGAGGGCCAATGGCATCCTGGCCTGAATCAGGAACAGTGTGGCCAACAGGTCCAGGGAAGTGATTCTTCCCCTGTGCTCAGCGGTGGTAAGGCCCCACCTGGAGTACTGTGTCTAGTTCTGGGCCCATCAGTTCAGGAAGGATATTGAGGTGCTGGAGCAGGTCCAGAGAAGAGCAATGAGTCTGGTGAAAGGAC
The DNA here is from genome assembly GCF_003984885.1 of Neopelma chrysocephalum. NCBI lineage: Eukaryota > Metazoa > Chordata > Aves > Passeriformes > Pipridae > Neopelma > Neopelma chrysocephalum. The sequence continues at coordinate 7,443,811 of NW_020897700.1, read as the reverse complement.
TCGAGCACAAGTCCTGTGAGGAGCGGCTGAGGGAGCTGGGGTTGTTCAACCTGGAGAAGAGGAGGCTCAGGGGAGACCTCATCACTCTCTACAACTCCCTGAAAGGAGGTTGTAGCCAGGTGGGAGTCGGTCTCTTCTCCCAGGCAACCAGCAGTAGGACAAGAGGGCATGGTCTCAAGCTCTGACAGGGAAGGTTTAGGTTGGATATTAGAAAGAAATTTTTTACAGAGGGAGTAATCAGACATCAGAATGGGCTGCCCAGGGAGGTGGTGAATTCACCATCCCTAGAGGTTTTTAAGATGAGACTGGATGTGGCACTTAGTGGCATGGTCTAGTAACCATGGAGGTGTTGCATCAAGGGTTGGACTTGATGATCTTGGAGGTCTTTTCCAACCCGATTGATTCTATGATTCTACATGGAAAGCCCATGTCAGAGTCCAGAGATTACACAAAATATGGAACAAGTCTTAGGCAAACACCTTCTGGATAAGTCTGAGACTTTTTTTTTAAATAGAGACAGAAGTTCACAAATGCAACAAAAAATACTATGCTGCTTACACTGCTAGATTTTCAAGGGACTGTTCTCAAATTCAAAAAAATTAAATACATAATATGAAAAGCTCTGATTCCAGGTACATGGGGTTTGGTTTCACACAGCTATGAAGTATTTAAAGGAAGCTCTTAGCTCTGCTTTGTAAGAGATAACACAAGAAATCATACTGATGATGAAAAACAGATGACGCAGTGATCTCAATGTGAAAATTAAACGTTACACATTTAGCATGCAGTAAGCAATTATATCTTATCTAACTTTCTTGTAATTGCTGTGAACTTTTTGTCCAGTTTTTAATTTCACTATCCTGGTGTGACAAACCAACCTGTGAAGAACAGCTATGGCTGCAAATTGATCACATGAACTTTTGATAACCAGAAAAATGTTGTTAATTCTCTTTCCAGTTTATATTCTTTCCTGTCCTCAAGTCTGACTGTACAGGTCACCTCAAGGGCAGCAGAAATAGCAGCCTTATAAGAGTTTTATTTTAGTTTTTTTGTTTTTTGCTTTTTTTGATGTAAGGCTTTTCCCAATAATATCAATATCAATGCATCAGCTTTTAGGTTTAATATCCTCATATAATTTACAAGTGCTTTTGCTAAAAGCGGGCTAATTGTAAGACTAGAATAGGCATCCTGAAGTCTTCTAAATACATACCAACCCCAGCACTAAGATGACCTTACAAAGCCTTGTTGAAAGTTCTGATCTTGACTATGTGTCAATCTTTGCTCTCTCTTCAGTCATAGCTCTTTGGAAGGTTTGAAATAAAGGTATGTTGGAAGTTTGGAATGAGGCAGATCTGAAGAAAGCTAAGTCCTTCCCTCCTCCAAGGTAGGGAGCACAGGTGTCTTTCTTGTTTCCAGTTTTGCAGCCACCTTCTTAGTATGTTCAGAAATATAGCTTAGTTATATACAAATGTTAGTTATTATTTTCTTCTTAATGGAATTATTTATTATTATATAATTATCAGACTGATGTATTTATATGATCTAGAATGTGTCACTGAGACATTGCTCACTACTTAAAAAATGTCAAATACTCTTGAGAAATTATCACATTATTTTCCCTTTCCTGTTCTCTTTATTTTAGTGTATGTGCATATATTTATTTGCAGTTGCATGCACTTCTACCAACTATATAATTTTGCTTCTTGCCATTTCTGTTCTGAGAATTTATTTTCATTCTTCTACTCATCCATTGATAATAAAAATTCCCAGCAAACATCCCTTGTTCTTTTGCTTACAAAAAAAAAAAAAAAGGAAGATGAAATTGTCAAAGGAAGAAGTAATCTGCTGTAATACACCAGAATAAGAGCTGAATATGTGATCATACCATTTACTTGTGACTAAAAAATAGAAAGGTCAAAAAAACCAACCAAGCATACATTAAAAAAAAAAAAAATCAAGAGAGAGTGAGAGAGAGAAGAAAATCCACTCAAATTGCTCTTTTCAATCTCGTTTTACTGAGGCACAAGAGGGCAGTATTTCATAAACTCTAGCCTGTCTTCTGCTCACCATTGCAACAAAGCTGGGACTGGCATTCATCTAGCATTAGACTAACACTCAAAAGGTTGGTGTTGGGCAAAAATAGCTCACTGACAGAGAATAATAGTTATAAGGAAGGCTTCAAGACAGTAAATTAATCCTGCGGAAATTTTTTAAAGACTGGTGATGCTACAAAGATATAGAAACAATTAAAAATTCAATGGAAAATTAGCTTCACAAACAAAAATAAGTATTCTTAATTTTCTATTGATTAGAGAACATGGAAGGCTACGCTAGGAAAGACAAAAAAGCTAGCCAAAGAAAAGGATATCAAACCAAACCTTATAAAAGAGAGGTTTTGTAAAGTCTGTATGTGGCCATATGTGTGTGTGCTCATATACGTGTGCTTGTGTGTTACATATACACAGGAAGAAATAAAAAGAGTGACATACATTTAAGAACTGTAGAACACAAAAGTTAATAGCAGAAGAAAATTAGGAATTATTTGTGCTGTCTTACTTAGGAACTTAATCTAAATCTTTCCTTTTTTTGTCACTCACCTAATTTATAGGGTTTATGAAGATTCCTGTCATAAATGTCAGCTGCTCTCTCTGCGTCTTACTGAAGTTTCAGTTGTGTTCTTGAGATCTTGATAGGTTCATACCACCTATCAGGCAAACATCCAGCTCCTGCTTAGAGAACTAAGGCCCCTGCTCAACACTCATTCTGACAAATGGTTTACTGAGTCATATCTTGACCTTGGAATAAGCAGAAAATGTCTCAATTTGTCCTAAAGACACCTACTTGGCTTGAAACCATGCATTTGTTCTACACAAAAATAGATATTGGTCAACCTGTTTCACTAGTCCATTTAACTCCAGGAAAGCAGCCTATATACTGCCTTTGAAGTATTAATTTTTTAAAATGGATGTGTACGTCTTTTTTGTTAATCCATTAGCCTCTTTGTTTTGGCATAGACAGATTCATGAGTTAGGATGCAATATATTTCCTAGATCAAGAATCAGTATCTTCAGCTATGTCTTAATAATCAACCATCTGGTAGGAAAATCAGTTCATTATTATTAATTATAGCTGAAAAAAATTAGTTTTTATGGTTCAATGGATTCTTCTTGTGCAGGCCAGTTCTCTTTGCTCTAGCATAGCTAAAGGCTAAAGTAATATTTATGTGTAGATGACATGAATTGTTCCCCAGCAAACCACAGACTATTGTATGTGACAAGTTCCTAGACTTTCTCACCATGCAAAAACATATTCTTGAGGCTATTTATGACACTTGAGATAGAAAGGTTAGATAAGTGTTCAATTTATAAGTGTCTATAAAAGCTGCAAAGTGCTCCTATCCAAGTGCTCCTATCTTTTCAACTCACAGCTGTCAGTCTCTAGTTCTTTCCAATGTCCACCTGCAAATTAAGAATATAATTCCTCTGGACAAGCAAGCAAAACTTCTTGACTAACCTCTCATTTTGTTATAAACACTTTGATATCTTTCATTCTCCCAGACTATAAGGGAGGCATTCTTTTCTATTCTGACTTACTGACATTGTACAAGTCTTGTGAGTGTTCGCTCTCTGTATACAGACTACCTCTGCAAAGTAGTGAACTTCTGGACTGGACAAAACTACTTCTAGGGAGAGAGGAAAAGTACACATTCCTAAGTAAAGTAAGCTGAGTAATTTCCCTCTAAGGGTGTAGCTTAAGCCAGGGAAGCATTCATATTTCCATATATGCCAGCAATTCCACATCTAATTTTTATCCAAATAGAAACATGCACGATTGAAAAAAGCTGTCCACACATGGCATTATGTATCCTCAATTTCAAAGCCTTGAGTTATAATGGTAACTCCTGTAACCACTGTATATTTTGTGGATAGGCTGGAGAGGATCCAGAGAAGGACCACAAAGATGATCAAAGGATTGTGAAGCCTGCCATAGGAGGGAAGACTGACAACTGGGCTTGTTTGACCTGGAGAAGAGAAGGTTTCGGGGACACCTTTACCTCCTATAGGTACAGGCTGGCTGCACAGAAGATGAAGACTTCTTTTTTTCAAGGAATCACATGGACAAGACAAGGGGTAATGAATACAAGTTCCTCCTGGGGAAATTCTGATTGGACACAAGAGGAAAACCTTCACAAACAATCATTGAAATAATCTCTCCAGGGAAGTGGTGGGTTCCCCAGTGTTGGACAATTCTAAGATTCAGGTAGGCAGATTGCTGGGCCACCTTGTCTAGACCATGATTTTGCCAAGAAACGTTGGACCAGATGATCTTTGAGGTCCCTTCCAGCCTGGTATGCTATGATTATTTATATGCCTTTTTAGTGCTAATATCTCAGGGATAATTTTAGGAACTAGTTCTACTAATTCACTACATATAGTGAATCTTTTATTTTTCCTTTTCTTAGAACAAAAATCTCCCCAGGTAACCAAAATATTGCAAAAGATGCGGTAATAATATTGTCTTTCATGTACTTGAGTATTTCTTATTTCCTGTTTTCACACCTCTGCCTGAGAAAAGAATGATCTAGATTAGCTTTGTTTCTGCTTAGTTTAACATTTGGTGTTACGAATTAATGAATGTCAAAGATGTATAAAATCAACAGATGAACCTCTGAAGTGGAAAGCTAACACAACTTTGGTTTCAAGATGTTTCAGAGTTACCCTCTTGATCCATAGAACCTTTTGTGTCAACTAATTTTTTTAGCACTGAACACTATACAATTTACCAACATTTTTAACCAAATTAAATACATCCAAGCTTTCAGACTGCTCTTGTATCACATATTTTTAAGATATGTCTAGACAGGTAACTGTCAACTCCTACCATATTGCCAAGCATCTGATCTGCCTGTAAACTATACCTTATCATGTACAGAAACACAATCCTCTTTGGTAGAGGAGAATCAGGTCAGAAAATACTCAAACAAACTGGGCATATAAAGTCCATGGGGTGGATGAGATGCACCCATAAGTGCTGAGAGAACTGGCAGATATCAATGATTATCTTTAAACAATCATGTCAATTGGAGGGAATGACTGAGGACAAGAGGAAAGAAAATGTCACTTCTATCATCAAAAATGTCAAGAAGGGGTACCCATAAAACTGCAGACTGGTCAGCATTGCCTTGATTCCTGGAAGGTGAGGGAGCAACTAATCCTGGAAACCATTTCCAAGCACATGAAAGACAGAAAAGTCATTGCAAGAAGTCAGCATGTAGTCATCAAGGGGAATGACTGAGATAACTGGGACTGTTCGGCCAGAGAAGAGAATGCTCAGGGAAGAACTTTACAGTGTATATAAATAGCTGAAGAAAGGGTGTAAAGAATTTGGAGCTAGGCCCTTTTCAAAGGTGCTCAATGACAGTAGCAGTGGCAATGGACACAAACAGAAACACAGGAGTTTCTGTCTAAACATGGAAAAAATTCTTCTGATGTGAGGGTGGCCAGTCATTGTGCTCAGAATGTATGGATTTTTCATCCTTGGAGGTATTCAAAAGCCACCTGGACATGGACAACTGGCTCTAGGTGACCATGCTTGGGCAGGAGAGTTGGCCTGGATGACCTCCAGAGGTGCCTGACAACCTCAACCATTCTTTATAAACCACAAATTTAAAGCAGATGAATATTTAATCATCTTTTTTACATACCATTGTACAACCTTCCATGACACTAAGAATAATGAAAGACTACAATTATTTGTTTATGAACTGAAGCACTAGGCTACTATTTTCTGCTATTCATTTTTCCTTTCAATTATAATGGCTGATGCCACACAGAATGACTGGCAGAGTAGCATCATGATTCATAAAAGTAGTTGAATTCTTGTCTCATGCTGTGCTATTCTTTTGCAGGAGTTTACTTACTGGCTACAACATTAGGGTGATAGAATTAATTTCAAATACCAGTATCTAAATATTGTCTCAAAGAACTAATGGTTCTCAGTAATTTAATCCCCTAAGAACATATGAAGGTGTATCACATTTCTCTTCCTTCGATGACAGAGTCCAGTTGCTTCCCTATACCTAAATTTCAGACAGTTTATAGGTAGAAATTAATCCATCTCAAAATTTATTGCAATATGTCTGAACTAATCAGCTACAGGCTTGTTTCAATACGTTTGTATGATGTATAATCTCATGAACTGAATTAATTTCTGAAACATAGAATAAGATAAATTGTGTCCTAGAACAGAAAAAATCTCAGTAAGAACTAATTACCAGCTCAGTAATTTAGTAGTAATTTTCTGCAACCTGCTCCAGGCTCTCTGGTTAACGTGGCTAAAAAGTAAGATGTGGTTGTAAAAGTAAGAGCAATTCTTCCAGTGCTCTGGGTCTAGCTATTTGTCACATTTAGCATATATCCAAAAGCTCTTCTACTTGCCTGTTCTGAAATACTTTATTTTTCCATTTTGTCTGTTATTGTTCAGTTTATTTGACATATTTGTCAAAAATGCACAATAAAACCTTTCTTGTCCCTAGTTGCTTTGTTGTTGTTGTTGTTGTTGTTGTTGTTGTAAAAAGAGATAAATTAGTGTTCCATATATGTTTGTGTGGGAAGGGATCCTTCTTAGAGATGAGAAGGGTGAAGAAACACAGTGGCTCAACTAAAACCTAAGCACTTATTGGCACACACTCAAGTGCAAGTTTTTCATATATAGAGATGATTAGTATGAACGGTGCACATTTCACAAGTACGTCCTGTCCTCCAAGGTAAAGTTACTCCCTTGCATTAACAGTCTTTTACCTACAGAAAGGTGAAGCACTTCAGACGTGCATTATCATTAGGCTACTCATTTTGGTAAGCACCATATGTCTTGATGTAAGCTATGCTTGCTTTTTCTGTGTGTAACAATTTTCACAAGACTTAGGAAACAGAAGTGACCGCATAGAACAATGTTATACTCAGGACAAAAATATCTTAAACATTCTTTTCATTTACATTTACATTGCTTTTTGATATGTGAGGGTATAGAATCATAGAGTCAGGGAATAAGCTGAAGGGGCCCATCAGGATCATCAAGTCCAACTCCTGGCGCTGTGCCAGCATCACACCAAGTGCCTGAGAGCATTGTCCAAATGATTCTTGAGCTCAGACAAGCTTGGGGCTGTGACCACTTCCCTGGGGAGCCTGTTCCAGTGCTCAACCTCCCTATGGGTAAGAAACTTTTTCCTGACATTAGCCTAAACCTTCCTTGACTCAACTTCATGCCATTTCCTCAAGTCCTGTCCCTGGTCGTAAGAGTGAATAGATCGGTATTTGATCCTCCACTTCCCCTTGTGAGGATGTTGAAGACTGCAATGAGGTCTCCCCTCAGTCTCCTCTTCTGCAGGCTGAACAGACCAAGTGATCTCAGCCGCTCTTCATACACCTTCCCCTCCAGACCATTCACCATCCTCTTGGCTCTCCTTTGAATGCTCTCCAATAGCTTAAGATCTTTTTTATATTGTGGTGCCCAAAATTGCACATAGCACTCAAGGTAAGGCCACAGCAGGATAATCACCTCCTTTGACCAGCTGGTGATGCTTTACCTGATGCCCCCCAGGACACTGTTGACCCTCCTGGCTGCCAGGGCACTGCTGACTCCTATTCAACTTGCCATCCACCAGGACCCCCACCTGCCTTTCCTTGGTGCTGCTCTCCAGCCTTTCATTCCCCAGTCTATACACACGACCAGGGTTGCCCATATCTGGCACTTACCCTTGTTAAACCTTATATGGTTGGTGATTGACCAGCTCTCTAATTTGTCAAAGTCTCTCTGCAGGGCCTCTCTGCTCCTGAGGGAATCAACAACTCTTCCCAATTTAGTGCTGTCAGAGAACTTACTTAGTGTCTCTTTGAGTCCTGCCTCCAAGTCATTTATGAAGATGTTGGAGAGGACTGGGCTGAGGATGGAGCCTGAGGAACCCCACTAGTGACTGGATGCCAGCCTGATGTCACCCAATTCACTATAACTCTTCATGCCTGACCCATGAACCAATTCCTCACACATCCTGTAACACCGTTATCTGGCTATATGTTGGACTTTTTTGTCCAGAAGGATACTGTGAAAGATGGCATCAAATCTTTGCTGAAGCAGAAAAAGATTACATCAACTGGCTTCCTTTGATTAACTGTTATCCTGCCCTAGAAGGAAATCAGGTTCGACAAGCAGGACTTTCCCCTCAGGAAGCTGTGCTGGTTGTGACCAAAAACTGCATTGTCCTCCAGGTGTTTTTCAATACCTCCCAGGGTAATATTTTCCATGATTTTACCGGGCACTGAAGTGAGACTGACAGGTCTGTAGTTTCCAGCATCCTTCTTCTTGCCCTTCTTGAAAACTGGGGCAAAGTTAACTAAGTCTGGGCTGTTGTATCCAGATAGTTAACCAAACAACAGATGGGTTTTTAATGTATACAAAGAGGAAGGAGAGAGGGAATGATGGAAAGAAAGAAAAAAAAAAAAAAAAAGAAGAGAATAAAAGACAAGAGAAGGAAAGGGAAGAATAGGGGACAGGACTGTAGGGACAGAAGGAGCGCTAAACTGATGAGGGCCCAATGAATGCCAGACCGTTCCTGGCTAAGGCACTATCCATGGAAATATCAAGATTTCAGTATGAACTTTATACTGGCCTTAACTTGGTAAGTGCAACTCATTCTAACAGTGATAAAAAATAACTGAACAGTATGTGAGAGGTATATTGATGATGGCTGAGAGCAGAATGCCTTTTGGTCATACTGTCTTTCAGTAATCCTGTGGTGAACTAGGAAGGCAGTGCTAAATACCAAATTACTATCCAAAAGTTCTGAAATTACAATGAAATGGTAGCAAATGGGTATGCTACACGCTGCTGGCAGACATGACCAAGGGCTTGTGAGATGATCATGCCCTTCTGAAGGCCAGCTGTAGGCCTGTGATATCCCAAATGCCATTACATACCATATGTGTTTTGGCAAGGAACTAAGCACTTAATGCCACTGTTAAACAATAAGCAAATATAAAATCTTTAACAGCTATAGCTATAAAAATGGAAATGGAGCTACAGTTTGTCTCTTTGAATTTAAGCACCTCAGGAACCAAGTATTAATTTTCATTGAGGGTAACAATAAATCTCATTTAGCACTTTTTTTGCAGAGTGTCAATGAAACTGTTTTCCAGCTGGTCTGCCACATAATACTACATCCCAGATAATTTTGAACAGTAATCTATGCTGATTTTGCATCTCCTTTTAATCTGTCTACTGGGAATTAGGCACATCATATCCCCAGCTGAGGCCTCTATACTGTTTGTATTTCCCTTCAAGTGCAGAGCAAAATTTTCAAACTAGACAATGAGTACTACTAGAAAAAAATGTAAGTTGCTTATTTGGTTTTACCTTTTTTTTTAATAACCTACAGCCTAAAAGAAATGAGATGAGCCCCTCTGAAAAACTGACGACAATATTGAACAACAGCTGAAGATTGGGAAGTTATAAATCATTTAGTGTGACCTCAAAACCGAATATCTAATAGAGCATTTACTTTACAATTAAAAATGTAAGAGTAATTTGCACTAGTCATTAGAGTTTCTTGGGAAGTTCATCTCCTCATAGAGACTCAATGGTATTTTTAGAGACTAGCTGAAAGTGATGATAGGTATGATTAAAGACACAGGGATTTCTTCAGAAGTCTTCACATGTGTTTTGATTAAAAGACATACATAGGTGGAACTCACAAGCTGACCGGACTAGGAACAGGATCATTGATAAATTTTGAATGTGGCATATACAAATAAAAAAATTTATTAAAGTAGGACCTTTTAGAGACCAATTCTTTATTTGGCCCTACTTAGTTTCTTCACCAGTTGTTGGGATGGGGATATCAAATACATCCTGGAGAAGTTTGCAGATGGCATACAGACTAGGAATTATGGTACATAATATTTATATTATAGTCATGGAATTATTCAAACAACTTGATTATAAGATCTCCAATCTGATTGTATACTAACCAGAAACAAGGAAGCAAAGGTGACAGACTAAAGCTACTGAAATTTAAGTACAGATAACTGTTTAAGGATAAGTTTGCAGGACAATTTTTGTGGCCAAAATGTTATTATATTCATAAAAAGAAGAATATCACAAAGCAAAAGGAAAGTGATGTTTGCATTTGCATATTACTGGTGAACCCACTGCTAAAGACTATTACGTCTTCTTCTAGGATTCATATGTGGAGAAGAGTGTTGAAATAATAAAGACATGTGAAATTAATGCTCAGAAACTTACGTGTAGCTAAAAAAAAGGCTTTAATAGTTCATCTGGTCAAGAGTTGTGTGAAATGTTACTGAATCCCTGTGGAAATCTACCTGTGCAGGGAAAAGAATCAGATAATGTAATGCTTTTCAATTTTGCTGATCAAAGTGTAACAGGAGCTAATAGTTGGAAGTTGATGTTAGACAAAATCAGCCTTGAAATTAGAAGGAATTTCCTGGCTGTAAAGGCAATTGAACAGTTGCCAGAGAAAATGGTAGACTAACCACTTCTCTAGTGTGCTTTGGATTAGACCATTTTTTCCCCTGAAATGTTATAGTTTAATATAATTTCTGGGAGAAATTTCAGGACCATAGGAGTATTTGAGTTAGTTCACTGGGATTGTTCTTTTCAGGCATAAAGTTGTGAATTTATGTGTTGGTTCATTCATTTCCTTTTTTGCTGAACTCTTAGGAAAACAATATTGCCGTGACTCTTCAGCTACTCACCCACAGGTATAATGAAGAACAGTATCCCTAGAGGCACAACTGATCAGATATGTTTTTGATTGCAGTTGCTTTTTCCTCCTTTCTCTGAAACATCACTAAATGTAAGAACAGGAAGACTCTTTTCCCAAGGAAGGGGGGCAAAGGGGAAGTGAAAGAAGGAGGAAAAGTTAACTTGCTTTGAAACTTGGATGAGAACTTGACAGTTTCATCTCCTTTGTCATACGTATTTATGCTTATGACAACCAGTCAGCTCCCTGCCTTTGTAGAGGTATTTTGATCTCTGTTCTTCCGTCTTTCTGCAGATTGTGGTTCAGTGCTGCACTGTAACCAGAGTCTGCATATGTAATATAGACATATTAGGACATAGATGGCTGCATTATACTAGAGGTCTGAATGGATGATATAATGACCCTATTGGCATTAATTAATTTTATTTTGTTTGATTTTCCTCTCATAATTTGTCAGCCTATCAGTACACCAAGAATACAGTCATGGTAATCATCTTATCTGTGTCAGCCCTTGAACCTAGTGACTCATCTTCAGTTTATACTGGCTTCACTGGGACAATTTTGCATTGACACTGAAACTGCGTCAAAAGCTGGGCCTTGTGTCCCTTTTAAAGAAATTAACTGACTGCTTTGCCTAAAGTCTGGGCATAGTGTTGGTGAAGTTCACTTACCAATAAAGGCCTAAGAACTCTGAAAATAGTGTGAGAAGCAGATGTCTTTGCAGCAGTAAGCTGACAGTGAGTTTTGGTAGCAGAAAAAAAAGCCAGACAAAATTGGGAAAAAACCCCAAACCCCCGAATAGTTCTGTTTATTTCAAAAGTTAAAATGTAAACACAGTAGTAGAAAAAATTGAAAAAGAAGCTCTAAGGAATATTTGCCCTTAAAAAAAGCTCATACACAGGTTGCAGTTTTTCAGTCATGTCCTATTTTATTTCTATGGCAGATAACATCTAAGATTCCTAAATAACCATAGAGAAAACAAGTGTCATACATTGTCTGTGATTTCTGCTTTGAGAATTCTGCTACTCAAGGCCCTTATCATAAGGAAAAACTTCTCATTTTATGACCTCACAGTCATTCTAATTCACTGGAATAATTTATAATTTATTTATATTCTTTGGCAGAAGTCAGTTTCTCACATTTAAGCCGGAGAAATATTCATTATGTTCTGACTAAATAAATACATTTAAAATAAATACATTTAAAATAAATACATTTAAAAATGTATTAAAATATTAGCAAACAGGCTTCAGGAAAACAGTGGAAAATGTAGTAAAAGCATTTGTACAAATTATTGACTGCAAATAAATTTTACAAGTCTAAAAATAGACCTGTGGAGTAAAGAATTACCTTTGGAATATCTTGTCATTTTTGACTGTCCATGAAGAACATTAGTAACAGCTAAAAACTCTATCAGAAACTATCAAACAATTCAGATCACTGCAAAGAAATTATTAAGAGACAGCAAGCCATCAGCATCTATATCTATACATCTCTTAGCAAAGAAAAGGGAATCTCCTAGACAAGGAGTTTCATTTTCTGCCACTTCAGCCCTTTGTGTTCCTTTGTAGCTTTTTGATTTCATGTTTTGAAATATAGCCAGTACTGTCCCTCACAACAGCTTATCACTGGGGTTTTTTCCAAGTTTTTTCCACCTTAGATATAAGGCTGAAGGGATCTGGCTAACACTTGAAATGGAGAAACAAACATTTCTATGAGACAGAAACTAATTGTTAAAGAAATATAATGGACTGAAAATGAGATGGTGTACCAGTAAAGAGACAATTGAAGTAAATTGTTTCACAAGTGATCATCAGCATGCTCCAAAGCATATATTTGCACTAGCGTACTATTCAATACCTTCAGGAATAAGCTGAGCAATTTTTCAGGATTAATATATCATAAACTGACTAGGTTTGCAAAACCTAATTAAAATAGGAAAAGTAGAATGTTAATTCCTTCCTTGCTTCCTTTCTTCTTCCCTTCCCTTTTTCCTACCTTCCTTCCTACTTCGCACTTCCTTCTTTATATATCTAAAGTTGTTAGAGTGAAAGTCTTGGGATAAAACTAAGGTGATTATTAGACAATTGGGACTTGTTTTTTTCAAAATGTCTTCACTTTCTCCTTTCTGTCCTTCTCACATGCCTGTTAATGCAAAATTCAAATGGAGAGCTTTTTTGGCACTGGAACTAGATCTAGCTGGTGTTCATGTGAGACTTCTCTAACTCTTTTTCTATTTCTCACTCATCATGTAATTGTATAACAAAATGAGACTTTCATATCAGGCTTTAAAGAAGAATTTCATGCACAAAGGAAATGCAAAACTTTAAGATTCCTAAGACTAATAACTCAGACACTCATTCTAATTTAGTAGAGAAAGTATTTTCTACTGAAATTCAAGCAATGGGATAGGAAGATGCTGTTAGACTAAGGATTATTCTATTCAGTCATATGTAATCAAAGCTTGCCATCAACGGACGAGAAGATTCCCTATCCTTACAAGCATCCAACTCTTAGCAATTCCAAAAAGAAAAGGCTTCCCATATTTTAATTCATAGAATCATAGAATGATTTGGGTTGGAAGGGACCTTAAAGATCATCTAGTTCCAACCCCCCTGTAATCAGCAGAGACATCTTTCACTATATCAGATTGCTCAGAGCCCATGTAGCCTGGTCTTGAACACTTCCAGGGACATCCACAGCTTTTTTGGGCAACCTGTTCCAGTGCTCACTACCCCCACAGTAAAGAATTTCTTCCTAATATCTAATCTAAAACTATTCTCTTTCAGTTTGAAGTCATTACCTCTTGTCCTTTCACTACATGCCCTTGTGAAAAGTCTCTCTTCAATTAGGTCACCCTGAAGCCTTCTCTCTTACAGGCTCACCACTTTTAAAAAGTATTAAGAGGTTATATTTCTAAGTAATTTTTGTTCCTGTTAAATGTTTCCCCCCCTCATTGGTTGAATACTCATAAAACCCATGGACCTGGTAGAAAGCATAAATTATCCATCTGCAATGTGACAGCACTAGTACAGCAGACTAAAATGATGGGCATAATGACAGATAAGTTTGATAGTAAAACTCCCTTTTACTACAATGGAATGAACTTTCTTACCAAAAATGTTTTTTTCAAACTATATCATACTATAAGAATTTTTTCACTTAAGGTAATTTACATATCTTCAGGTCCTGATCTATGTTTTTGTCCATGCGATGGTTACCAGGGTAAGATCTTGCAGAGATTCACTTACTCTAAGAATTTCACAGGCTGGTCTGGCCATATGTTGTCTCTGAACACTAATTGTTAATTACAAGTTTGAAGAATTTTTTTAAGGACTTATTTTCAAAGTAAAATGACAACTTTATCATTTTTCTCTCTTTTCTGGAAACTACTAACTCATGATGAAATTATACATGCTCCAAATACTTACCCCTCCTTCTCCAAATAAAAATACTAAATGAGGGCTTCTAAATAAAGCATAAACATTTATAGCTGTTTTAAATAACTGCCAAACAATAAATTCTGCTCTGCCTTTTAGACACTGTTAAAAAAACAATACAGTTTAGCAGCCACCAATCCCCATATTTGTTGAATGAAAATGTTATGTACAATGGAATCTGCTATCATAATAAATGAAACAACACTATTTGAAACTAAAATAATTGCTATCACCTTTTTTTACCACTTCTTCTAGTGAATTTTTTCTGTCATTTTTTTTAAATCTTGAAGGGAAGAGAGAAAGTGCATTTCAGAATGTTAAATGAAAACTTTTCAGCACCTGTCAAGGCTTTACTTCAGTATTACCTCGAATGTTACCTTGTGCAGCTAACATGAAAGGATCTGCTACTGCATTTTGTTCCAAAACTGAAAGACTTTATTAGATGATTTGCATTCTTCTCAATTCGTTTTCTTTGAATATACCCAGAATTTTTTAGTTGTCTTCTACTCCCAGACATCCCAAGACAAAGTAAGCAATTATCATCTGACCCTATTTCATCACATCATTCTAAACGCTAAACTGTCAATCTTGTTTTGAAATTCTGAAGGCTTCTCTCTCTCAAACATTAGCCCTTTGTTTTAACAGGGCCCAGGAGCATCCAGGTGACATCTTTCAAACTTTATCCAGGAATTAATGGTGATGAAGCAGACCCTAATTGTAGAAACACACAGTGCAAGCTTACCATAAGACCCCAAGATAAATCAGCTAGCGGAATGTTTCCAGAAGGGCTTACATATCAAAATTGTCCAGGAAAAAGAATTTGAAATTCATTTGCAGACAACATTAGTGTAGCCCTTACATTGCTCTGAGAGTGGTTGCCAAGAACCAAGCATTTAGTTCCTGTGTAAGTATAGTTCAGGCTTCCTTGCTAATATGAATCTGATAGAGCATAGGAAAAAGAATAAATGCAGAGCACACTGAGGTAAGAAACAATAATGTCACACATCTCATGCAGTATCTCAAGAATCTGAACTTGTATCACAACCATTTGAAGGCAGAGAGCATATGCTTGTGTGACAAAGCACAGAGAAACACGAAGTTCCTCTGGACCAATGAAGTTTAGAGAGGAGGAATATTCTTCAGAGAACATAGATATTGTTTCTAGTCATGTGGAAATTTTACCTTTTAAAAATACAGAATCTCATCCCATTGAATTAATGTAAATTTTATTGTAAAGTTTATAATTGAAAAATATGATATCAAATCTCATGTACTTAGGATGGAGGATGAAGTTGTGTTTACTCAATCAGAGATTCAATGTATTATACTGTTCAGTGTATGGGGGAGGTTGAAGATATATCTACCATGAATGTACTCTGTGACTGTGAGATATCTGAGCATTTTGATCTGGAGTACTTACCACACCTTTTGCAATCAGGCCATCATGACGCCACAAAAACTAAATGCCTGCTGAAAGAGGTAATGAAACACTAATGGAATCTCTCTCTGTAGCAGATTCAGTAGTGAGTCTCCATTCTTCAAATTAATTCCTTTTTAAGATTTCTAACTTGAAGATTTAGAACCTTTCCAATTAATATCTAATGTAAATGCATAACATAAATGTGTAATCACTCCTGGAAACAGAACCCCCAGTCCAGATGGCCCTAAAAGACCCCCATAAAAAATGTAACAACCCTTCTTCCATCAAAAGATTTGGCATTTTAAGAAAAAGTGTCCTAATGTCAATTTTTTGGTCAAAACTGTTTTTTTAACATTATTAAGGTTATTTCTGACCAGGGGCATTTAAAAAAAAAATAAAATTTCACTAGAGTAGGTCAATATTAGATCTCATTTAGTGAACTGATGATAATAAAGATCCTTATGTCACTACAACACTTACAATGCTTCTGATACTTCATCTGCAAATATGCATAGTCCGCTACTCTGCCCAAGTTAAGTACTTAAGAGTATGAAGCTGAGGTTACTCATGGGTTAGCGAGTCAAATCTCTTGAAATTACAGGAAAATATAATCCCCTTGTAAATGCTCAAGATGTGTTTTCCATGATTTTTACTATTACCAGGAAAAGGCACCAGGCTTTGCACTGATCTAGCAGTCCAGAGACTCAACACTTGTTTCCACTCACCTTGGCCTGAGATGATTTTATCTTGGTTTAACAGTTGTGAAGGGATCAGTTTAGTTTGAGTGCTGGGAACAGAACAGATGGTAAAATTGCAGGGAACCATGGTGCCACAAACAACTATCCCTCAGGGTAACAGAGGTGGGGGGAGGCTGAGGACAACTTTCAAGGAAGCAGACTCTCTGACAAAAATGTAGAAAATGAACACAGGTAAAACAAGTCTGAGGAGGAAAAAAATCCCAAGATGAACACCATGGTTCTCCTGCTGAAGATTTCAGAATGCCAACAACAACTTTTCCTCACGCTTCTAAGAAAGATTGAAATTTCTAGTCTTAGGACCCAGAGGAATACTAATAGGGTTAGTACAATACAAGAGAACAGGGAATTATACTAGGAAGATTATTTTATATAACAATTTTAATTGTAATATTTATAAGTTTTTTCTGTATTCATTAGACAATTTAGATTATGAATTCATTAAAACATTCTCTGAACTTAGACTGAATTACCATTATATAAGATGCATTCTTCTTTTGCCACAAGAATATTTTGACGATAATTCTTGGAGGTCTTCTCCTCTATATTTTGAAAGTTGTTCTGCAGCTTTCTTATTCTCATGATTAAAAGCCTTCCCAAGGTTTCAAAGTATTATCCTTGTTAGTTTATTCTGGTGCCAGCATTACTCCAAGGTTTTCATAATTGTTTAGTTCCATGATTCATTTATTTTTACTGTCTTAAATTGTCTTCCCTTCAGAATCTATTCTGAAGTTTGCAGGATCCCAGCTGTGTGATAGAAATCTGTAAAAGGTTTGGTAAAAAGGAAAAGTGAGAAGATTCAGCAATGCACATCATGTCATGCAGAGCCATCTTCAAATGATTTTTTTAGTTTTTTTTGCTTTTTCTAAACAAATTGAATGCTAGGGATAAATTTAAGTTTAACAGCACCTGCTGGTGGATATAAAGCATGAACAAAAACTTCAGACCCAAGGCAAGTTATTACTCTTTTCCATTGTTCCTTCACATATTATGCAATGTCCATTTTATGTAAGCAAGAGTTTCCTAATTACTGTCAGAGATATTTCAAACATGTGCCTCATGCGATGGTACAACTAAGGTAAATGCTAGTAGTCTAGCAAAGCCTTGGAGCTGAAAAAAGTAACCTAAAAATCTCCACAGAAATTTAGGGAATGAATCTGTGTATACTATGCTGAGAAACAGTAATCTCACACATCAGTGTTAATCTCGCATGATAAAAGTTACAAAAGAGAAGAGTTGAAGGAAAAAGTCAAAGGCAGGAAAATAGCAAGACACTATATTTGGAAGTAAAGTTAGCTTTCTTAATAAAGGAATCCCACTGGCTGTTTGCACCCTGTTGGGGATTAAAAAAAATATTAATTGCATGCCAAAATATCTGAACTCCTATAAAAAAGGTAGAATTTATAGCACAGAAATATAAGAACCTAGTGAGATTGAAAACTGAAATCTTCAGATTTCATCACTTTATTAACTTCACAGCTTCTCCAAGCAGAGTGAAAGTTAATACAAACAGCATCTGTTTAAAATATAATAGAGGAGCAAGACTCTAAATACCATATGGGTCCTTTTGTAAGACCAGAAAATTCTTACTTGTATGATCCTTGAACTGACAAAATATTGTGTTGAGAAAATGTGCCTGCAGCATTGTAAGGCAGAGAAGTCAATAACATCCAACCAAGCCATACAAAGGCTTGTCTTCAACTTCACTGATTTTCAATAAGTCCTTTTTCCCATTGAGGCTGAAAGGATGGGAGAAGCTTTTTGGTGTAGAGAAAAGGCATTTAGATTATTACTATTTTGATAATCGGTCTTTTCTATCTGATTATGAAAATTTTCTGGTCCAACTTCATCCTTTTTGGCACTCCTGTGAGGCTTGTGGAAGTCGGCCAAAGTGACTTTAGTTAGCTTGATAGACTGGGATAAATAGGCATGTACTTCGTGTAAGTTCAGATCCTATTCTATCAATATAGAAACATGGTTCTGTGGGACAATATATTATCCTGCATGATCCAGCATTGCTAGTCCTCACTGATTAGCGCAGAGAAGGAGGGCACACGTCAGTATACATAACATATGATATTAGGAAACAAGCAGACCAATCTGATAAGAGTCTAGTCTTATCTATGAGATTAGATATTCTAAGAGATAACTACAGCAACAAAAATATGAGAGAGGACTGTTCAAAATTTTTTCAACCTTATGCATATATTATCAATAGTTTCAACATTTTTCTGTTCAGTGTTGTCTATTTTCTGCTTCTCAAAATTTTCCCTTTGACATTCCCTGTGAAAATATCCAGTAATGAAACCGTAGTCCCACAGAGAGTAAGATTAGATAAAATAATTTTTATTTATGAATATTTTCATCATTCTCACTTGGAATTCTGGATTTGACGCAAAAGTTCCTATACCTCTAATAGTCTATCAGTCTAAACTTCCCTGACAATTAAATCAAACAAGATAAATAAATATAGATTAATGACGACAGTTTTCAGAACGTGAAAACTGATCAAGCTAAATCAAAGTACTGTCATTGGCCAAAGCATTATTGTGCAGTTATATAAGAGAAATTATCAAAATTGTTTTCAGTAGATGTCTGAAAGACATCTGATTCACCAATATATTGCATAAAAAAATCCCCCCGGATTTTCTTTGCACAATACAGAAAAAACACTGGTTTTTAAACAAGTAAAAAAAAAGATATTAGGAAGTAGCAGCATGTTGATGACTTACAGCTATGGAATAATTTTGCATGAAAAAAGCAAGCAGAAGGATGCAAGTATCGCCTGAGTCTAAAAAGCTGATAGAAAAAAAAAGGACAGCTGAGAATTATTAGAAGCGCAAACACAGTAACAAGGATGTGCCTCCATGTCACATTGTAACACTCCTAGGCATCTGAAAAGACAGAACTATGTCTGACAATTTTCACTGCAGTATCACAGAACAGAGTGCTACTTTACCCACAGGATAAATTATTGCAGGAAGGTGCTACTCTCTGATTATCTCAAGTAGCTCCACACAGCCCTGTAACATGCAGTGTTGGAACAGAAGAGAGACTGATTTGAAACTGATAACTGAACTATATTGCAGTTTTCTATTGTAATTTAATGTTCATTTGGAAAATCCTGATTACTATTTGTAGCCCTTCTGATCAGATACAAGGCTGTCAGTATAAGATCTATAATGTTTAGTGGGTTGAACTAGGTACTTTGTTGTCCTATCCTAAAATATTAATTGACCAAAATGAACAGTGTTTATACACGAGAGTTTGTACCACTTGCCTATTGTTTGTGGAAAGTAAAAAAACGACTTTATTTAATGTCTAAAGTAATTTTGCATAGAAATCATTTAAAATCCAAGGCAAAGCAGGTCCAAAAGTTAAGCAGATCAAAATAGGAATAAAAGTAGTAAAATAAAGACATACTCATGAAATCAAACCTTAATATGAAATAAAAATAGTTCTGAAAAAAGGAACTGAAGGGCTTGACTGAAGATGAACTTCATGCAGAAAAAATTGATATGTTTTAAAGATAGAAAGTTGAAACATTCAATAAACAAGAGGCAAGAAAATTACTGATAAAATGATTTGCACTTAACAATAGCTTAAAAATAAAACTCAGTGGTCGTAATTCAAACAAAACAAATAATCTTGCTTTCAAAAAAACCCCAAACCACAACATTTTAAGTCCAAGTAGTTCTCTATGCAAGAGTTTTTAGTATGTTTTATCATGACTATCCTAAGAATTCTGGAGGTCCTATACATAATTTAATATAATATTTAGGTTCTATGTATTGGCAGAGTGCTCTATATCCCATGCATAGCAAGAGATCTGTGGGTTTCAGCTTATGAAAATACTATGTTAATAAGGCACAAATCCTGTAAATTAACTTTACATCCCACACAGTCTATCACTAAATTCAGTCTGGCAGTTTGAGTCATCAGACTGGCAAGGTCTAAGAATACAACGCTGGAAATAATAAAAACTAGTACTCAAGTTCTGATCAGACTAGAAATCTTAGAGCAAGGGCATTGTCTGTTTCTGAGAGAAACATTTTAATTAGATCTCATATACTATATGTTGCAACTCGAAAAGGCTTAAAAATTGTACACTGAGTAAAAAGCCAAAGGCTTCTAAAAATCAAATGAACAGTTTTACTCTGTAGGGGATATCACTTCATGGAAGAATTTGAATAGAAGTAGAATAACAGAAAGCAAATACAAGTTTCACGGGATTCAAAATCCTAAGGATAATTAACAGTTCAAAGTTTTAGTAGACTTTACTGAAAAATAATCGTTGCCACTGTAGTAAAACCTTAATTTCTTCAAACATTTTAAATTATTTTTATAATACTCTTGTTCATTTCCATATATAGCCAGGCAACGTCCTCTCTGCTATTTCACCTCCAGTGGCTTAATGCGACTCTTATGAGGCTGTTGCACCAGGTATCAGTTCATTCACTTGTGTGTAGAACACTAAGAGAAGTTCTCCGAAAACAGGAGACATTGCATTTTATATTGTATATATGGTGGCTCAATCCATACTTAGTGGAATTGTTAAATTTAAAAGACTTTTTATGACACTTATCTGGAAAAAGAACTGATCAATTCATTCTATCAAGAGCAGGAAATCCAACATTTAAAGCAAAAGACATTACAGACTAATCAGTAATTAATCTTATTCTACTTTTTTTTAGGGAAAAAGGTTAGATTGAAAGTATGAGAAAATGTACTCATTGTTTTCTTTTTTCCTAAACATGCAGTTTACAGTAACTACAACTTTGTTGGTTTTTTTTTAGTGTCATTGTGCTTTGTGTTTCAATTTAGCAGCTGTTTAGTTTTCAAAACCTTTGGTGAAAGTATATGAAAGTGGTTCATTCAGTCTTATTTTGTCTTTGCCATACAAGGCCATGATACTTTATAAATGTATGATTACACATCCTTTTTCCATTGACCCTCTCATGCGTTTAGTGCACGTGATGCCTATTGGTACTGGAGCAGTATGCCATGCATCAGCAACGACTCTGTGAGACTCATCTCCGCTTGAATGTGCACCATTACACAAAAACCTTGGTGAGTAATACACTGTTTGGAAAGTGAAATGCAGAATCTATGATTAGACATCTGAGTGAGTGGTCTAATCACTGAGTATAGCTAAAAAGAGGTGCAACTGGTGCCATCTTCCCCATAGGCAACTGCTTTTTTTGAGAAATATTTGCCATTTCAGATGTCTTAGCCATTTCAAGTCTTAGAGTCCAACATGATGAGTTGCAGCACAGCATCATACCACAGACTAAGTTGTGTTTCATCTCTGACACTCCTTTTTCTTGCAGTTCTGGCTCTTTCATTTAACTTGTTTGGGTTTTTTGTTTGTTTTTGTTTTGTTTTGGTTTGGTTTGGTTGGTTGGTTGGTTTTTGTTTGGTTGGTTTTTGTTTGTTTGTTTTGTTTTGTGGGTTTTTTTGGTTTTTTTTTTTGGTGCTTCTTTTTATCCTTGGAAGTAGCTAAAAAATTTTGGTTGACTCATTAGAATGGGGAAAAAAGTTATCCAGAGGCAGACACATGGCATGAAGAAGGTTGGGGTAAATTATTGAAAATTTGGTGAAGTTATTTACAAATAAAGCAGACTTTTACAGGGTGAAACACCAAGAAAATTTGAAACTATTTTTACTTCTTTTAAACAAAATTATCCAAAGATTGTATGTCATTTTTGTCTGCATGGCTATTAGGATGCCTCTAACGTTGGGTATTTTTAAGAATCCAGGAGAAGTAAAACGCAAGAACTTTTTCTAAATAAGTACAAACCTCAGCTCCATAAAGACCTTTTATATGTTTTCACACAAAAAACAGAAAATGAAAAGACACAAACAAGAAGAGACAACACACAAACCAAAAAAAATTGCAATATTATCTTCACATAATATATGTGTCCTATAGGACACTATTTTATTAAAGACTGTATAAATTCACATGAAGACACATTCCTTTCAGTTCCTCAGTTTTTCTGTGAATACACAACCATAGTGGAAAGCCTTTAGAGATCCACTCTACTGTTGTTAAAAGGGAATATTCCTTCCCCTTTCATTCATTTGCCCATTACCAGGTCAAGCATTTAAAAAATGTAAATCAAAGACATGGAGGGATGAACAACATAACATTAAAACCAGAGTCTTTTAAAAGTTCCTATGCAGATCTGAAACTGGTCTTAGAAGAAATTTGAACAATGCTTTTCCTTTACAGATACAATTTTGATTTTTTTTTAAAAATTCAGAATGGCAGATTTTCAGTCTTCTGAAAGTACATTAAAAATCTAAATTTCAAAGGTTTTCTTTATGAATGCAGGCAGAGTACTTCTTCAGGCCTTATTGCTCCCTGCATTCTGTTTTAATTGAGCAGTTATTGAATGGGAGAAAATAATTTTTTGAAAGAAAATAACCTCTTCATTTTGCTTCTTCCTCTCTTTAAATGAAAGTGACAATAAAATTTTTATTTTTAGAGAGGATTTTTTTTTAAATATAAGGAAGCCAATAGCTATCCCATGTGTTTGGAAATTGAAACTGTTATCTTAGAGAACAGATAGCTTTGTTAAACATACGGGGAAAAGGTAAAGAACAAGATAACCAAGAAGTAAACACATTTACTGTAATAAGCAGGAACTACAGCAGCACATCAATTAGTGAGGCCTTTCCAAATGTTTTGTAGTAGACATAACTTTTGGTAAGGGATTCAAAGAAGAGTAATGCACTGTTATCATGGAATGCCATGCAAAAATGAAGGTATTGGATAAAGCCAAAAATTTAAATAGTAGGACACAAAGACTGGCATCACTGGTGCCATAATAATGAGGTGGTGGCTTTATGGCATCTTAGAGCTAAGAGTTCAAAAAATAGAATTATGCTGGATTTCAGTTATACTCTTTTTAAAAATGACAGAAAGGTAATTATTGCCTGAAGCAATTTTGTTATAAGTCTGTACTATAGCACTTTTAAGTATGACCATACTAAATATAAACATATACATAGAACTACAAAATCAAAAAATCTCCTCCTATGACAATACACTTAATGTAATTCCTTCCATAGATATATAAAACATAATTTTAAAAGGAGTCAGGTAATTTTGGCCCTTCTAGTATTAGAAAACTTTTCAAAACTTCATTGTTCTAGTGCTTATGAATCATTCTCCAAATTCCCAGATGCATTCACAGTCCTGTTTCTTATTGCATTAATATTCTATCCTAACTTAGATAACTCTTTTGCTTCCATGGTATTTTTAGAGACCAGAGTCACAATCCACACTACTTTAATTTTACTGAACCAAACCAACAGATTCTAGATGACTCTACCTATGCTTGTAGTTACTCTTCTTTACAGCTGTGTCTATCTGGAGTCACCTTTCTCTGGGCAAGGTGGCCAACACTGTAGGCAACCAAAACTGTCTCAGTGGTGCCTGGTAATGCTATTTGTTTCCATTGGAACTGAACTGAGATATTTCTCTGCAATTCATTTAGCCCTTCTGACACTGTAGGCTGTCGTAGAGGTGACCTTCCAATTGGTGTTTATAACCTACTTGGGACTCCTTGGCTTCCTAACCTTCAAGTTAGTTGAGGTTACTGATAGTGACAGCTGCTCCTTCACTTTCCGTATATCTGCTTCTGAGTATCTATTTTTTTCATGTAGCGTGTAGGTTTAAAGGACATGATTTAGTGAATGATGACATTCAACTAAAGCTTTTGCTCATAAAGAAGATATTTAAAGTATTTTACAGGTTACAGATCTAAAATAGCCACTTCTTGACATATCTGTCCTGGACCAATGGTCCAACCTGGTGAACGTGTCCTGTCATCCTAACAGATGGCTGTTGGTCTAGACAGCTGAGGGACATGAATTCATATCTGAGTGATGTGAATTAATTCATCTGGCTGTTAAGTGAATGATACTCAGCCAAAACCCCCAAACAGTTGCGTTATTTGAGGCTTTGCGCTCTTACTTAAGGAACTGAGAAGTTTTAATCTGTTTGTATCATTAGCAAATCATCCATATTTATGTGCTAGATGTGCTCATGAGCTGGAATATGTAATGAAGAGTAGGTTCATTAATGATTATTCTTTAACATCATAGCACATTAATTAAATCTCTTGGAATTAGGTTTTCTATGGCTGCAGTAAAATTGACAAAATGGAGGATAATATGAAATGTTTCTGTTGAACTCAATCCAACTAAGTAGTTGCATAGGATTTAGGATTTCAGTGTGCATAAAGTCTATGTATGCTCTGCACTGACTGTGGCAGAAAAATGCATGGGATTTGCAACCTCAGTTACATACTAACAGTCTCCAGCCATAATTATGGCCTTAGGTTCAAGAACATCTGTTCTACATGCTATATAATGTGCATGAAGTGAAAAATATCATAGTATTTTCCCTATTTAGGGGTCTGTTGTAATATTTGTCTTAAGAAAGTCATAGTTTTCCTTTTGTAAGAAGTAAAAGTGTATGACTGCATATTTGTTTACCCCACTGAAAGGAAATCCACTGATTTCAAAACCATAGAATGGTTTGGGTCCGGAAATGTGAGGCATGACAAGTTCTTTGTGTTTCAATCCACAAAAGGATCTCTGTGTCATCCCTTTTGGCAGCTACACAAGACAGGAGTGAAGTATTTATGTGAGTATGCCTACATGAAGTTAAATAATTAAAAACTATAGAACTTTATGGAAAGTTATACAAACATCTGACTTTCCTCTGTTCTCCATTAAAAAATATCTAAGCAAGGTCTCAAAAGGTGAGGAATCATTTAATAACTGTTCCACACATTCATCTCTACTTTTCATTGTTAAACAAAGTAACACTTCCCACTTCACTGGGATAAATCATTACTGATGTTTTTCAGTATATATACTGTCTACTTTTGAACACCACAGCTTTTCTAAACTTCTAGGTTTTTTGTTTTGTTTTGTTTTGAGATTTGTACTTCAGTGTATCTTAGCTAGTTTTTTATGTTTCAATGTTTTTTCCTGGTTCTAACATTTGACTTGAAGTTTCTCTGAAGTTTGTATATGCCAAATTATTTTTGTGATGGGTCAAATAATAACAGCCTTGTGAAAGATAAGGGTCTGTTTGCTACATCCAACTGATTACCTCAAAACTAAGAATAACTGTAAGCTATCAGGGTCAGAAAACAAAGTTTCTAAAATATTTATAATGTGACATGTTCGTTCTGGCCTAGATAAAAGAAATGCATAGGCTAAAGAGGAGTCTGGTCTTCACTATTGGTCAAGTCAAGGATGAACTACTGAAAATTAACTTCAGGGTGCCAGTGTAGTGTGGGCACTTGACTTCAGACAGATCTTTTAAGAAAAGAATCAAGGAACTTAAAACTTCAGAGCCAAGTTTAGGATGAGAGGTTTTACTGATCCTAAAATTTGAAAAACTTTAGACCTTTATGGAAATAATTTTGTAAACCAGTAGCAAAATCAACTTTTTTATATCTCTCTCTGTAAACTCTTTATCACATCTTTAGATTTTTTTCTGCAGTACGAATTCTAGCTTTAAAGGTAGGTTAATTACATGGGGAAAAAAGGAAACAGGCTAGAATTTCACTTCCTAGCACCATATGTTAATAAGTTCACCACCATAACCAAAAGAGTCAGAAGAGTCCAAAGACTGAAGAGTCAGAAAGCTCAAGACCAGAATACCTGGACAAAAATTGCTCTGCCACACTTGAGATCTCTGCAACAATTTCCTGTTCTTTAATAAAACCAGATAATATTATTGAAGTCTTTCACTGCTGTCAGTTTTAATTCCTTTATTACCCCTAGGAATAGACTCCATAACATGTATGTGATCTCCAAGGATTAAAGAATAAAAGAAAGTGGTCCTGAATTGAGAGTTCACAGCTGGAAGAGCAAGCCATTATCCCAGATCTAATTATTTGGACAGTATAGTTCAGGGGCATAGTCAAAAGAGTCCACAGAAAGACAGTGACCTAAGAATTCTTTTGCCTACATGGAGGTAAACGTACCTGAATGACAGTAGGCAAAATATCTTTTTTCTAGTTACTGTACAGTTGTCCAGTGACAGCTGCATCTGCTCTCAGGCAATCCGAATAGACACTGTGTTAGGTTCTCGTGCGCTTCTACAAAAATCCGATGAGGTGGACAAAAACATTTAAGCTGTAAGAATTACATTACCTCAGAGTTCAAGTTGACGGGGTTAATTTTGCAGTGGATTGACCCCTCATGCAATTTTTTGCTGACTTTGTTGAAAAAAATAATAATAAAAAATCTGGGGTACACCTCATATCAATTCTTGTCTTAATGGTGAAGAGGCTGTTACTCTATGCTACATGCAACAGGTACTGAGTCATCACAGCCATCTAAGCCCTAAGGTGAGCCCTTGCTAACCCTGAATGAGAAGATGAATCAAATTCTTCTGTTTCAGTGCTGTCAGAGAACACAGTGAAATTTGTGACTAAAAAAGATCTCTGAAGTAAATATTTCATTTCTTTTGCCAAATTTACATATGTTAAATAAATTATTTGATAGAAAATATTGACACCTTTGGATATTTACATTGATATCTAATAATATTACATTAGATTAACTGTAGTTTAATGTAATATAATTTGAATTAATGTAATCAAAATGAGCCGATTTTCTAAGTCTCTTCTATTAAGTCAATATTTACTGAAATGTTGAGGTATAATGTTTTTGCATCAGTAAGTGAAGATGAATATTTTATTATGTCCAAGACAAACAAGATCAAATACAAGTTGTCCGTTGAAACATTGCATCTAGAACCATACCTTATAAGGCAACTCTTGAATTAACTAATTATGGTCATTTTCTGCAAATTAAAAATGTTCGGCTATAAAAATGTGAACTGTCCCTCTTGACTGTGCTCTGGAAAAGTCAGTACTGGGCACTGTAGACTAGATTTGGACAACATGCCTTTGTAACTCAATATGCCTTTAATTTCCTATTGACTGCCTCTGTTGCTCTCAATCTCCTGTGTCAGTCAAAAAGTAATTGCACAAATACAGACTTCAGCGGTAGTTAAATTGATTAAATTTGTGTTTGAAAGCTTAGCAAGAACTGAAATTTCTTTGTCATGGGCCTATAATTTATATTAGTTACTTGACAATTCTGCCTGCTGTACAGGGATTGAATTCATCTGTTTGTCTCAAGACTGCACAGATTATTTAAATTTTGATCTTAAGCAACTTATTTTTCTGCTTAAATTTGTGTTCATGAAGCAAGTATTCTATATTTGACATGAATGATTCTGATCTTGAAAATCTTTACCAATCACACAAGATCTCCAGCTATTTGGTTTGTGGAGGTGTACCAGCTGTTCACATAGAAAATAACACCACTCCTCCCTGATTTTACTTCTCTCTCGATTCCTTTATATTTTTAATCCATGACTATAACATGATATGCTAGGACTCTGGGAAAGAAAAGTAATCCCACTAAAAAGAATGAAAGGTTTAGTGGAATAAGAGACCTCCTCTATGAAGATATTAAATAAATATAACAACCAGGACATTTTTATAATCCAGCTAAGACTGCTTTTGAGCTCCTGAACCATTATATTTACTTTTATTTTATTTCACATGAGTTATCTTACTTTGATTTAAGCTTCCTCAGTTATCTCAGTAGATGTCCCCTTGGCCTGAAATTCAGATCTACAAAATTCTTTCACTCATTGTGTAATCATTTTTTTCTTTTAATCAGTTCTAATTTACTTCTATTGAACCTCCTTTCTGAGCTAGACTGAAATTTCCAAAGTGGTATTACACTTTGTTTTGTCATTTCATATTAATAATAAATTTCCTTGCATATTCACGATGTTGTTTGAGTATTTTCTCCATGTCTTTTTCTGTTAAAAAAAAAAAATAGAATAGTATCTTATAATTTATTAAATGCATGTTGGAATTTTAGAACACCTATTTTTTCATTTTGCAACAACTGGCAACAGTTCTTGTGAATCCACATTAGTCAGTATAGATGCTAAGAGATCATTTTAATTTATAAGCACTTCTCAGGCTGTAATAAGATCAACAAGTAGTGTTTGGGGCTGAAAGTTATGAAACAGGTTTCTTGAAGAAACAAGAAAGCTTTTTAAAAATAAAACTACTAAACAACTTGAAAAGTATTGTGCAAGTGATGAAGGGCAAAAATGTAGTCTTACAGGGGCTATGCTTAGGGGAAAAACATTTGCAATTCTAAAATTGTCATATGATTTTTTGGTTCTTGAGTGAAACCAATAGCATAAAGAGAAACAAAGAACAGGCATGAATACACTCTACTTGCTACATACAGCTTATAACATTTCACAGCAGTAGTATTATATGACAGTGACTCTACCAAAGTGTGAAATAGATGTACATGTAAAGACAGTAGGTAGGTATTCCAAATCTACAGTGGAACTTCATGAGTAATTTATGTAAGAGCTAAATTGGTTGATGTAATTTAGGAAAGTGGGTCTCATCCATTCATAGACAATAATCGCTGCTGACAAAAATGTCATGTGGCTTCTTAGTGCACAGAAGTTTAGAACATTTAAGTTTGTAGATTAAATGTTCCATAGGTTTTGGTGTAATAGATCATAATAGCTGCTTTTGAAGGAAAAAAAATTGGTATCTGGGGTAGCCCCCTCAGCACTGGGACCCAGCAGTGGGCTCCACGGGGGCTGCAGCCAGGTGATGTTGAAAGCCGGGCAGACAGTTTCCAAGGCCCCTATGGAGTCCTGTCCTACTGGAGGTTGCCTTCCCATTGGGTTTTATGCCCAACAGTATGTCAGTCATCACTAGCTTAAACCTCACACCTCGTTGCCAAACTGCAGTGTTTGTTCTGTAACCCTGAGATAGCTCAGTTGGTCAGAGCATGGTGCTAATAACACCAAGGCTGTGGGTTTGATTCCTGACTGGAATTGATGATCATTGTGAGTTTCTTCCAGCTCAAAATATCCTGATAAAATGCATGATGTCTGGATGGGGAAGGGAATTTTTGTGTGGCATAATGTTGAGCAACCTAAAATCATAACTTCAGACAAGTCTGCTAATATATTCCAGCTAAGACAGTTATCACATTTTCTAGACGAAATGAAGAAGCTCTTCATTTTCAAAGATTGAAGAAGTTCAATCTTTTTCTTGTTTATTTGTTAATGCAGTCTTGAATGTCTTGCTAATTGTCCTTAATACCTGAGAAATAAATAAATCACCACAATTGTGATTAAAGCATGAGGTTTATTTTAAAATTATATTTGGGTTCATGTCTGGTTTCAGTCAACCTAAGCCTCTCCTACTGCCAGAAGCACAGTCCAGCCTTACTACCCCTATGTGGATATTCTTGCCACCTGCTTGTTCTGGCATTCCTGTTCTTGTGGTTGCACTGCCAGCTGCAGTTTTGCACAGAAAAACCAACAGTAAAACAAAATTGTTTTCAGACAGCTGTTCTTCTAATCCTGATGACTAAGTTGCCACAAAGTACTAACAAAGAAAGTGTCAAGAATCTTTGATGAGAAGGGTGACAAGTGAGAAACTGTCTCTTTGGCAATCACTTCAATTAAAATTGGTTTCTTTAATTTTAAAATCATATTTGCAGATTACTTTTCGGTGTTTTCTCCCCCCCATGGGCTATCTTGAAAGGTAAACTTAGTGGAGGCAAAGGTACAGTGCAGACAAGGCTTAAATTAATAAACTAATACAATTTACAATGAAGATTACATATCAGGTCCTAAATTTTGTAATGCATTTGCATAGGTATTTAAGTCCACCTATACTCTATAGAATATACATGTGATCTGCATTTGGTGTTTATTTACATCTCCTTATCAGAGTAGGTATCAAAAGAGCTTATGGGGGTTTCAGAACTGGGACACCTTCTGGAACGACAGTTAAATGACTCTTCTGTGTGTACTCTTGCTCCTGCTTGTACTGTGATTACTTTTAGAATAGCAAGTTGGAATTGTCCCCTGTAGAGGGCTCCTAGAGA
Source organism: Neopelma chrysocephalum (assembly GCF_003984885.1). Lineage (NCBI taxonomy): Eukaryota > Metazoa > Chordata > Aves > Passeriformes > Pipridae > Neopelma > Neopelma chrysocephalum. The sequence goes on along the minus strand of NW_020897700.1, from coordinate 7,413,427 downwards.
ACTATTGGCATAATACTAACACCTCAGTTGGCTTTAGACAGGTCTGTTTCAGTCAATGTTTTCCAAACCATTACAAAAATCTTAAACAGGAGATAATTTTTTTTCCGGTAAATACTGAAGCCATTAGGAATTTTGATACCAATTTCAGTAGAATGAAGATGCATTTTTTACTACCTAGAAGACATTATGTTGAGAGTTAGTGCTTAGGCAACGGACACATTCTAGCTGTTCTTTTGCTTCCAGTACAAATTGATGCCTTTATTAGCTTAGTCAGGTCCTTCTGAAGAATGGAGTAGAGGAAAGCTGAACAACGGTAATCAAGTGTAAGCAGAAGCAAAAAAAGAATGGTTTCTGAAAGAGGATATAGGGGTGTGAGCATGAGTATACAAACACAATCACCATCTAGCTTGTAGTCTGGGCTCTGCAGAAGGCAGGTTTACCTTAGGAGGGAAAGACTATTGATATGAAGCTACAGATTGGGGGAAAATAAAATAATCAAAATTTGTAGTATCTGCTAAATTTTCCTCCTAGGCTTTTCCTTGTGCTTCTATTAGTTTTTCAAGCTATTCCCTGGTGGAGTATCTAATTTCATGCCTCTATTAGTCAACTGTCACTTATAAAAACACTGCCTTGAGTCAAATCCTGCAATTTCATTCAGAAAATGCTTCCCAAACACCAAAACGAGCATAGTTTTGATGGAAGAGATAGTACAAGACGCAGTATCTTGGTTTATAATCTTCAATCTAATTTTGTTTTTTTCCCTAGACATCACCCTAGATTTTTATCATTATTTGTGATTAAAAGTATTTGGTTGAAAATGGGTTATATTTATAACACAAAAACACCAAATCCTTAGTAGTACAGTCCTATTTTTAACAATTGAGATCATTACAAAAGACTGACTGTAGCAGTACTTCCATTTGGGTATGTTTACTTTTCTTTCTTTCTTTCTTTCTTTGAAGTGTTGAAATTAAGTTTTTCTACCTCATTAATAAAAAACAACACTTCCTTAATTTGCTCTAGGCAAACTGAGCTATATGAAATAGTAATAACATGACCTAAGAATGGCAGTCTGATAAAATGTCTTCAGTTAAGTCTGAAGTATGCCTCAAGTAAAGCAAGAATGTGAAGTCAGTAATCAGTACACCTCAATAGGAACTTGATTTCTATTAAAGCTTCTCTATGTTCAACCTTTATTCACCACTGAAGCAGGTTTAATTATTTTTTACCATTTTTGCACAGTTTACAGGTGCTGCTCTAGCTATTGTAGTAATATGGCCAGTCTTCGCGAACGAAGATTTTGGGAAAGGTCTTTTACCTTTCCAGCCTGCGCAATGGATTTTTTAGGTGAGACACAGTATGCGCTGAACTGAGCCCACCCTTTAATCCTAAGGTTCATCTGCCGGGGCCAAGCAAGCTTGGACAATGGCAGTGAGGTCCTCAGGACGCAGGTTTGTTTAGAGTGACCTTCTCATAGATGGATGGCCTCACAGAGCTAACGAGCTCCATCTGCCCAGGGGACCAGGAATCGAACCTGGGCTGCAGCGGTGAGAGTGCTGCATCTTAACCACTAGGCCACCAGGGGTCCCTCTAGCTATTATACAAAGCAATTAACTGCTTTCTTTGCTATTTAGGAACTTTAAAAATGATGGGGAAAATGGGTATCAAGCATCCTGTTACTTGGTTTCATAGGGAAAAACTTGCTGCCATATAGGTCAATCTGACTGTGCAACTGCAACACACCATCATGCAGATACAAAAGTTTTTCATATCAGAGCAGATGTTTACACATTGTTTGCTGCTGAGGCAAGTTAATACATGGGAGATCACCAAAGCTATACTCCTAAAATATAAAACTGTTCTGATTGCTAACCTGAGACACAGTTTTTCAGTTCTGCTTGAAGAAATATAATAAATACAGATTGAAGTAGATAGTAATTAGTATCAATAGACTAAGTTTGTTCTCTGAGCAAAGTACTAAATGTTCTGCTGATACTTCATTGTAAGTACTAAAGAAGTTATTTCCACCTGAAGTTATTTCCAAAGGAAATTACAAAATACTTATTTAAAGAGTTGGTTGCTATGAAAACTTCAGTGTTTGGAACCTCGACTCTTTCTATTTTTAATTTTCCTGCAACTATTCTAATACTCAACAAGTTCACAGCTACAGAGCTTCTCTAGGAATAGGAATGGGATTCCCCTAGGAATGCAGGAAGATGGGGTAGCTTTTACATGAATCAGGTTGATAAGGGGTGATCAAAATACGAAGTGGTGATAAAAGACTGTAGCCTTAGCTGCTTGCTAGAGTTAATTTTTAGATAGAATACTGTTAAATTAGAATAGGGCCTTGCTCACCTATACTAACTTACAGACAAGATATGGTTAACTTTATAATGAGGATTCTAGCAGAAACGGAGGCCTTGGAGTTGTGATAAAGAGCTCTGAGAGAGACTTTGAAGATTGATAAAGGGGAGCTCTGAGAGAAGGAGACAAGATGAAACCAGTTTTGAGCTCAGCATTCCTTGCAAAGTTGAAAAGGTCAGAGCTGAGGAAGACGTCTTACTTCATCCAGAAGACCCTCAGTGAAGACCCTGAAGGGGCGTTCCAAGGCAGAGTTATAGGTGTGGTGTACGTTAATGATTTCCCCTCCCAGTTTTCAGGAATTTGCTGACACAGCTAATGCATGTGTAACACAACTAATGTATATGTAACACAACTAATGCATATGTAACATTGTATCACATAAAAAAGGCTGAACAAAGGCAATAGGTGTGCATGTTTGGTGAGATTACTCCCCATGCACCCAGCGCTGTAAATAAACATACCTGCTTCAATGATCTTTGTGAGTTTTGGGGTTTGTTCCCACAAGTCAGGTACTACACTCACTAGCCATCATATAGAAGATTCTATTTCCTAAGTGGAACCATATTATTAGAATTTGTAAATTCATTTAGTAAGCCCACGAAATATAGGGATAGAGTAAGGAATAGGATGCACCACACATAAATACATGGACACACTTTCACACATTATGAAGTAGCTTTGAAGAAACCAAAGGCCATAGTGCTATGCAGACACTGAGATCATCTGATTTTTCGCTGGTGGTGGGTATGCAGGAAAGAGGTTTAATAGCGGGAAGAGAGAAAGACAAGAAAAATTAAAGTCCCCTTCCATCTTTCCGTAAAGCTGCAGTTGAAGTTATCTCTCCTAGAAGCAGAAAAGGGAAAACAGGTGGGTTTATGTATTGTCCTATTTTATGTAGAACAGAAAGTTACATATGTCCTATGACACAAAGTATCCTTTATAAAATATAGTATTCTCACTCAAATAACATGCAATTTCAAAACTTTTATGAAAGGTTAACCTTTGTATGTACATAGTTCAGCTAGCTGACATTAAAGGTCAGAAGACAGCAGAACCTCTTCTAACTATTGAAACAATATGCTCAGAAATAATGACGATAATCTGGATTTCTGCTTGCATGCCATGTCCTTCAGAAATGCACCCTAAGAAGCTGCTCATGGAGTCACCAGCTCAATAAACACCTAAAGAACCTCCTTCAGCTGAATTGAATACTAATAACGATTCTAAGGAAATGACAGATCACAGAGACACTTAGTTATGATTGATACCATAGAACAACCCAAGTTCTCAGGGACCTCAAAAGGTCATCTGGTCAAATCTTAATGGAAAAGGGAGCCTAGACAAGTTTGTTTAGCACCCTGTCCAGTCATGTCTTCGTCTTAGGTGATGAGGACTCCAACACATTGCTGGGGAGCCTGTTCCACTGATCAGTTCTTCTCACTGTGAAAAATTCCTTTTTTATATTAAGATGAAAACTCTCAGAAGGCAAGTTTCACCTTTTGTCCCTTGTTCTCTCCACATAGCCCCTTCTAAAGAAAGAGTCTCTCTTTGCAGTCACCCTTCAAGTACTGAAAAACTGCGATGAGGTGCCTCTCGCTGAGCCTTCTCATCTCCAGGGTGAAAAGACCTAATTCCTTCGGTCTTTCCTCTCAGCGCAGGTTCTCTAGTCCTTTGATCATCTTCATGGTTCTCCTTCGGACCCTCTAAAGTCTGTCCAATATTTAAAACATCTCTTTGTTTTGACAACTTGTTACATAAAAAGTGTATTACAAATAGGCAAATGCAAGCTTATTTTTGACTTCCTCAAAGAAAGTGTTCTTTATCTCTATGTGTTAAATTTCATTTACTATAGGATCAAGATTATTTTACAAACTTTGTCTTTTAACTCTTACACTGAAAGTGAAAGTGTCCCATCTGTTAGGAGTCAAGGCAAGTCTAGCTGGAGACTAGTGTTGATAGCCATTACAAAGCTTTAAGTCAACTAAGAAAGTATCTCTGCACAAGAAGAGGCTAACAGTGTCAGGAGAATGGTACAACAGGTGTTGTGCTGCCAAAAGAGAAGAAGGGAGGGAAATTTAGTAAGTACATTATATCTAATGGAAGAACTTATTGTGGAAATGAAATTTGAACATCCTGATGAGGACATGTGGAAATTAATACACATTAATTTTAAACACTGTAGAGAAAAAAGAGTCTGAAACCACATAGATTTTGTACTGTGCTAGGGAATATGGTGCCATGTCATAACAGCAACATGACTTAATGATCCATCAAAGGGAATTTGTTATAGCTTTTCAGACTACAAACCTGAGTGAGACTGTCACTGGGCTTGTGCTCATTCTTTATGAGACAAAATTAGCACTGGTGTTTCCAGATTGCAGCTGCTCTGACATAGATATATTCAGGGTTACAACTCTAAAACACATTTCACTATCAGACAGTGGATACAGCTGCAGGAAATAGACAACAGGCAATTTTTTAAAGAGCACTTGTCTCGTAGTAAAATTTCTCAATTCAGGACAAAAATGTAAAAGATCTGGCTGAATGCTTCTTACCTACTTTGACTTTTCAAAATGTTATCTGCAGTAACTCCTATACAAATGGAAAGGTTCAGAATGTAAAAAATATTTTTAAGTTGTTGAAGCATATTTTTTACGTAAACATACACTTTTTACTGGAGAAGAGGAAGATTAGTTGTTGAAAATCTTGAAACTTTGACTTTTTATCCCAATTGAGAATAATGTTCTTCTAAATATCAATAGTTTTCCAATGATGGAAAATTATTTGTAAATAGTTTAAATATGAAAAAGAATAATGAGGTTGACAGATTTTGTAAACAAGTCCTTCAATAGTAGTAACCACTAAAGTTGGTCATCTCTGAATTAGATTCATTGAGACTCATTCCACCATTATCAAGTAAAGAATTAGATTATGCTCAAAAAGTTGCAGACAATGAGGTTATGAAATTTTTTTATGGAAACTAATCAAAGGTTAATAGTAAAATAATAATATCAACGTGCTTACATTCTTAATGAGCATCCCAAAATTCTTTCAGTGATCAAAGTAATAAACTCTTTACAATACCAAGAAAAGAGATGAAAACAGTCCAGTAGAATGTTTGAGTCATTTCATTAGCCAACTGCAGAAAAGCTTCTGAGAAACTTTGAAGGCACCCCTTGAGGAAGGAAAATAGGGATGAAGACAGAATATATTGATAAACACATACTGAAGAGATAGTGAATGGATATATTCTTTCACTTTATAGGGTTATAATCTTATGGTTTTAATTTAGTAAAGGGCTTGGGTATGACTGCAGGCAGCTCAATGAGAACTACAGCTCAGTGAGCAGTTTCAGTGAAAGTAATAATTAGGTTACATGAATGCAGGATGTAGAATGTTATATGTCTTTAGAACATTGGAGACAACGGGGGACTGCTCTCCCTCCCTCACAGGAGAACTTGAATTTGGATTAGAGATTCAGAGAGGGTCAGTGAGAAAGAACAAGGGCACAGAGTAATTTCCCATTAAGAGAGGCTAATTTTTATAACGGAAATTGTTTATATTCTCAGTAGCAGAATTATTCTCTATGATAAGTTTCCTTCAAGGACACTATTGTATTATATGATGTCAATTATATTATTATATATTATTATATTTTGTCATATCATTAATATTTTTAAAGTATTTACTTTGAAAGTGTACAAGAGTTGCATGCAAAGAGAGAACTAATGGCTTTTCTAATTATATCATAGCTATAATCTATCTTGTCTATAATTGTAGACATAATTACTATATTAATATCAAATAAGTTTTGTTTATATAATTAATTATCTAAATATTATATTATCTATCTTTTAATATATAATTTGTGTGCATTTATACGTATATTAATTTTATATTTTTATATATACATCTTTATGTCTAATATATAATATTTTTTCTATATTACTTACGTATATTTCTATTTTCATCATAGTCTACCAATATGGTCACTATATGAATATTAAAATCCTGAATTTAAACTTATCTTACACCCTACCACTGTGGTAGATACAATTTGGTTTTGAATGAGACCAAAATATGATATTATGTTTTACAAATAGTTTATAAAAATGCTACTTGCTAAAATAAATGAAAAGGTGAAAGTCTTTTTGTCACAATATGTCATTTGATTTTTGCAGCAGTAATACAAAGGGGAATCATCTTTATAGTCTTGTAGAACGATTAACTTTTAAAAACTGGCACCTTCTTCCTGCATTAGCATATGAAATATGTTTTCCTTACAGTTATACTATTTCCACTCCCACAACATCTCAATTATGGGTGAGAAATTATTTACAGACTAGATAATGGCTTGTATGTCTCACTCCACACTGAGTCTATTTGCTGATTGTACTCTGAATAAACAATGATGATAGTGTCAAGCCACATTCCATAATTTCTACTGTTGCATCTGACTACTTATTAAGGACTGAGTTTAAATTAATTCTATTTTAGGCACAGTCTGTCATTAGAATAAAGCTAGAAAGGGAAATGCCAGTGGTACATGCAAGGTGCAATTTTCTCCTATATATGGTCATCTTCTTTAGACATAAATTTGCCAACAATCAAATTACATTTCTGCCTCTAATTCTACAGATCTTTTCAACAGACTGAATTTGTATGTTTCAATTTAAAAAGGTATAAGAACTTATTTCTTACCCTCATCAAAGATGATCTTAACTTGCTTCCTCTCACAAGCATAATTCCAGAAAGGTACTATAATTTTTCCATGTAACATAAAACTAGTAAAGTGGCAGTAGATAAGACACTAACTCTAAGACTGTATGTAGTAAAACAAAAGATTGAATAGAGCAACTTGATATCAGCTATGGAATCCTAGAGTTCTCCTCAAAATAAATATCACAATCTGTAATACATGAGAATACTCAACAATAAAAATATGAACTGTTTGCTTTTTATCCACAAGTAAGTCACAGCATCAGTTCAGTTGTTTTGTCATAACCTTCACTTGAAAAACCCTGAGGAAAGACTACGGACTAGTGTGTGTGTTTCCAATTTCCACTTAGACTCCTAAATAAGGAAAGCAGTATCTGAACAATTCTTCTTTAGTCAGTGGGGGAGTTTCAGAGCTATAACTTATCTAAATTTGTAACTGAGCTGGGATCTGTATCCGAAGGAACTTAATCACTTATTACATGTGAGATGGCTACCTACAGTCTATGCAATATGTAAGAAAAAGTGATAAGGGAAAGGGATACATGTCATCACCTTGACTATATGACAAACAGATCATGTTCCCAGAGACAAAACTGTATCCATTTTAATAGCACAACAATTAGTCACTACCACTTCTGAGTCTGTTTGTTGGTACCAACTTGCTTTTCTTGAGAATGACAGTCTTCTTTCTCCTACATTTCTGTCTTATGTTTCTTTCACTGAATGATACTAAGCTTTGCAGAACTGTCTCATCCTATCACACTTTGCTGGGAATATATTATGACTCCACTCTTTCGTCTTTTACCCTTTCACCATTATTATTTCTTCATTCCCTCCTGTAGTAATAAAATTCCCCATTCCCATTTCCAGTTAAACTCAGGATCCTTACATGCTCATTTGTTGTTCTTAGTGACGTCTCCTTCTACTACCAAATGCTCTTACCATTTCTTGGACTTAGCCTGTCACAGGATTACTCCTGTGTCTTCCACTCAAACTAGGTCTTTTCCAAATTAAAGCAAAGTAAAAGTTTTTATTGAAGAAAATCTTCTCATAATATGGTTAGAAATGTAAGGAATGATAGCTGACAGTCTTCTGTACATTGCCCAAAATCTGTTGCTAACATATGACCTATAAATATTCAGATACCTAGGTTTTATGTCAGTGGAACCTACATATCATTGAAAATAGGACTACTGTGATCTGTGAAAAAGCACACATAAATAAAAATAGCAGAGGAAGGAATAATACGTCTCTGTAGTTTAGCAACACAGGGTGGAGCTCCGTGGTGGTGGGTTAAACAGCATGTCATTTGAATACTTAGTGTCTGTACCACAGACTAGATTTTCCAAGGGAAAACCACAGAGTTCATGCACAGTATGTCATGAAGCTGGTATTTTGAAACAAGCCCAGAATTTTGAAAAAGTCACATGGATTTCAGCATTTTAAATAATTGAAAATTAACACCAAGAATATGTACCAAACTAGTATTTCTGTGACTTTCTGAGAAACTTGAAAGACATATTCTGCCTAAAAGGAACAGAAAAAAAGCAAAAGTTAATAACAACTGAAGCTTTTTAGGCATTTCCTATTGCTAGTCACACCAGTGAAGCAGTACTTTCAGCATTAATGTATATAACTGCCCAGGGAATAAAGAACAGAAAGAGCTATTTCAATAATTTTTATGCAAATATATATAATGTTAAGCATAAATGAGATCTGGAAAATATTCTCCTATTACTAAATCAGCAGTATGCCTGTTTCTATTATCTCTGTTATGGTCATGTACAAACGCTTTAATCAAGGATAAATGTCTAATTCCCTCAAGCACTATAAATCCACCAGAAGTAAAAAATGAGCTGTTTAACTGATTAAGTACCTGTAGGCATAACTACTGTCAAAGTCAAAGCAAATTAATATGTGATATTTTAATCACAATTAAAATCAATTTTGTGAAAGCACACACAAATCATGTCTATTTTTTACATAAAGAAACTCAAATTTCAGGCACTACTTGATGCAAGATACACAAGTTAATGAAACTGTACTGATATATCCAATATCTTTAAATGAATCTATATATCTGTCTGTGTATGCCTGTAGAAAATAATAATATAATTGAAGAGATATGGTTGATGCCCTGCCAAACAGGCAAATCTGCAAAGACACTAATAGATCAGTGAATGAACACTTGCATAACAAAGAAAGAGTAGACAGGGGAAATTATTAGGCAGGGTGTAAAAATGTACATCAGACAGAACAGTGATTATGTTTAGCCTGGAGGGCCAAACTACGATGGAGGGGGGGAAGACTGGAAAACAAGTCTGGTAAAGAAAAGATATTGAATATAGATAGGGTAGAGGAAGTAAAACTGCTTCCAGAGAAATGACCATAGATCGATAAAACTTCTGAAAAAACTAAAAACCCTCATAACAGCTTTGAAAGCAATTGCAAGATGTTAAAATAGATATTAGATCATAGTATTGTTAAGTTTGGAAAAGACCTCTAAGATCACCAAGTGCAACCGTTAACCCAGCACCGCCATGTTCATCACTAAACCGTTTCTCCAAGTGTCACATCCACATGCCTTTTGAACACTTCCAGGGATGGTGATGCCTCCACTTCCCTGGACAGCCTATTCCGATGTCTGATCATACTTTCAGTGAAGATTTTTTTCCTAATATCCAATCTAAACCTCCTCTGGTATAACCTGAGGCTGTTTTCTGTCATCCACTTTTTACCTGAGAGAAGAGACTGGCAACTGGAAGGTATTGGAAGTTCCATTCCTTTGGTGTTCTCTCCATCTTTCTGATGAATTAGTAAAGTTCAGCTCATGTAGAAGTTTTGTGTGTGGTTTAGATAGAGATCATATTCCATAATTTTACACTATTTATTTGCCATCTCTCCATTTATTTAGGGAGTGGAAACAATGCAGTGTTAGATGACATATTTGATACAGTAAATAGAAAACATAAAATGAGAAAAGTCTTCAAGAAAAACAGATATATTATGATCAATTAATTACCTTATATTTACACTTATTGTGCTATTAATTCGATTTTGGAGAGAATGTTTTAAAAAGATGAGATTTGTCCACTAACAGAGAGTTAAATGATAAATATCAGACCCGATACATAGCTTAATTTCATTGACCTGTTTGATGACTGAAAAACTAAATAAATAAATTGAGTGATGAAATACATCACTACAATGAAATGTGTCCCTAGACTTGTAGACACAGCACCTATGCTAACATAACCACAGATTATTTGATTGATCTGAAAGTAGGAAGTAAAAACAAAGTTTAGCAAATTGCTAAAATTGGCACTGTACATTGTACATTGCAGTATGAGGTAGGTCAGGGAAGTCTAAGGAGAAACAGAAAAGCTGCATTGTCAATTCAGAAATGCTTTTAAACCTTCTTTGGTGGTAGAAAAAGAGCCAAATCTAAAGCTTTAATAAAATTTGACTTTGTGCCATATTAATTTTGTGTATGACAAATATTCAAATTTTTCTGAAAGCAGTGTGATATTGTAGAAGGACAAGGCAATGACACAAGTCATGTAGAAAAACATGAACCATAATTTTTAGGAGACTTGTGTATGAAAGTAAAGGAACTCAGTAATTATGTGCAAATGATATTATGGTTTTCTGACTTCAAAGATTCAAGGAAGAAACTCATCTATGTTACTTTGGAATTATGTCACAAAATACAATATAATTCTTTATCAGATTTAATTTTAATTTTTTATCTGAACCAGTTTTGCAAAATTCCTGATGTTCATAACTTGCAGTGAAATTAACCTTTGAAAATATTTTTAAAAAGCTGAAATGTGGGATTTGCAACTTCTATTTTCCTTCAAATAGCAGTATATATTCCACAATGGGACAGAACTTTTTAATTGCTAATATGTTTCCAAGCCTTTGAAAAAGTTAAATAATAAGCCTCTGAATTAACTTAAATAAAAGCCCTCTGAAAGCTACTAAAACCATTCTGATGTTTTGAATTGGAAAAACAAAAATAAATTTTCAAATTTTCCCAGTAAAAGATATAAACACATTTTGATTCAGAGGTCTTGAAATGTTTAATTCTGTATAATTTCATGATGTTACTTTCAAAAAATGAAGATATACCATATTACATATCATCAACTTGTCAAAATGCTAGTTATAACAAAATGAAAATTATTTAACTAATCCAACCAGAAATCATTATGATTATTAATTGAAATTATATGTTTTAACCGTATTTAGAATATTTAATTTTAAATGTGCTAGATTACGTGATTAAAAGCTAATCACAGGAAACACAGCTGCCCAGCAAGGATCATGGGAATAGTGCAGGTAGAGGAGCACAAATGATGTGATAGGTAAAATGGCACTGTAGAACCAGCTTCTTCAAAGGCCATCAGAGAAAACTAACTAGACAATTGACCCCAATGGAAAGCCCACCAGGATTAGCCCATCAATCTCCCTCTCTTCATAATGCTATCTAGCCTATTGGAGTGATTGCCTGAGTGGGTATGAGACTTGCTATTGATGCAGGAGGAAGAGTATTTTGGGATTGTGTAAAGCTTCTGATATGGCTTAAAGAGGTTATGGAAATAAGCAAGACTCATTATGGGATGCTGAACTGGGGCTGGCTGGTCTGTGGTTAGTTTCCTCCGTAGCAACCCATACGATGCTGTATTTTGGATTTGTGACTAAAAGAGCATTGCTAACACACTGAAGTTTCGGCTACTGCTGAGCAGTGCTTGCACAGCTTTAAGGTTTTCTCTTTTTCTTATCTACCAGCAGCCTTCAATACTGAGCAGCCAGAGGAACTGGGTCAAATTGTCCTTGATGCTCAAGTTTGTGTGAGTGTGGTGTCTGGTGATGTGGGTGCTCTCAAAGACACTGTTTTCTCTCTGCGTTGATCCATGCAGCAAGCTGTGTTAGCAGTGTGTGTGCACTATCAGGAACACATGCTCAGCCTTGACACTGGCTGGACCTGGGGACATGGAGCCACAGCAGCCTCATGTCTATGGGACTGGGATCCAAAAGGGCCACCTGAAGTCCACCAGACGTGGCATCCTTTAACTACATAACAGGGGACACTACTGAATTTCTGAGAACTTAACTGTACAACTGCTTACCTTGGTGTGCTCAGTGCTCTTCTCTCCTGAAGTTTATTTCCTTATTTAGGTAAGTCTTGCAGATAATAGAGTCTCCTCTCTGACCTATACAATAATTCCTTTCAGTATCAGCTGATGTGGCAACTAAAGATTTCCTCTCAGCTAGGAAAAAAAATGCTTTATTCCTTCCTTGAATTAACCTCTGCTTTTAGAGGTTTTCAGTAGTCTGTTTCTCCTTTGCCTCAAATATTTTCCCTTTCTAGTCTCCGAAGCCTCTGAAGAGAAGTACTTTATTTCAGGTGGAAGGTTTTGTCTTTTGTTCATGGATGTTCATCATCCTACCTGACAATTGTTAGAGATGGCAGTCCCACCAGTGTTAACATCCTTACTGTCACTGTGAGAAGTCCAGTGTAGGAATCCAAGACATTACTGTGACAGAAATTTGAATAGAACTCTTAATCTCAACATTTAAAATAAATGGGGAATTTTTCAATGTATAGAGTAGGATCCTGAATTTTATCCTGATCTGCATCTACTCATATCATACTGGTAACTGGAAAGATTTGCAAGCAAAAAATACAATCCAAAAAGTACATGTATAATATAAGTGATATGGGACTTTTTAGATGAATTAAATTCTTATACCAGGAATGATATCAACTGTTTAAACAAGATTGTAACTTCACAGTAAAATTTTGTATTTGCTCAGTTAAGTTAATGATTTGCTATCCATTTATTCTTTAAGAAAGGAAAACAGCAAAGGAATGTATTTAGAAGGCAGAAATAAATACCAGAGGAAGCTGAAAGTGTAATTTATGGTAAATTATGGGAAAACTTTCCCTTTTAAAAGGAAAACTACTGAAATATATTCAAACATTTTTAATTTTTCTAAATGCTGTCTAGATTATATACAAGTATTCCATGTATAGAAGGTTTACTTTTTGTCCTTGAAGATGTCAGTTATGTATATATTTTCCTGAACACCAAATTAGGATGAAAACATTGACCTTTTCCTTATTTTGTTCCAATTTATTCTACTTTATTGAAGCCCAGAGGTTCAATATCTGCTTTTACACTGAGTGTAGTGGTTGACTATCCATAAAATAAATTCAGAGGAATTATACAGGATATCAGTAAAGAGTAGCTGATCCCTCTGGGGTCCTTTTTAAAAGATCTGCTGCAATCTGTGGGTGCATTACTTTTCTAAAGGTGAAAATTGACTGTGCTGTACAGTAAGTGAACTTCATGAGGTCATGCCATTCCTATGCTGAGTCTGATTCTCATCTGAGGCTATTTGTGATGGATTTTTTATGTCAGGAACAAACAAAGCCAGCTAGTTCAGTAGTGGAGCTGAAAGATACGCATATTTTTATTCATACTTTGGGACAGCTGACCGGTAAAGGTTACTTTTCTACGCTACACCAAAGTCCTATTGAAAAGTATCAGGAAGGTTATATGCTGTGTTCAAAAGGATTGTTGAAGTACTTTTGCTATATCTTTTATTCCATATATCAAGAAAAAATTTTGAACTATTTATAAAAGACACTGTTTGGGCTGTTTATTAAGGTCACCAAGTTGTGTTTAGGCTGTATGACCATAGGTCAGACCTTTTACAGATTTTTCTTTTTCTCACATTCAGAAAAAGCGTGCAAAACAAGTCTCTGAAAGAAAACAAACCCAAAGTATCTATTGACTTCAACAAGTTGAATCAAAATGAATACAGAAGAGAAAAAAGGAAATTACAGAGAGGATGACATTCACTAACGTATTAATAATCTTTCAGGCAAGGAAAAACATGATATGATAAATAATAAAATAAAAGAAAGATGTTGCAAAACCTTCTAAAAGAGAAAGTAATATGAATGTTCATGTATTTGCTCCTCTGCCACCAAATAGGCTTGAAGTCATTCAGGTATCTACCAGAAGGCACTTACCTGCCTTTGCTGCTCCAGAGCACCACTGCAGCCACAGTGTGGCAAAAAAAAATCCCCACTAAATGGTAGTGGCACCACTAATTGCTGGTCATTCATCTTAAACCTGGGTGTTTTTTTCAAATATGTCGATGCTTGTACCTTCAAGACTATAATTAAAACACATTATTTTTAACCCAATGATAAGACTACAAAAGTTACTTATAAATTTATCAAATACTCAAATATCCATCCTGTTGGTAACCGTTTTACTATTGCTTGTTGTTCTAAATGGTCCAAAATTAAATATGGAAATATTTGCATGACTGAAATGAACTGAGAAATTCAGAAATGAACAACAATAAACGAATATATGCCAAAAAAAAAAGGTCAAAATCTTTCACTTTGGGTCAATTCAGGATTAAACTACAGTTTTCTATCATTGTCATGGCTAGGCTTTGCGAACAAAGATTCTATACTGCCCTAAGAATCATCATTTAGGGAATGGGTCTTCTGTTCTCTGATGTCTTCAGTCCTTGGCTGAATTATACTTTTCAAGACTCACTATGCTGCTTTGTAAGAAAAAAACCGAACACATACACGGTAATTTAGAAGAAAATGTCATCCCAAAAAGCTCATGAGAAAATTGGTTCAAGCTACAATTTTCAAGAGACTTTTTGCCATAAAAGAGAGTACTAATTATTACTAAATGGTTTAAACTGAAAATTTATAATCAGTTCAATAAATGGAAATACTTCGTGCCCATCTATTTCAGACACAAGGAAGTGGTTTAGAGAAAAAGTACTGAAATTTTTTTGTACAGAAAAAATATTTCCTATTAGGAAATCATTTAACGTAACATGCCCAGATTGCTCTGGGGAATATCAGTTTTATGTTATGTACTTTGGTTTATCTTAATGTTTCCCTGCCATTACCACTATATCATATGTGTGCATTAGCTATCTTGCTTTGCCATGTTTTTAAAAGGGTCTCTGAGACTCTCTGGCCTCTAGTACAATTTTTCAAATTGCTTTTTTTTTCTCTTTCTGAAGTGGTCTTATTCATAACCTGTTTTTTTTAAAAAATTCATATTAATCTGTAAATTTGTGAAATCATATTAGTCTGCTTAATTCAGAGAAACTTTCAGTAACTCGGGGTTACTGCTTCTGGGTTATTTGGTGCTTGAGAAACTAAAGGCAGAGGAGGCCAAGAGTAATAGCAACAAACTAGGAGATAATATCACGGAGGAAACAAAATCAAATTAAATATGTTGGGTCCATGCCTTGGGCACAATCTGAAGATCCTAAGCCAAGTAAAACTCCAGTCACAAGTAAATCTACTTCCCAGATGCATCTACAAATTAAGAATGGCTTGTTCTATAAATTACACTGATTGTTTCCTCAGGGAGGATATTTTTGCATATGTGAGATGTGTCTGTGGGCAGACATTTTCTTTAATGGGAGAGACGTCAAGGAAACCATTCTCCTTTCCTGGCTACAGCTATTTAATATCACCAAAATATAGTTCTGGTAATCTATCCTACCAAGTTTTGTTTCAAGTAATGCAGGTTTCAGCTTGATTTATGCATTTTTCCAGGGTGCAACACAGGTGGTAAAACCATGCATGTAGTGAATTCTCCACTAAACATCTTAGACAATTTCACAGGGCTTTTGCTCTAGGAAAGAATGCAAAGCATGGCCAGGACGAGATGAAGTGCTTTTAGATTTCAGCTGAAGTCTGTAATCTGCGAAACAAGTTAGTTTACCTGAAACACTGAGAAATGTGGATAGTTCCCTGCAACTATGAGCGCACTCTATTTTCCCTTTCTTAGAAAATGCTATACTAGGATTAACAGTGTATGAATTTATGTTTTCATGTAAAAATGAAAACATTTTTATTTTTTTCTGATTTTTTTCTGTTTTTCTGTGACTTATGTGGTTGGAGGATAACATCTGGTGGACTTCAGGACTCTTCCAGTTCCAGCCTCATGTGAGGCTGTAATGGCTCCAGGTCCAGCCAGTGGCAAGGCTGAACATATATTCCTGATAGCAAACACAAGCTGCTAACACAGCTTGCTAAACAGATCAGAGGAGAGAAACCTGGATATTTGCTCAATGGTGTATGTTCCATTTCAATGCCTCACAAATTTTAGGACGTAGTGAAAATACAAGGCCTGCTATATCATCAAAGACAGCCTTGGACTTAGGCTGATATTTAAATTCTGCACTGTGATTCTTAATTCTCTGCTTACCTCCTGCCTGATTCTTGAGGTCCATAAACTCAAATAATGCCTCGGTTTCCCTAGGCATCTGTGTTCCATTGGTGTAAATGACCCTAATATTTCAGGTCTGACTTTATGGGGGCAGCTCATCGCCTACGTGGTGCCTAAATCTAATGCACAGCTACAAACTGAATGGGCTAATGCTTATCTACCACAGGAGAGTAGAACTAGTAGTTGTAGTAGGTGTAGGATGGAAAGTTCCCATGAAATTTAAAGAATTTATTTTTAAACTACTGGCATCTCAATGACTACAGCCCTCACTCAGGACCACAAAACCAAGGCTGAGTTTTCCTCTTTCCCTGGGGATGTGAATTCAAATCACCTGTCTCCATGATTTGGAAGTAAGCTCCTCCTGTCGAGGCCATGTAATTGTGAAAAAAAGTCAGTTGGGCCAGAGAGAGCACTGTTATGCTTTTTTTAGTACTTCTGGCAGTCTCCTGGACTGTGATAAGCCAAACTAGGGAGCTCAAACCACACCAGCTCTAGCATGAGTTACAAGTTTTTCTATGGCTCTTTTCTTTCTCTCACTCATGTCCTGAAAGCAAAGAACAGCACATTGTATTTTTCAAAGAAAACTTATAGACCTTTGTCTTACAGAGAAGTTTCTGCAGACATTCCTGCAAGTAAGTGTTCACAAAGGTGAATGCACCCAAGTTCTAAAGAGAAGAGGCATATGAGCTTATTTCAGCTTTTCTGTCTCTAGGCACTCAATAACTGGCTTGTCCAGTATTTAACTGTCTTCAGATATCATGCTAAGGGTCTCTGTCCTCAACATGCTAGTCTGGATTCTACCTGAAGAAGCAGGAGCTTCAAAATTACATGTTTAAAGTCTCAGCATTGTGGTACACATACTTTTTTTCAGACTAGAGCCCTTCGATCTTTTATTGTGTAGAGAATGTTCTAGCCTGAGACATTAGTCAATTCATTTTTTTATAAAGAGGACTGTACAAAGAAAAGTGTAAATTATATGTCATAGTTTGGAATTTCTCAAATTCCAGCTGCAGGTTTTAGAAGTTGTAATTGCAGTATTAGCTAAAACATCTAGCACTATAGCTGGACAGTGAGAAAAAAGCTCCCAACATTTTTCCAAGGGTTATTAAAGCCATATATATAGAGAAGGTTCTTAATTAGCTATGACAAGACAATTTAGTGTATAAGTTATATGTCAGTCTAAGTTTCTACAAATAACTGAACATCCTGATGCCATGCATAAAGACATACACATTAGGAATTAATTCTAAATACCTTGTAACCCAGGAAAATTAATAGGGGAATATGAAAGCTTCATGTATCAATTTATGCACATTAACATTGCAGTATATCATGTGCTGAAGAGGCACAGACAGTCAATTTTGTATTAGTTTGGTTGGGGGGGGAGTTGGGGGCAGTTTGGTTTCATTTTGAGTTTGCTCTTTTTTTTAAAGGAGCTCTTCTTTCATACACAAGCAGGTTTAGAAGTGATGTGCTCTGGAAGAGAAGATTTTTACAATGAATATTGTCTATTTTTCATATTTTGATATTTCCAATGAAAACATAATTACAAATTTGAAATCTTTAGGATTTAATATTATCCTGGTTTAAGATTAGATAAAATACTTCATACATAAACCCCTCAGGATAGGAAAGTGAATCCCCCACACCCTTCTCACACATATTTTATTGTTTATACTAATCACTGACATTAGGGCAGGTGCCCACAACACTTTTTCAGATGTCTGTCATTTCAAGATAAAACAAAAATATAGATCCTAGAAGCTAATGACACCTTCCATAATAATTCTTTTGAAAATCCTCTGTAAGGGCATTGTAATCACTTAAAGAATAGCAACAAGGATTCTGAGTGACCTTGAGGACACAATATACTTCTGAGTTGTGATGATTTACACAAATAATTCTTACTGACTCTTTTTTTGTCATAGAACAATCTATGCTCTTCTCCTGTCATATCATAGAGTATTGGAGTTCTGGAAAAATAATGTGTAATGAAGATCTTACTGTACTTTGTGGGTTTGTACTCCTTTTTGCTTTGTTTCTAGAATTGTATATGGAAAAATATTTTCATGTTAAAAGTGCTTCCAGCCTCATGAATGAGGGAAAAAACAGAAAATGAATCCATTATTGGGAAAAGTAGGAGGGAAACATTATCTGAAGCATTCTAAGTGCTCCAAAATAAAAAAAAAAAACTAAAAGAAAACCACCGGTAATTTGTTATTTCATCAATAGTTCATGACATTGCAGCAAATTTCCTTCATTTTGAAAAGTTGCTTCATGATTTCTGAGCACTTTGAAGTGGAAATGCTAAAGACCTATGAGATACAGTGTATCAACTGAAAGAATTTAAAATACTTGGTTGTTTTCAAATGAAAAATACAAAATAAAAGTAAGATCCCTGAAAATCTAAGAGAATCTAATTAATTTTTCATTTCAGCTTACACTTATTCAACTGCAAGGATTTTTCCATTAACTCTTCACACTGCGAGTAATTCAAAACAGCTGTGAAAGAAAGATGATCCACATTTTTTACCCCCTTTACTGTTATCAAGCCTTGACAAAAGACTATCATCATCAAATAGGATTGAATATCTCAATACAGAATCATGTGTGTGGTTAAGAGAGTGTCAAGTTCTGTCATTGGTAATTATGTGGATATAAAGTCAAGAAGACTAGAAAGGGATGTTTCACATCTCAGATTTGCAGATGCAATCTGCAAATTATTGCACCATGGGAAACCTCTGTGTTTGATAGATGGTTATTGGTGACTGATTCTTTTAAGACTTAAAGTCTCACAAAATATTGAGGAAGGTCTTGCAAAAATGGTTTTTTTTTAATCTAATATAGGAAGTGTAACTTGAAGAAGGGAAACAGACAAAGACATAGATAAGATGCTTTGTTTTCATTTCTATTCTGTGAAATGCACGTGTATTAACATGAAAATGACCAAGAGATTATATAAACAGATTTGAACAGAATAGAACTCAGACTCCCTTTTTTCAGGAAAAAAATCTCTAAAAAAAGAACAAGACAGGTTAGGAATTAGCAAGAAACTTTACTCATAGTCATTTTCCCCCTGGTAATACCTAGGGGTCTTTAAATCTATTTTTGGAAACATTTGGTACTGATTCATTTTTAGAATTTAGCATACTAGGATGGGTATTAACAGTTGATGGGGGTGATGACTTTAGCATTTGGGAACCATCAGAAAAAATGGAATCTGAAAATTCAGATTCTGTTTGTTTGGGTAATTATTATTTTCTCCTAAAAATATTGTTTGCAGTTGTCTGATGTTTGTTTCCTCTTTGAGATCTGAAATTAATTTATGAGAGTGTATAAATAAGATTATCTAGATTTTTACAGTCAGAGAAACTCAGGCACTCTGTGGGTAAATGTCCTGCTTAGCTTATGGCAGATTTGAGAAACAAACCAGCATTTTTCAACTGCTAGTTTCAGGAGAAAATGTTATCTTCAATATTTGTTATCTCTTTGGGAATTTTGGAAGTCGTGATTTTTTGACTCTTTTAATGTTAATTCAGTTTTTGTTATAGTAATTAAGTAGGTATGATAGCCTAGGGTCTAGTTTGCAGTCAGATGTAAATTACTAGCCCAATAGTCATTTATCCATTTTTTTGTGTGTAAAGAGTTAGCCCATGGATATCTCATCTACAGAAGAAATAAGCAGACCTGAGAGAAAATTTCTGATTAGCAGTTACATACTATGTTATTTGAGTGCTCACACATTCTTGAACATAAGATGCTTTTGGAAAAGCCTTTAATTTTCATCTTTCTTGGTTAAGGAGTTACCTTGTTTTAAATCATGGCATACATAACCCTGGCCATAAGACAAATAAAACAACATAAGTCTGCAAATACTTTTGGAAATTCAGATTGTGATAAAGTTTAGAGGTTTTCCAGTTTATATTCTCAAAGCCTACTTGCTAAAGAAAGAGAATAATACATAATTCTTTCAAATACTTTTAAAAACCCTAAGTTAAAGGATGCAACTGATATTAAAAACAAAAATGTTTAAGTTCTAGAAGACTGTAAAGCTTTTCTCTAACCAAGATGTTAAAATACATGCTATCAAAGCAGTTAGATAATCATGAAACCTTAGAACAGAAGAACCATGCATCCAAGTGTGGAATTCAGGAGAAATGCAGAGGGGAAACAGAAAAAGAGGGAGTGTGGAGACCTGATATGTCAGTGCACCTGAGCAATCAAGTAGACAAACAAAAAAAATATTGAAGCATCAGTCAGCTTCACTTTAGACAGAAAAAGACATGAGCTTATATATTATTTCTGTAGGATACAGTATTTGGGCAGTTTGCTCTTTTCCACCCTCAATGTAGCAGCCACATTTAAATGACTCTATCGCTTTGCTCGACATGGGGGATCACCCTTCCACTGAAGTGTTTTCTCATTTACTTTCTCTATCTCCAAAGCCTACCTTTTTCTCAGATGGAAGCTGAGATGCTTTGTCATTCCCTTGAAGTCCTCATTTTTTGTCCAGGTGGGCCAGTGCCTTAGGAGAAGTTAAAAGCAGTAGCAAAAATTTTCTATGTACTGGGCTACATCAACATAAACATAAGCAGCAGGGCAATAGAGGTGAAACCCCACCTGAAGTACTGTGTCCAGCTCTGGTGTCCTCAGCATAGGTGTGGACCTGTTGGAGAGTGTCCAGATGAGGGCCATGAAGATTATCACAGAATCACAGAATTGTTTGGATTAGAAGGGACCTTAAAGATCATCTATTGCCAATCCCCCTGACATGGGCAGGGACATCTTCCACTAAACCAAATTGCTCAGAGCTCCATTCAATGTGGCCTTAAACATTTCCAGGGATGGGGCATCCACAACTTCCCTGGGCAATCTGTTCCAGAGCCTCATCACCATTACAGTCATGAATTTCTTCCTATTATCCAATCTAAATCTACTCTCATCTTAAAGCCATTATCCCTTGTCCTATCACTACATGCCATTGTAAAAAGTCCCTCTCCATCCTTCCTGTAGGCTCCCTTCAGGTAATGAAAGGCCCCAATAAGGTCATCCTAGAGTGTTCTCTTCTCTAGGTTGAACAATCCTAACTCTCAGCTTTTCCTCACAGGAGAGGTGCTCCATCTTGGTGACCCTCCTCTGGACTTGCTCCGACAGGTCTATGTCCTTTCAGTGCTGGGGGCCACAGAGTTGGATGCAGTACTTCGAGTGGGATGTCACCAGCATGGAGTAGAGGGGCAGAATCACCTCCCTCAACCTCCTGGCCACACTGCTTTTGATGCAGCCCAGGACACAGTTGGCTTTCTGGGCTCCGAGCACACACTGCTGGCTCATGACCAGCCTCTCATCCATCAGTACCCTGAAGTCCTTCTCCCCAGCCTCCTCTCCATCGCTTCATCCCTCAGCCTGTGTTGATACCAGGGCAGCACCTTGCACTTGGCTTCGTTAAACCTCATGAGGTTCCCATGGGCCTACTTCTCAAGCTTGTCCAGGGATGATCAGAGGAATGAAACACCTTTCCTATAAGGACTGTCATGGGTTTAACCTGTGGCTGGGTTTTAGTAGGGGGGCGGGGGGGGGGGGGCGATAGGGTGGCTTCTGTTAGAAGCTACTAGAAGCTTTCACTCTCCTATGAAAAGCCAATGATAAACAGCTCCAGGAGAGATTTCCTGCTGCTGGCCAAGGCTGAGCCAATGACATGAGCTTCTGTGATAACATATTTAAGAACAGGGGAAAAGAAGGTTGTTTTGCAGAAGAAATTCCAGTCCAGGAGAACAAGCAGTCACCAAGGTCAGTGCAGCCAGATTGGGGGCGGGGGGGAAAGGGAAAGGAAAAGGAAAAAAAACAACTCTGGGGCTGCTCAGGAAAATTATTTATATTTACACACAGATAGATAAACACTATAAGCAATATGCATACAAAGAAGAACTTAAAGATACTTCCCACACAACCGATGTTTCTTCTTCCCCCTGAAGGAACTGACTTGAAACTGCCTTGCTCAGCGCCTGGAAGAGAAAAAGGAGCTCTCTTTCTTCCATCTGTTTATACATCTGGGATGATGTAACATGGCATGGAATATGCTGTTCCTCCCAGGAAAGGGAAGTATTATTTAACTATACAAATCTACGACAGGACAAAACAGAGAGTTGGGGTTGTTCAACCTGGAGAAGAGAAGGCTTACGGGAGACCTTATAGCAAGTTTTCGGTACTTAAAGGGGGTTTATAAGAAAGGTGGAGACAGACTTTTCAGAAGGACCTGGTGCAATAGGACAAGGGGTAATGGTTTTAAACTGAAAGAGGGTTGATTTAGATTAGATATAAGTAAGAATTTTTTCACAGTAAGTGCAGTAAAAATCTGGAACAGGTTGCCGAGAGAGGTGGTAGATGTCCCATTTCTGGAAGTGTTCAAGGCCAGGCTGGATGAGACTTTGAGCAACCTGGTCTAGTGGAAACTGTCCCTGTCCATTGTAGGGGGGATGGAACCATGTGATCTTTAAGGTCCCTTCCAAACCAAACCAATCCATGATTCCCTGACTGATTCTATGATTCTATGGTTATTGCCCTTTTACATTTAATTGTTCATGCTGTTAGTATCATCAAAATTATTTTGTGTCTCATGGAACGTAGTTTGGTTGAATTCTTGCCTTTTGGATGTATAAGTTTGGATTATTATGTGGAGGTCCTATTAATAATGTATGAATACGAAACACATATTTCCTGAGTTGATTATGGTTCCTTACAAGACAGACTCATAACATAATTTTCACAGATTACATTTCACAAAAATTAACTGGAATTTGGTGATTTGGTTGTAAAAAGCAATGCCTTTGGTCAGGTGTCTTTCTGTTTGGTCTGCAAATGACAGCTCAGGCTTATGATGTACAAATTACGATATTACAAAAATTTCAGTAGTCTGTCTTGTTTAATTCTTTTGCAATTATTTTGGAACACTTAAATGTAAAACACAAATTAGCAAAATGGAAAACATAAGTGCAATGAAAGATTCAAGAATTATTTAAAAAATAGAGAGGCAAGGGCTGTGGTCTGTATTTTTAAATGAGACCATATTCTCATTTTAGTCATGTCTCAGTAGCAATTTAGGACACATTAAAAGATTTTGATTTTTTGGGAAGTAGATTACTGCATTTTTAATGTTGCACATAATTGATCAATGTAAAATCTATAATTACTTCTGTAAATTAAGGCTTCTGTATTGAAAATTAAAACAAAGACGTTACAAATCTTCAAAATATTGCCTGACCATGCAAGAGATGCATAGCACTAGACAGGTTTTGGTCTTTAAGATTTGGCTACAACATGCTGTGGGTCTCTTGGAGTCAGCATTGAGTTCTTTTCTTGCCAGGGAAAAGAATGTATGCATGGGGGGTTTTGTGCGTCTGATCTCTTTCTGATATGGAATTAAAATATGCCTGGATCACTTACATGGGCATAGGTACTAAAATGTTCTTACGGATTGTGTACTCTAAATATAGCTCATCTGTCCTAAAAGGAGCCACTTTACCAATCTGCGCTTCCATCTGTTTGATGGTGCCTCATTCTACATTTTAATTCAGAAGAAATTTTCTGGGGACTTTCTCTCTCCCCATTGAGTCTGATAAAATGTTGGCAGGCGTTACTTTCTTCATCTATCTATGCAAGGTTAAAGTTTAAGTGTACGACAAGTTGATAAGAGATCCATGGTGACTGAGAAAAAAGATCCTTTGACCTCTTTAAGAACACTGCTTCTTGTCTATACTACTTGCAGCACTTTATTTAAGAAAAGAACATTAAATTTCCTCTAATATACTGATAGAGTGTCAGTTAAAGAATCTTAAGTGTCCTTAAATGCTAATTGATGAAGCTGCTTGGAAGTGAGTTTGGTTGTTTTAACTTCATCATGTCTCTTCCAAACTCATTTCTCTGAGCGTGGAATAAAGATTTCAGAGCTGATCCGCACTTTGTTTAGTTGGTGGTGTGTTTGTCTTTAAAATACAATGTTGTACCTGTATTCTATCTACTCATATATTCATATGGGTTCTTTATTTAACAACATCCCTGACATTAGTGGAGGAAATTATCCTTTTTAGAGAGTGAAAGAATGATGCAGACAGAATGCTCTAAGTATGTGCCTTAAAAAAAGTATATGGATAGGAATACTCTACTAATTAGAAAGCCCTTAGGAATGTTCAGCCAATGAAATCCAGTGATTGACTACATGTTGCTACCCTACTAGATTTAAATAGATGTTGACTCATCGCAACAGTGGTCATAGCAACAGATCATTCCATTTGGAGGGGAGAGGGATATAGAGCAATACTGTGCTTGAAATACGTTTATACTTAAACAGACACAGACACACAGAGAGATATAGATATAAACATCTCAAACATGCTTTTCAAGAGCCATATAATCATTTTACAACCTGTTAGGAACTTTACCCTCAGCAGTACTTGGAGTCTACTCACTCAAAGATATAAAATGAGAATTGAACCACTCAGTTTCGCTGCAGCATCTCATATCCTGACTCTGTTCTGCTCAACAAACAATCTTTAAATCAATTGTGGATTAATTATCAAAGAAAGTGCATTAAAAAATATATGAGAGTAGGTTAATAGAGTTTATATTGATTTTAAATATATGATTTTTTAAAAAGTGAAATCTGAACTTGTAGACAGAAAATGACTTCTGATTTACATTTACTTTATGTTTTGTTTAATCAGAAGGTCTTGTAAGGGTTGTAAAAAGTAACATACCACCCACACAATGATGTTTTATACACTCATCACCACAGCAATGCAATGCCCCCATCATTGATGAGTTCCTGAGGATAAACCAGCTCCAGAAGCTTCACTTAAAACAGAACCGATTTTTTTGAAGATGACACAGTAGTGGAACCACACTCATGCCATTGGAATAATCCTACAGGAAGCTCCTATAGTTCATCTAGTTCAGATACTTAGTCCCCTTTAGCATCTGAAAAAATTAGCATCTTTATTATTCTTCCGATAATAATATTAGTGAAAATTTTAATAATTTCTAATAGCCCCTTTTTACATGTAGTGATGTAAGAATATGGAAAAAAGAATTGGCTGAAGACAAAGTCAGCATTTGCTCTATAAGAGTTATGCACTTGAAATGTTGGACTATTTTTTTGTATGAAGACTGTGGGAAAACATGGCTGCAAAATTTTTAAGAACAGTAAACAGTTTTCGCTTCAGTTGGACTGACCGTAGCAATGTTTAAAATTGTTGCCCAGAATCCTTAGTTATTTTTATAGAAGAACTGCCTCACCTTATTAAAATTAAGAAAAAAGATGTTTCAAATGCACACAGAATGTTTATCTTTTCAGACAGAAAATACATGATATTATGGGCCAAAATTTGATCCTATGAGGGCAAATTGCTCACTGATTTAAACTGATTTCAAAACAAACATACAAGTCCATTGATCTTTGACAGATTATGAAAAAGGTGGATCTAGTTTTGTGTGTTAAAAAAAAAAAACGAAACAAAACCAAAAGGAACCAGAGAAGATAATGCGTTAAAAACTCTGCCAACCATTTCATGTGACTTAGAAATATACTAGTTTCTGTTGAAGCAATTTGTTAATTTATTACATACAATGGTTCACAAGCTTGGCAGACCGGGAGAGAGGACATGCATGTCTTTTGGTTTCTACCCTTTCAAGTAGATAGGGCTGTCATGACATCATCATAGGAGGAGGAAAAAAAAAATTAGCTGTCAGTCTCTCTACTCTCTATAGATTTTCCTTACCAGTTATTCAGTATGGATAAGGACAGCAGGGGTCATGTCACTGACATAAGGAAACAATTACTGTGGTGTTTTTTTCTTATTAAGAGCCTGAGAGAGATACTTCCCCTCAAACCGAGCAAATCTATCACAGAATTCACTTACTCAGAATAAAAAGGTGTCTGCTGAATAAAAAAGTGTCATTTCTCACAATCGTTGCCTTAGTGATTCTAATAAAATTTGAAACTGTATAGCTTAGTCACATATACAGCTTAAATATATATATATGACTACAATATACAGTGACAACATATAATATCTAGAATGATAATTTTTCATACACATATAAAAAAGTTTGACTAAAGCTTATTAATGACTATTGCTATTCATCTTTCAAAGATTAATTTTTTCTTATGCATTTTTTAGTACACATTCCTATATGTTTTTATATCTGAGATTACCTTATCAAAATTTTTAAACTCTTTAGCAATGAATCCTGATTATAAGACTGAGAAGCTTTTGGAAACAGGTGCTGACAAGTATGAAAACTGCTTTAAGTCATTAGTTATCAATATGAAGATGTTTGGCAAATTTTTATAACCTCATGCTATGGGTAGAAACAAGCACAACAGAAAGCAATTGCTCTAATCTGATGATAGAAGATGTTACATGATTACACTGTGCAAACTTACACCAGAGAAGCTGGTAAACAGCAAGAGCATTAACAACAAAAATCTCTAAAGTCCCCTTGACATTCAGACCAACAGCTTCCAGGACTGTTTTAAAGGGAACTTGAAAACAGTACTCACATGAGGTAGTTCAAAGAATCTCTTTCTGTCCCTGCATAGATCCTTTTCTTTTAAAGGCAAGTTTCAAACCCAGTATCCAGGAAAAGGGTACACTTCTACTTTTAATAGTTTAACCTTCTTTCCAATGCCACCAGTGTTGAAAACTAAAATGCTGCCAAGCATACTGAGAATAGTCTATGCAGTGCCACAGATTATTATCAACCAGTAAAGCTTAATCCTTTTCTTAATTATTCCTTTTAAAATCTATCTTAAAAAGTAATTTTCTTGTATTTGTTAAGAACTCAATGTTATTCCACAGAATTATTTACTAAAGTTATATCCTTTATGTAGGATAGCTCTACCCATTTTCACTGATTCTAGGCAGTGAAAACACATATAAAAAATACATAAACACATATAGAAACCCCTTAAAAATCTAAATCACCATTTTCCCAAAAATCACAGGGCAAAGGAAGTTTACTTCATGATCTTGGAGTAGATGTACTAACTGGTTATCATTTGGTTTGCTACACTGTTGATGTAATCATCCATAAACATAAGTGGTTTTGAAGAGCTTGTCTTATGAATACCTTTTTGGAAAATAATACTAAGAAGGTTGCAAACTTTTTTCTTCTTTCTTCTAAGGACCAAATAGTTATTTTCAAAGGCTGATGGGTTTCTACTGACAGGTCACTCTGACCGCATTATCTCCCTACGCCTTCCACTAAACAACAAGCAACACGTTGTCATCTTTAGTATATATGCCCCAACTCTCCAAGCTGACCCTGCTGAAAAAGATAAATTTTACACTGACCTGCGCTGCCTTACCCAAAAGGTGCCCGTAGATGATAAGATCATTATCCTTGGTGATTTCAACGCCAGAGTAGGTAAGAATTTTGAAGCATGGAAAGGAATATTAGGCAAACATGGTGTTGGAAACTGCAACGATAATGGTCGACTTCTGCTAGAATTCTGTGCGGAGCAACAGTTTACCATCACTAATACTGTCTTTCAGCAGAAAAATAGTCTGAAGACAACCTGGATGCACCTCAGGTCTAAGCATTGGCACCTCATTGATTATGTCTTGGTGCGACGGAGAGACGTCTGCGATGTCCACCACACACGTGTGATGCCCAGTGCAGAATGCCAAACAGACCATCGGCTTGTGCGCTGTAAACTCAACTTCAATCTCAAATTCAAACCCAAAAGGGGCAGTATCCCAAGTAGAAGACTCCAAGTTAACGATCTCCAATCAGCCACAGTAAGAGAAAGATTCCAGGTAAACCTTCAAACTAGGCTCGAAAACCATTCCACAGATTCTGCAGATTCCTCTCCTGAAACAATTTGGCATCATATCAAAAGCAGCATCCTGCAATCCTCTGAAGAATCCTTAGGGTTCTCCCTCAAGAAGAACAAGGACTGGTTTGATGAAAACAATCAAGAAATCCAGGAATTGTTGAGGAAGAAGAGAACTGGCCACCAAACACACCTTGCACTGCCATCCTGTCATGTAAGAAAAACAGCCTTTCGTCTTGCATGCAGCAAGCTCCAACAGAAACTCCGTGACATCCAGAACAAGTGGTGGACTGATCTAGCTGCAAAAACTCAACTATGTGCAGATACAGGGGATCACAAAGGATTCTATGAGGCCCTGAAAACAGCATACGGGCCTACATACCAAGTCCAAAGCCCACTACTCAGTGCAGATGGTAAAACGCTTCTGACAGATAAAACCTCCATTCTGAATTGATGGTCTGAACATTTTCAGACTCTTTTCAGTACCAACCGTGTAGTCCAAGACTCAGCAGTTCAGTCCATCATACAACAACTGGTGAAATACGAATTGGATACTGCCCCCACTTTAGGAGAAATCCTCAAGGCCATACAGCAGGTGAAAATCGGCAAGGCAGCTGGGGTTGATGGAATTCCACTCAAAGTCTGGAAACATGGGGGCCTTGCACTCCATGCTAAATTTCATGAGCTTGTGGTGCGCTGTTGGGAACTAGGCGAACTACCATCAGACCTTCGTGATGCAGTCATCATCACCTTGTATAAGAAGAAAGATACTAAATCAGACTGCTCAAATTACCGTGGTATTACTCTGCTCTCCATTGCTGGCAAAATCCTGGCAAGAATACTCCTGAACAGACTAATACCCGCTATAGCAGAAGGAATTCTACCTGAAAGTCAGTGTGGTTTCAGAGCCAACAGGAGCACCACAGACATGATATTTGTTCTCAGACAACTGCAAGAGAAGTGTAGGGAACAGAACACAGGTCTCTATGTAACCTTTGTTGACCTCACCAAGGCTTTCGATACCGTGAGCAGAAAAGGTCTGTGGCAGATTTTGGAACATTTAGGTTGTCCCCCCAAGTTCCTTAAAATGATCACCTCACTTCATGAGGATCAGCACAGCCAAGTCAGATATGGCAACACACTTTCTGAGCCCTTTCTAATAAAGAATGATGTGAAACAAGGCTGGGTTCTCGCTCCTACCCTATTCACAATCTTTTTCAGCATGATGCTCCAAAGGGCCACGGCAGACCTCGATGATCAGGACGGTATCTACATTCGATATCGTACTGATGGAAGCCTATTCAACCTAAGGTGACTGAAGGCCCACACCAAGACCTTAAACCATCTTGTCCGGGAGCTGCTTTATGCTGATGATGCCGCTCTTGTTGCCCACACAGAAGTAGCTCTGCAGTGTTTAACATCCTGCTTTGCAGACGCTGCGGAGCTCTTTGGGCTGGAAGTCAGCTGAAAGAAGACAGAAGTTCTCCATCAACCTGCACCTCACGAAGTCCCACATCATCCCCACATCACCATTGGCCAATCAGAACTCAAATCAGTCCAGCAGTTTAATTACCTAGGCAGCCTCATCTCCTCGGATGGTAAGATTGACGGGGAGAAAGACAACAGATTAGCGAAGGCATATAGTGCTTTTGGAAAACTCCATGAAAGAGTATGGCTTAATAAACACTTGAAGAAAATTACCAAGATCAGTGTTTACAGAGCCATAGTGCTGTCTACTCTTTTATATGGTTCCGAATCATGGGTCATCTACCGCCACCACCTGCATCTTCTAGAACGCTTCCATCAACGCTGTCTCCGTACAATCCTAAACATCCACTGGTCAGATTATGTGACCAATACATCTGTTCTTGAACAGGCAGCAATCACAAGTATTGAGGCCATGCTACTGAGAACACAGCTGCGTTGGGCAGGGCACATCTCCAGGATGAAGGACCACTGTCTCCCTAAGATCCTGCTTTATGGTGTTACGGCAGATGAGTTGGAGGGGGGAACCTTCAGGCCTAGTTTCAGTCCATTACCTGGAAGGTGTATGCCCTTCCACCCTGCCCCCCACCCACGTGGCCTGTGACCCCACAAAGGAGCACTCACCAGACCACCAGGGAGAGAGGGACAAAAAAGGAAGTTTATCGTGAGGTAGGGGTTTATAAAGCTCTTGAGAGGGTCAAAGGGGACCATGTAAGGTAAGGGGTCTTACAAAACACCAATCAGGTAGGGAGTTAACAGCCAAATAAGGAAGGGGTTAACAAAAGACCAATGAGAGTACCTTAGGACATCTTCCCAGGACACTCCTGCCTGAGAGATAAGGAGTTTTACAGAGGGTGTCGGGAAAAAGCAGTGACTCTGCAAAAAGCCATCTTAACACGTGTTTAAACAACATTAAAACATTAAAAACATTAAAAAAGACAAGGCAGAAAGAATCGACCCTTGCAGAATATACCACCTAAGGAGTCTTTCTGCTGTGCCTTTTGCAACCGGACATGCCTCTCTCGTATTGGCCTTTTTAGCCACCAACGTGCTTACAAGAAACATGGGTAGAGCCCTTCCCAAATCTTCGTTCGTGAAGCCTAGCCATGATGATGATGTCAGAGTCGAAAAATAAAAAATCTCTCACACATCTTTCAACTCTTATGAAGGTGTTTCTCTTATTAACATCT
This sequence comes from Neopelma chrysocephalum, assembly GCF_003984885.1. NCBI lineage: Eukaryota > Metazoa > Chordata > Aves > Passeriformes > Pipridae > Neopelma > Neopelma chrysocephalum. The sequence continues at coordinate 7,382,546 of NW_020897700.1, read as the reverse complement.
TAGATATTGAGATGGAAAAACAGTAATAGAAAATTCTAATTATCTCAGGACAGAAAGCCTGAACTTGTTCCTCAGATGGCTCTAAATATTAGGATGTGGATTGATCAGGAAAAGATTAGGAGATTGATCAGCAGAAAGAAAAAAAGCATTCTGGTAACTTTTTGGCAACTTGTTTTTTTTATTAAGAAAACAGGCCATGACATTTTGTGTCAGCAGTTGCACAGTTAGATAAATTAAAATTGAAGTAAAGATTTGGAGGTGGTAAAGGTATGTCTAAGTTAAGATAACATTTCCTGACTGGTCACTTAAGGAAGCACACAGGTTAGTTTAAAGTTATCCAAGGAAATTCAGTAAGTCTAAAGAGATTTCAATGCCAAAATCTGAAGATACAAAACCAATCACATACTTATAATTCCTGCAAAAAAGATGGTATTTTTTAAAAAGATCTATCACTTCTGAAAGTAGGTCTTTAAATACTGATTAACTGAGACATAGAATAAGTGGTGGAAAAGAAATCTTAAGTCAGATAAAGCATGCAACTAGAGGCTTTATACCATCAAAAGGTGAAGTGATAAAATGAAGCGGGAAAACAAACTCTAGAGTTCTGGACACAGTGATACGTAAAAATAGGGTTGGTAGAATATAAGTTGTATTTTTCAACCTGTATAGTAATTTAGAAGAAATTGTATTAAAGTAAATGGAATTGAAATGAAATAAAGATTTTATGAAATCAGAATTTGGTTGAATCCATGAAATGAAAATAGAAGAGAAATCTCATATTTTTCTTTCAAAGATAAAGCAAAATACAGAACTAAGATAGTAAATATGTTGTATGGGACAGCAGGACCAAGAGCAATGGTGTTTTTAGAAGCATGCAAAAAAATTATACAGTGCTATAAAAAGATGTTTTCTTTTTCAAGCAATCACTCAAGAAACATAAAACATATAAGAAACTGAGGAGAGTCAAGAAAAGCCAATTGCTTAAATATTCCAGAGTGCTGTTTGATAGTAGTTTTTGTTAGTAGATTTATTTCAAAAGATACAAGGAATAGGATGTAAAGTGGCCTTTCACGGGACAGTAGCACAAAGACTGCTTCATAAGAATATTTGTAAAAATTAAGAGACATCTATTGCTGAGTAACTGGTCTTCATTTAAGGCAGAACAATGGATAGATGTTGGTGGCCAGACTGTCTAGCTCATTATTAAATTACAAGGTATAAATCTAATTCAAAAAGTATACTGCATGGTGATAAGAATAGGGATGTATATTAATTGAGCATGCCACAAAAGTTGACTAGCAGAAAACCAAGTCTAACATAAAACACACACAGACTTTGAAAGAAGAGGCATTTTTCTGTTAATCTGTTGTGTGTGTACCTGCATTTGAAAAACTTACTGTACGACTTTTGTTAAATTTGTCTCTTAATACATAGGTTTCCTGTCACTTATTACAGAATAGAATCATGGAATCATAGAATCAACTGGGCTGGAAAAGACCTCTGAGATCATTAAGTCCAACCCTTGATGCAACACCGCCATAGTTACTAGACCATGCCACTAAGTGCCACATCCAGTCTCATCTTAAAAACCTCTAGGGATGGTGAATTCACCACCTCCCTGGGCAGCCCATTCTGATGTCTGATTACTCCCTCTGTAAAAGAATTTCTTCCTAGTATCCAACCTAAACCTTCCCTGTCAGAGCTTGAGACCATGCCCTCTTGTCCTACTGCTGATTGCCTGGGAGAAGAGACTGATACCCACCTGGCTACAACCTCCTTTCATGTAGTTGTAGAGAGTGATGAGGTCTCCCCTGAGCCTTCTCTTCTCCAGGCTAAACAACCTCAGCTCCCTCAGCTGCTCTTCACAGGACTTGTGCTCAAGTCCTTTCACCAGCCTTGTTGCTCTTCTCTGGACCTGCTCCAGCACCTCAACATCCTTCCTGAACTGAGGGGCCCAGAACTGGACACAGTACTCCAGGTGTGGCCTCACCAGCGCTGAGTACAGGGGAAGAATCACTTCCCTGGTCCTGCTGGCCACACTGTTCCTGTCAGGATGGCCAAGATGCCATTGGCCCTCTTGGCCACCCGGGCACACTGCTGGCTTATGTTCAGCTTCCTGTCAATCCAAACTCCCAGGTCCCTTTCTGCCTGACTGCTCTCCAGCCGCTCTGTGCCCAGCCTGTAGCGCTGCAGGAGGTTGTTGTGGCCAAAGTGCAGGACTCAGCACTTGACCTTGTTGAACCTCATCCCATTGGAATCAGACTATGTCTCCAGTCTGTCCAGGTCCCTCTGCAGAGCCCTCCTGCCTTCCAGCAGATCAACACTCCCCCCCAACTTGGTGTCATCTGCAAATTTGCTAATGTAAGACTCGATCCTTTCATCCAGATCATTAGTAAAGATATTGAACAGAACTGGACCCAACACTGATCCTTGGGGGCACCACTAGTGACCAACCGCCAACTGGATGCAGCACCATTCACCACCACACTTTGGCCCCACTCTCCAGCCAGTTCCTAATCCAGCAGAGAGTGCCCCTGCCCAAGCCATGGGCTGCCAGCTTTTTCAGGAGAATAATGTGGGAGACGGTGTCAAAGGCTTTGCTGAAGTCCAGATAGACAATATCCATAGCCTTCCCTTCATCCACCAGGGCTCATACTTCATCCCCTCATGCACCCTCATACTTCATACTTTAGATCCATTGATCTACAGGTTAATTTAATTTTTGATTTTTTTCTTTTTTCCTTTTTTTTTTTTTTTTTTTTTTTATTAATTGTTTTTTTTCCCCTATTTGTACTTGTCCCCCCATTCTAAACCTACTTAACCTCACTGGTCTGTTGCTCTCCACTACTGTGCTTTGCTAATTTCCTTTTTTTTGTGTCACAGACTTTCTGTGGCTCTCTTTTGTAAATTACACCAAATAAATTCATCAAAGCCATACATTCTCTCTTTTTGTTCAAAGAAGCACCTCAGACAAGAGTAAAAGAGGAATAAAGACATAAATTAGTTACAAAACCTCATATGAAAGTCAGAATAATTATTCAAAATATCAGTTGATATTTTGGGACCTCAGCAAGAATCATACTGAACAAATTGCAATGATTTGAAACAAGAAGCTGGGCTATTAGTACTTGTATATTTTCTTCATTGAGGGAGTGATTGTGTATGTTTGAACACCAAATACCCCAACAGAGAAGTCCAAAGAACTTTGTAATCTCTATTTCTCACCAATGAGATCCTATGGTAGAGCTTTGGATTGTTTTTCAGAAGTGTCTTTCTCTTCCATTGATTCCCAGATAACAAGATAGCACCAATCTTTCCAGTCAACTGCTTTAATAAAACAATTGCGACAAAATCTCGTTGTTCTATCATTTTATCCAAGAAATGATTGCAGAAGTTCTGGTGATGTAAGACTACATTTCCCAAAAATATTGCTCTTTCATGGTAGATATCTGCCCAAATTTTCAGGGAAGCAATTGAAATATACAATCACAAAGGACAATGTGTGATGCAGTACTAGGATGTGGTCTCAGTAACAGGATGAAATACTTATTCCATTTGAAATTCTCAGGCATTCCTACACAATGATGATGTACTAGTACCATGAAACATATGTCATTACATTACAAACAAAGTAAGGCATATGCATACATCATAATCTAAACCCCTGTAATCTGTAGAGGTAGGATGACTCATATGGTTTGAGAGTAAAGTCATATAAAACTTGATGTAAAAAGATCTGAATCCATAGTCCATCTAAGCACTCACTTGTCGTAGATTCAAAAATAATCTAGACACAGCCAGTGAATATAATTATCTTCCTAATTGGAATGCTATAAAAACTGCAGTAGATTTTCAAATAAGACCAACCTTAATTTGTTAAAAACCCCTAAATCTTCTCAGTTTTTATCTCTAGATTTTAAATATTATTTTTTAATTTTTAGAAAAATTGCAACTTATTCAGAATTCAGAGATAAGTATTTGATTAAGCATTAGCAAATTAGAATATAGATTAGACCTACATGAATGTAAATACTGATGCCCTTTTATGCATTCCTTCAAGACACAGATTTAGAAATAACACTTAATGTACTTAAAATAACTAATCAGGATAAATCAAAATGTATGGAAATATTTATGTCAGAAGCTACCAGAAGACAGCTAATCTCTTAGTACAGAGAGGGAATTCCCCTTTCTCATCTTTAGAATGAGACATATGTCATAATCTAGGTATTCCCAGGGCTCAAACTACAACAGGTCAAGCAGTTGTTGCTGACCACTGCACAATGAAAACCAAGTCACAATCAGCTCAGGCCAAGGCAACCAAAGGCAAGTACTGAGATTTTGCACTGCCAGGTCAGTGTAAAGCCTGAAACCTTCCCTGGTAATGGTGTTTACTGGACTATATGTGGAGATGTTAGACGTTAGTAGTGAGTCAGAGAGTCACAGAATATTCTGAGTTGGAAGGGACCCATAAAGATCATCAAGTCCAACTCTTAAGTGAATGGCTCATACAGGGATCAAACCCACAACCTTGGTGTTATTAGGACCATGCCTTGACCAACTGAGCTAACAGCACTTAAGGTGATTTCAGAGAAATCCTACGACAACAACTGAAGAGCAAATTCATACAGTTAATGACTTTTTTCACTGCGGCTTTCACAAAAGGGAATATACCTCTTTTTGATTTACCTCTGGTTCAGTCTTTCATAATTTTTCTTTGAAAACCCTTGCTTAGAGGTGTTTGAATAAAAGCCCTAAACTTGAGAGACTAAGGTAGAATTATTATCCAAATTAAAAAAAAACAGCCAAGTAGCAGTTATAGATTTCCCTGATTCTCCATCTAATTGCATTATGTATGGAGTTATGTGATATATGCAAGCTTGGCAGACCTCACATTGTCTAGTCAGTTTTCAGCAATGAAATTATAAACACAAAGTATTGTATCATTTATCATTATAATAATAAGTATCACTTATTATTTAAGTGTTTCATAATGTACCAGTGCTTAAAGCTGATGAAATAATCACATGTTAGCAAAGTCAGCTACCAAAAAATCATGGTACTCTCTCCTTCATTAGTAGGTTGAGGTGAACGCAACTAATTGATACATGAACCAATCTAAGTCACTGGTTTTATTCATTTTTCCAGAACATCTGTAATCTGAAAATCCCTTAAAAAAAAAAAAGCAAATATAGTAAAGTCTCTGTCAACTAATTTTTTTTAAGTTGCTGTTTTGAATTTTTTTATACAGTGTATGCTACAGTCTCTGGCCTCTCTCCAGGTTCATAGGTGTCTTAGAAATTTAGAAAGAACAAGACGTCTCTTGATTTTTCAAGATTTACCTTAATTAAATATTTTTTCAAGTGCAAAAGAAGTAAAAGTAAATCTAAATGAATTTATTCTGTCAAAGAAGAGTTATATAAACTGTTCTTCAGTACCCAGTTTATACAACATAGAAAGCCCCTAGTCTCTTTCAAAGCTTAAAGAAAACAAATTCAAAAATCTTTATATTCTATTCAGGAGGACAATAATACCTCCAGGCTCTTTTTGATTCACAGAACCATTGGAAGTCCTTAACCCTGGAAATTATCTTACTAATAATCCCTTATCATCTGATTTTAATGATTATAACTAGACATAATACCATAGATGTTTTAGGTCTTTTTAACATAAACAAAATACCTTAAACTCTTGCCAGAAACTCTACTTATATCAGGTAAGCATATGCTATCTTTGTTAGTTACTTTCCTTAAATCACTAACATTATTTCATTGTCAGCTGATTTAAGGCACATGCAACTATACTATATGGGTCAAAAGAGACTATAACACAGTGGATTGGTGAATCTTAATAAACAGTATAATCAATGGTAACATAGAATAATTTTTAATATAGCATTCAGTATTTACTACCATTAAACTTTATAACAACCTGCAATTTTACAAGTCAGAGATCATTTGCATTCTCAAAAAAGAAAATTTGCTTTTGTTTACATGGTTTTGCTGACCTTAATATACTGAATAATGACTTCTGTTGTCCATGTTCACTATTGAGGTTAAGTATGAGAAACTGAAGATCACAAAAGTTTTAACTTTTAGATACTGCAAAGTCAATTAAATATATTTAAAATATTCTAGATCTAGGCTCATCAAAATATCAAGATTTAAACAAATCTGTTAGGAGATTCTGACTATGGAATATTTTTCTTGTGTTCTCCAGTTTGGGATTTTTTTATATAAAAAGGGATCTAATTAATGAACATGCTTAAGATACAATGAACAAATGTCTCAAAGATCCCTACCGTTTTCAATCACTCTTCAATCATTTAATTTGTATGTTGAAAAGACGAAGTGAAAAGCAGCTTCAAGGCAAGCCTAACCAACATAAACAGTCCCCATACAATAAACAAAGTGTAACCTCAGAGATTTGTTAACTACTTAACTAGAATTGAAAAGAAATCTAAAACATACATTGAATAAGAATAAATAAAGGGAATAAAGAGGTGAAAAAATGCAAGAAAATGAAAACAGCCTTGTTGATGATGAATCAGAAAAGGCTAAGAGAGGACAGAAAGTTCTGTTACAGATATACTGTCCTGGTGAGTAGAAAAGAGTTATTAGGTTGGAATTTAAACTATAGTTTCTGCAACTTAGTGCTTATAAAGGACAGAATGTTTCAGAACTGGTTTCTAAAAAAATTAAATCACACCTGGAAAAATTTCAAAATGAGAATAAGCACTATGCTTTGAAAAGCTAAAATAGCACAATCTATACTCAAAAGCAGAACCCCTTTCAATTCCTCAGATTCCTTATCTGTAACATAAACAATGTTTATCATAATGGGTTTATCTGTATACCACTTAAAAATCTATATAAAAATGGACAGATATTTCTAGTAAGAGCTTAGTAAACATCTTCCAAATAATAAAACCTGAATGTTTAAAAGTTTTTGCAGAGAAAGACTTATACTTGTGAACCCTGGAAAAAATAAAATTTTTTTTCCAGTAGACTATAAACCAGTGATGAATTAAGGAAAATCCCTTCTTATAGACCATCACACTCCTTCTTTGAAGTGAGACTCATGTTTGGTGGGTTCAAGTAACTTCTTTAAAAAATTAACCAAGACAGTGGAATGCACATCCAGAGAGTAGCAGAAGCTGAGGCTAGCAACAAGTTGTTCTCTGTAAGTGAAACTATAACTCAATACATTAAGAAGGGATTTTTAAAATTGTTATCCATACAAGGTAACTCCTTGGATTATTGCTAGTAATAATTCTTTTGTCTCGACTCTCAGATTAAAACTTCTCCACTATTGGATCAAAGATGAAGCAGATAGGTGCTAAGTAACTTTCTGCATGTTTTTAGAAAACTCATCAACAAAGCTAGAGTATGTGGAGGGCACAGGACAGGAAGAGAGAAAGGGCAGTGGACCTAGTGCTGAGGGTAAACAGTGTGAGACACCTGCATCCAGGAACCAGGAAGCACAAGAATTTGCCTGCTGAGTTTAACTGGTCTAATACCTCTTTTACATATTACCTAATGAGTGTGTCATATCCAGCAAATTGCTAGGGACAATTTTGTATGCAGGTTGGACAAAATAATCTGGAAGGTTCTTTGCTACTTAGAATCAAGGATGAACTTTCCAGATACATAATAGTTGATGAAAGTCTTTGCTGAAGGGACCATGAAACAGTAGAGATTTAATATCCTTGGGAAAGTGAAACGAGACTCAAGGACAGCAGACCTTGGCATTATCAGGGAACTGATAGGTAGGAAGCCATGGGATGCTAATGGGCAGGAGGAAGGGGTCCAGAAACAGCCAGTTGATTTCTAAGACAACCTTCACAAAGCACTCTCTAACAGTCTATTGCAATGTGCAAAAAGCTGAATAGGCATGGCAGGTGGCCAAACTGGTTAAATAAGGAATTGCTGACCGAACTAAAAAATAAAAATATCCTATATGGAAGGTAGAAAAGGGGAGACGTTACCAATGTGAAATGCAGAAGCGTCACCTCCATTTGCACCACTGGACATGAAAATGGCAAGGATGTGAAAGGCAGATGAAATTGTTTTATATATCCAATAAATTCATGTAATCTTCAAATGTGCCACTCAAATCTTTACTCTAAATGTCATGAAGCATTGCTAAAATTTGGACTAAGAGTAATTTTTGTCATATGAAGAACATTTGAGGGGCTGACTGTGCAGGCAGAACCAAAGCGTAATCAAAGACTAATGCCTATAACTCCAAGTTAATTGTGTTGGTTACATATTTTGAAAGCATAATGGGGAAAAAAGGTACTATGTACTGTGATCAAATGAAGTTTGATCACAAGTTACTGAATCACATCATAGGATTTGGAAAGATCAAGTGATTTTTTTTTTATACAACAAAGCATGCATATTTTTGATACAGGCAAGGATCAGACAGCAATTTAGATAAATCTAAGTCTGGGAAAACTGCAGCTAAATCCATAAGAGAGAAAGGAAAATTGATAACTTGACAATCTGTGATAGGTTTATCTTTTGAAAATGTTTAATACAGTACTGTCCTAGACTATCTGAATCTATCTCTCTGCCAAAGGTTGCCCTGTAGAGACAGCAGAGAACAGACTGAATGTTCTTACAGTTGCTTTGGTTCACAGTCTGACTGTGAGACTCAAACTCCTAATAAAAGGAACTATCATTAATATGTCAAAGTGCAGCAGCTGACAAGCAACCAATTCTGCTTAGCTACTGAGACGGTGGTGATCACTGTCAAAAGGGCAAGGAAGCTGCTTCAGCTAAATCCATGGTGGTGCATCTAACAGAAATTTAAATTAGTATTTCCCATTTCAAACTGGAAAAAAATTGAATTTTTCTCTCTTCCAATTGTGCTCTTGACTGTCTTTTTTCATATTTGTCTGCAGCAAAATTTTAAAGGAAAAGTGAAACTTAATTGAGGGAATAATTTTTAACTGCTACCAGCATTAAATGCATTTTCAATCTAATTGTTTGTGCCTGTCTTTTTAAACTTACATAATATTAAACTTGCTGTCCTTTTAATGTTTCATCTCTGAAGTTGTTGCTACAGGCTTTGAAATAGTAGTTAACTGCATTTTGGAATTTAGATGAGCTGCGACCTATTTTATTTTTTCCCTCAGTGCCAAAACCACTGTCTTTTGAAACAAGCTGTATCAAATCAAAGATTTGATGCAATTTACTAGGGAAAAGTGTTCACTTCTAATCTGTTAATAGAAGCACAGTACTGTAGTACATGATAATGAATACACAAAAAATCACGTGAGACTAATTTGTGGATTTGCTGGGTGTTTTCCCCACGTACCTGATCAACTCTATGATACATTAGATTATCACTCCCATGTTCCTGTTAGAAGACTTCCTAACTATTGTGGAGAAGTGCTATTTTTGTCCAACAAATGTAGACTTCGTGGGTACAATTCAGCAATAAAAATGGTATTTTTGTTTATTCATTTAAAACAACAAAAATCCATACATGACACTTTCATTTGTAAGAAATCACTCCTAATTGGGCACTGCCTTTCAAGCATAATAATCTGGTAATGGGGATGAATTTACATACTCATGCAGATCAGCAGATATTAGTGCATATTTTGAAACAGTTCTATGCTGCATTGGTTCACTGACTGAATTAATGTACCAGTGGAAAAGAAGGTAGGTAAGCACAACGGTATCCAGGAGATCAAGTTTTCCTCCAGGATTCCTACTGGCAGTTTCTTGTAGCAATTTTCTCTGCGTCACTTTGGTAACTACAAATATGAGATAATAAGTATTCTTTTATTCTCCCATCCTGTCTCCTCTGTTCAGACTGTAAGTTCTTCAGGAGAGCAATGTGTTCATACTGATCTGTGCTCACTGTGAGATTATCTATCTATCTATCTATCTATCTATCTGTCTATCTATCTATCATCTATCTATCTGTCTATCCATCCATATATATATATATATTATACATCTCTATATATCTATATAGAGAGATATACACACTCTGTCCAAGCGGTGTATTTATTTCAGAGTAGGTGCTTTGCTTACACTTGAACTTCAAGATAAAGGGAAAGAAAAAAATTAATTTAAATTCTGGAAAGGTATAAGGATTTGATGCATTAAGTGCAAATGTAATATATTATTAAATTTGAAGTAGAGTTATAAGCACCTCCCATATGAATTCATGATTTTCAACTAGAATTTCTAGTAAGAGAACATAATTTTGGTGAATATTTTTCCACAAAATAGTTATTAACAATAACAGAAAACAGAATAAACAAAAAACCAAATAAGATAATAAAATGGTACTTCAAATAATGAAGTAAAAACACTCAAGAAAAAAAAGAGATTTTTGCAGACACAAGACATTCCTGCTTTCAAATGCATTTTAAATGTTCAATATAGTTTTATGTAAACTTTGAATTGAGTTTTGTATAAAAGGCTCTTAGAAACAAAAGAAAATAAGGGGGTCTATTATTTTTATCAAATAAAAAATTAACCTTGTGATAGACTTTTTAAAGTGGATTTATAAACACCTAAAATGGGATCAATATAATTTTCAGATACTGAACTGAAGGGCTTTGTATTTTATTAAACAATTTCTTCCACCCTTACCCACTTTTTGAATAATTAATGTGTAAGATATACTAGAACTCTCATAAATTTGATTTACATTTCATTTCAGGCAGTTATCTGTGTCTAATTCCTAACTTTAGGCAGTAAATTTTAAGTACTTGCAAGCACGTAGACAAAAATTTATCTTTCTGCATCTCTCTCAACACTAGAAATTGCTTTTAAGCAATGGCAATCACAATTATTTTATTATTAATAAACTTTCTGATTTTCTTATTCCTGAGAATTTTTTCATACCACTGCACATCCTAAAGTACTTGTTTGAATGAGTAGTCTTGCACAAAGTTGCATACCCATATAGAGCTTGTTACAAACAAGTAGGTGCTCTACTTACACTTGAACTTCAAGAAAAAGGGGAAGAAATAAATTAATTTAATTTATGTTTGTAGTTGTCCCCCGACAAGAGTAGATGATACCTGTACAGATGATCAGCCAATTAAAAACTTTGGGGATTATATTACTCTGCTGTAGTCTATGGGAACTTTTAGTATCTTGTATTAAAGAAAGTTCATACAATCCACAAAAAGGCACAAAGTAAATACCACAGAAATTTGTATCATTACTTGTTCACTAAACTCACAAAAACAGTACATGAAAGAAAGCAGGCATTTAGGTAGCCTGGGAATGGCTCTTCACAGGAAATAGTGAAACCCTTATACACAGATTATGGTCAAAATAAGAAAAGTGCTTAAAACAGACATTCATAAAACTTTTTGCAATAAGCAAGGGAAACATTAGTTCTGTCATTTCAAAACACATGAGCTCCACCCTTGGAACTACAGCTTTTTTGACAAGTACTTTTGTTATTATTATGTCTGCATTAATCAGAAAAATGCATGACTTAAAGTGTTACATTCATAATAAGAACTTATTTGTAAAAACATAGGACAATTACTTTCATTTTTGTGCTTTTTATGAATCTTTCTTTAATACACCAAAGGCAAATCTCCCTGTTAATTTTTTAGTGAAAGAACTCAGATCTTTAGGCAAAGTTTTAAATATTACACTAAATAAAAGATATGTTATATAAATTCAGTATACATTTTTTTAATACAATTTTTTTTTAATGGACAGTGTGTAATGAACTGCTGAGGAAGTTCAGCTTTAGTCTGTGGAATACAGCTTCTTAATATCTGCATCAATTACTTCTGTAAAGAACTTAAATAATATGTATCCCTCTAATGAATCTTGATGTCAGAGTTAAGTCAGGAGATTTGCATGAGCATTTGGCTATCAGTCTGCTGTCCAAGAAAACTTAGGAGACCAGATAAACTCTAGGGAAAAAAATGAAAAATATCACTTCTTCAGATGTTTTTGTAGTAATATCTTCTGAACTTGCTAACTAAAATAAGTTTTTCTTGTTTTTCACTCCTACCAAAATTTAGAGTCAACTAAATTACGAAAGCAGTAACTGAAGAGAGAATTTAACAACAGTTCGGGTGCCCTGGATTATGAGTCTTGGAGACAGATAGTGACCTGTTGGACCTGCAGTGGCAACGTTGATGAAGGAAAAGGAAAGCTCACAGTTAACTGCAAAATTCCAAACTGAGATCGTAAAAATGACACACACAAAAAAAGTAGAAAAAATCTCCAGATTTTTAAAAAAATAGTTCCTTACTTGTATAAAGTGCAAAGTACAGGAACAAATCTGTGACACTTTGGAAACTTAAGATCTTATGATTTATTTTGAAACAGCCACTCTACTAATGTAATTGATCTTTAAGGATTCGTTCCTATTGCTACTGAAAAAATTAGTATGGAGTAAGACTTAAGGCAATAGCGTCAGAATATGGAGCCTGAAGGAGGGAAATGGGTAGGTTTCTTTTATATCAGAATCGCTGTTACCAAGTCAGAAAGTCAATATATATTATTTACTAATTTATTAGCAGTGCAATAATGTTATAATCACTTATGCTTCAAAAGTCATATTAATAGGCCTGTCATTTGCCCCTTCATTCTTAGGAGGTAATCTGACCCACAAAAAGCAATATTACACACTAATAAAATTAAAATGCAAAATCTTCTGTTAATACCAGACTGCTTAACACTCAGAGTAGATCTTCTATCTTGTTTTTCAAGTGAAGCAAGTTGTTGTTGGGCAATGGATCCTAGCACTTTGTGACACATTTGAGTAACGGTTGCAGTTGAATTTAAATACAAACCATGAGAACGAAACACACAAAATAGCAGCTGTCAGACACATGATAATATATTGCAGTATTCTATTGTTTGATTTTCAGCTGCATTGATCTCAGATAGATTGCTAGACCTTCAGTAATGAACTGCAAGAAAAAACCTTCAGAGAAAAGATGTCTGTAATAAATATGGATCCTCTTGCTAGAAAACACTACCACTCATTTATGTTAAAAAGAAAAACACAAAGCCTTCCTCTTTACTGCTAGCAATCAACGTACTCTACTAAAATAAATGGGTTACCCCATTTGTTACACCTCCAGATTTTCTTATTTTCCAATATATGTGAGATGAACTCTAGAATTTTTATATTGTTTAGGAGAAAGCAATAATCCTAGCCAAAGTGCAGTTAGCTAGAACTGATGGAGAGTTGGAATTCCCTGGCCCTTAGTTATATATTTTATCATCTTCCATTTGCAATGTATTGTAATAGTCCCATTACAATCCATTGATATACTTTTACAAGACTTGCTTGCAGCCAGAAATTATGTTTTGTGCTCAGTATTCAGATAATTTACATTCTACTACCACGTGTTACACCCAAATTACCTCTTCTCATTAAAAAGCAATCCTATGAGAACAACTACCTGTTTCCATAAAAAAACATTGTAATGTAACACACATAATGCGGAATAAATATTACAACTTCTGCAGTCATTTTAGCATAATATTTGACATCAGTGTTTCATGGTAAAAATACAGTTATGATCACCCAAAAATGAAAAACATTCATCAAAACACTTTAATTGTTAATTCAGAGAATAATAGTAAACAGTTATATCTGTCTCCAGTCCATGTGTATTTCATAACGTCTGCAACAACAATAAAAAGAGATGAAAAATATACACTCAAAATGCTTTTCGTAAAGATCACGCCTTTTAGCAGTTTCTGCTCAAGACCTATATATCTCAGAACAGGTCCTCTAATATGAAACTTTTAAAAAGAGAAATGTAAATAAGATTTTATTTGACATTATATCTTATTTCTGTCCATATACTATCCTGCTTCTGAAACCTTTCCTAACCTTCCACACCAAATTTTTATCTGTTTACTGGACATATCAACTCCAAATAAATCTTGCAATATGAGACTTGAACATATTGTGCATGAGTTTGCTTTGAACGTTAAGCCATGACTGTTCTATTTATCTAAATTCTCAGAAGTTTGAACTAAAATATATCTTGTGTTTCTTTTCTATAAAGAAATTTAATATCTTACTGGTTTCAAAAATTCAATTTTATGACCCTAACAAGTTTCACATCTTTCAAACATTCACAGTTCCTTTTCTACTTTCTTCCTTCCCTTCTTCTCCATTCAAAAAAAGTGGGAAGAAAAAGAAAAGAAAGAAGAAGAAAAGAAAGTTGCTTTGATCACAATTACATCCCAAAGAAAGGCTGACCACCTGATTTTGATCATTACAGTTTCTGCCCTTTTAAACATAGTTTGCTTGGAATGGATAGATAAGTGTTCAGAGGCAGGCCCCACAGATGACCTGAGTGCCTGTGTGTCAGTCATATTCTTTGGGGACAGTCAGAGAGGAGATGTGACGTGGAAGGAACTGGCTGGGCTCAAAGCAAGGAAGGTGACTAAGCATCGCACACTCGTCAGACATATGGGCATGGTCAAACAATCTGTGTGTGAAGAGCATCATGACAAGCTGTGTTTATATCTGCTTTCTGTACAGGGTGTCTTATATATGGTCAAAATCTGTTTAGTTCACTCCTTTAGTTGACATTTCAATCTTAGACCTTTGAAGCTAAGAGAATGAATAGTACTAATTGCAGACCTGTTACCCAGACAGGAACCTGTCCCTTTCTCATTGAGGCTGATCCCTGTAATAAGTGATCAGACAAATTCCAGGGGTCCCTTTCAATCTCATTCATTCAGTGATTCTCTGATAAAGACTAGATTTTGCAGTGCTAGTTAAGAATATTCCGAATGAAAATCTTAAAGCACGACAATACAGAGAAATAAGATATTTTGTATTATATCAGGGTATTTAGCAAACACAGTGTATTAATATTCCCCTGGTGTCTGTCAAAGCCATGCTGATACAACAGCACTTTTACCATTTTAGGTTATGTTATGCAGGGTAGGTAGTGTTGCTATGACAGCTGAAAAGGTTCTCCTGTCAGCCTATGCTGCATCTCTAGCAGGAGCTATGCCAGCATGGCTCTGCTAGCATTAGCCCTGTAATGTAGATGTGTTCTGAAATATCAATGGAGCATGATGCCTGGAAACAGAAAACCTCTGGAAGCTGGTACCATTGCTAGCAGAAAGGGATGTTTTGTGTTGTAAATAAAATTAATTCTTTCTCAGAAAATGTGGAGCTATGAAAATGTGATTGCAGGATATGCTAATGCAAGTCCTTTGACAAATTCTGAGCATTGTATAATTACATTCAGATACCATGCCTTGCTGCAGGACAAGCTCATTTTAGAGGATATGTATGGAGATATATATGCATTTAGGTGTCTACTGTTTTGATCTTCAAGGCAGAGGTATTTGCACCAGATGGTCTTCTTCCAAAGTCCACAAGACTGTAATTTTTAAATTTTTTGTTACTGTCAAATGTGATTTGACATTTCCCTCTATTTTACATCTCCAGATCTCTTCAGAAACTGGAATGGAATCTCAAAATATAATTTCAAGTTGCAATGAGAAAAAAAACAGAGTGAGGAAGGAACTACAGTTCATGGTATTGCATCATAATCATGGGGAAATCATGTCTGAAATGCTGGTCACTAGAAGGTTCAAAAGCACATTAGTAAGTCCTCTAAGCACTGATGTTGAAAATACTGACATAAATCAAACAAAAATTAGGTACCATTACAATGACACAAGCAAATGACATAAAACCTTTACAGCTGCAATATAAAACATGTATGATGGAAAAATATATTTGAAATTACAATGCTTGTAAAGTTGCATACTCAGTCCTATGAGAGGAAGTCCTAAAGTTAGGCAGATGTGCAGGTAGCATTGCAAAGTCTTTGATTCTTTTAAAAAAGTGGGAATCTGAAATTTAACCTGAATCTTAAATTACAACAAATAAACATTAAAATTTCTGAGACAAAATGGGTGTTGTAAAGAAGGCTTTCAGTGACTCTTCATCTCTGTTTCCAGGGTCTTCTCTTGATTTAATAATGGGTCTGTATTATCCTTAGTTTTCCTTTTGTTACTGATGTATTCAAAGAAGTCCTTCTTGTTGTCCTTAACATCCTTGGCCAGATTTATTTCCAGATGGATGTTGGCCTTCCTCATCTCATTTCTACTTACTCTGTCAACCTGTCTATATTCTTTCCAAGTGGCCTGACCCTGCTTCCACCCCTTGTGTATTTTCTTCTTACACTTGAGTAATAACAGGAGTTCCTTGTTCATCCATGCATCCATCTTGTCCCCTTTGTGTGATTATTTGCTTATTGGGACGCATTGTTCTTGAGCCTGAGGGAAGTGATCTTTGAATAACAACAAGCTTTCTTGGATCACTCTTCCGTGCAGGGCCCATTCCAACATGATTCTTCCAAGAAGATCCGTGAAGAGGCTAAAGTTTGCTCTTCTGAAGTCCATGGTTGCAATCTTACTTGCTGCCCTGCTTCCTCCTCATTCAATACTCAACTCCATAATCTCATGATCACTACAGTCGAGGCTGCCATCAACCTCCACATCTTATCACATTTTAGGAAGAAGTTTTGCACAGAAAGAGTGATTGGGTATTGGAATGGGCTCCTCAAGGAGGTGGTGGCATCACCGTCCCTGGAGGTGTTTAAGAAAAGACTGATGTGGCACTTAGTGCCATGGTCTAGTTGACAAGGTTGTGCTCGGTCATAGGTTGGACTCAATGATCTCAGACATGTTTTCCAACTTGCTTGATTCCATGATTCTGTGACCTCCAACAAGGCCTTCCTTGTGTGTTAGTATGAAGAGCACACAATTCCTTGTGGGATCCTCCCCTACGTGTGTCAGGAAGTTGTCCTCAACATTTTTCAGGAACCTCTGGACTGTTTGCAGTCTGCTGTGTTGCTTCTTCAATGGATTTCAGGGTAGTTAAAATCCTCCACAAGAATCAGGGTCTGTGACTGTGAGGTTGTTTCTAACTGCCTATGAAAATTCTCATCCATTTCCTCCTTCTGGTCAGGTGGTCTGTAGCAAACTCCCACAACAGTGTCATACTCACTACTCTGTTCTTTTATCCTAACCCATAAGCTCTCAGCACACTCATCATTCACTCCAAGACAGAGCTCAATACAGTTCAAGTGTTGCCTCACACAGAGAGCAACTACACCACCTTACCTTCCTTGTCTGTCTTTCCTGATCAGTGTGTGGCCCTTCATGACAGCATTCTGCTCATGTGAGCCATTTCACTGCATTTTTGTAATCGAAATGAGGTCAAAGCCCTGTGACTGCACACAAATCTCTAGTTCCTTCTGTTTGTTTCCCATACTGCTTGTATTGACATACAGGCACTTAATAGATGTATTTGACTGTGTCAATATCCCAGTAAGAGTGCAAAGGAATGCCCCATAGTCCTGTCTTGTAGTTATATCTTTGGTTGCTTGTACTTGCTAGAGGTATCTTGTCTCAAGCCTCCTTTTGCTACTTGCGTGGTCACTATAGGTCTCACCCACCTTTCCTAGTTTAGAGCTTGCTTTACCTGGTTGGCCATTCTATTGGCAAAAACATGCGTGTTCCACTTCATGAGGTGGATGTCATCTCTCCCAAGCAACTGTCAATATCAGCAAACAGGGTCCTGTGGTTATAGAAATCAAACCCCTGTTGCCAACACCAACAATGTACCCAGTCACTTACTTGATAAGTCCATTCAATTCTTCTCTCGTCATTTACCCCAACTGGCAGTATCAAGGAGAAAACTCCCCAGGCTCCTAGACCCTTAAACAAGGTCCCCAGAGCTCTGAAATCAGTTTGATGGTTTCCAATTTACCTCTGATATCATTAGTGCTCATGAGAAAGACCAGCAGTGGGTAATAGTCAGATATGTTGGTGAGCTTTAGCAGTGTTTCCATGACATCTCTGATTCAAGCCCCTGGCAGGCAACAAACTTCTCTGCATAAGTTCTGAGATCGGCAGATGGGTGCCTCTGTCCCCTGCAGTAGGGAGTTACCCACTACAATCACTTGCTACTTCTTCCAGGTGATCCTGTGTGGCTCAGGGTCTGGTGACTCAGTCACTTCACTTGAAGACTTAACCACCTCATCCTTGGCTTGGAAGGCAATAAATGTTTGCTAATGTCAATTCTTCAGGAGGAACAGGAGTATTCCATCTTGCATGGAAAGAAACCAATTTCCAGCCTTCCTCTTTTATTAACACCTGACTTTTTTTGAAATGAAGTGCAGAGGTTACCTGCATCTCCTGTGTAGAGGGTCAAGACTCCTGTGTCTGTAAGGTCTCTGTGAATATCTGATCTATTTCTTTCTCCTACTCACAAATGCTATGCAACCCACTTACTTCCTTGTGTAACTCCTTGACCTGGTGACATAGCTCCTTGACACAGACACACCTTCTGCAGAGGACATAACTCTGCCCCAGCTTCCCGGACAGGCACCAGGCACTCTTTACAACCAGAGGCCTGCACAGATACATCTACTGCCAGAAGGTGGAAGCCTCTGACATCATTGGCGCAGAAACTTCAACACCCACTGGATAATGATCTCTACGGTGCATAATAACCATAACATTGGAAGCTCAGACTAAAACTGGAGAGGTCTGCTCTTTTCCCTCAGTGTTAACTTCTGTTCCTCTCTGGTGCTCTCTGCTTCTGCTACTCTGTTGATCCTCTGATGGAGAGGATCTCCACTCTCCCTGTGCACCCTTCCTTGCAAACTGCCGTGATTGTTCTAGTGCTCATCACCCCAGAGTTTACCATAGCTGCCACTGCTGTCACTGTTTGTCTCACTGACTGACGGAGGCTTTCAGTCTCAGTACATTTAAATCTGTCGTGGTTGCCCCTCACAATGCCTATCGCTGGATCAGTCCTGCTGGCAAGGGCTGCCAGATCCTGGAAGGTTCCTTCTCAACTGTTGCTCGGGCTTTCCTGCCTCTGGGAAACCCCTACAGCACTCCTTCCAGTGCTCAGCCCTGCAGAACTTATTGTAGCCACCCATTTCATTGTATCATATACAAAAATGGTTCAATATAGGAAGCTACCTTGAGTCATAACAAAGGTGTTGCAACCTACATGCCTTACCTCATAAATAATATACAGACTGGAAGAACAACATTCTTAAACTTGTGCTTTAAATGGTTCTATTCTCTCTTCCATTGAGTTTCTGCCTACTTTTGCTATAGTATATTGCACATTTCTAAAGTACATGTGGTGCAATTTGATGAGGTTGGAGGTGGGGGTGGAAGGCAGGTGACGTAATATCAGGTTGGGGACAATCAAGAGTATCAGGATTTAAGGAGCCTATAGACAAAGCAGTTGAACCTGAAATGCCATTGAGTTCCCTGTCTGGTAAAATACCCATTTCTTTAAATGAATCACATAACACATTTAAATGAAAGAAAGAAAGAAACTTAATTTTAAAAAAATTAAAAAATGTTCCTTATTCAACTTAAAGATGTGAAATAAAAATAAATTATTTCACTCATTTCTCCACGACCATCTAACACACCACATTTCTAGTGGGCATATGAAACTTGCATCCCACAAATTGTTGCTAAGATCATTTTACTGGCACCTGCTGCTATAGCTATAGAAGCCCAAGAGGAAGACCACACCACTTCATATAGTTGTATAGAGATGATAAGCTTTTCTAAAACTATTTACGTTATTCTACCAGGTAAATTTTTGGTTGAAGGTATGCCTAATATTTAGCACTTTATAGCAGTGCTAAATACACATACACAGTTCAAAACAGAAGACTTTTTTGCAAGACATTTCTATTCACTGTGCGAACTCATAATATTTATCAGTGGCTTTTTGAGTCTGCCTATAATGCAGCTGCCAGCATTCACAACTTATGATGCTAAAGGAAAGGAAGAAACTGAAAGCATGACTGATACCATATTTGGCACTGTATATGCAGTAGGTTGACAAGTTTTGCTCTTCATTAATATAATATTATGGTTAATTACAAAGAAACGAAATGGCATAACTGTCCTTATACCACAGCAAATCTTTGCTTTTCTATGATCCAGTGAAACAGTAATTTGGTTTTGGTAGTCACTGCCAAAACTCCTGAAATCCTGTATATTTTAGATGATGGTCTTTGAGACAGCCTCATCCTGTGGGCATTACTACCAGTCCATGGTCTGCTGTTATTAGGCAATGATTTCTTATGTTAATCAGACTGTATAATAATCTGAAAAAGGTTATCAGATCAGTTAAAAAAAAAAAGCTCAAAGATAGGTGAAAACTACATGAAATATATCACACGAAGGCACTGGCAATACCAGTGTGCTCTATGAGTTTATAGAGCATTTAATGCAAAATCTGCTTAAAGGAAATATTGAAGTTTTCCATATAAAGAGATGAACTACAGGAACCCAGGGGAATGAGAGAAAAGCACTAATAATACAATTATTTTCTGACATATGAGACAAGTTGAAGAAACTATAAAGAAATCTTTATTTTTTATTTTCTTTTAGGACAAAGACCTATGATCAAGGCAACAGAATGCTTTGTTTCTCCTAAAAAGGGCATTCATGCAGAGAGATACAGAAGTCGTGTAATTTAAAACAATAAAGCTCCATTTTACATGTAAGGATTATTAATTAGGCTAAACCTTTGTCAGAAAAAGAAAAATCTCAGAATAAATTCTCTCGGTGACCTTTTATAGCACTGGAAACGATGACGAATAAGTGCTGATGTTTCCACAGAGATGACAATGTCATTCTAGTTGCTTAGTTTTTGTTACTATTTCCCTGTTGGGTCCATTAAAGTGAATACTATGAAGAATGAAAAAATACCATCTTAATGAAACCAGATGCTACTCACGTAGTACCAGCAATATGCCTAGTTTTTGCTGTTTAGTTCTTGTGTTTGAGTTCTTTTTTTTTCAAATGCTGAAAAAACATTATTTAATTATAATTAAAGATTTAATGCTAAAATTTCCAGATCTACTTGGCTTCTCTGGTTTCTTATGGAGTTGTTTAACTTTCCTCTTCCTCTAAATTTATGAAGGAACTGTATTTAGAAAGAGTAATTTAGTTGGAGGAATTGAATGTGAGGAATTAGCTTACCTATGTTCCATGTCTGGTTACGCATCTGAGTATTTGTTATGATGAACTGTTCTGGATGACATTTTTTGTAATATAAAGGCTATATAATATTTTGCTATTAGTGGCAGCTTTGAGGACTCTTTGCTTTCTAAAATCTGACACTATGACTAACTAGTACTTCATTTGAGCTGTATTTTACATTTTTAAAGCAAAAGAGAAAATATTGTATTAACATAAAATATTTCTGTAGGGTTTATTCACTGCACTTAAACTGTTTCCATCTGCACTACATTGCAAGCTTTTCCATCTCCCTGTATGAATAATGACAGGCAAAGATGAAAGCTGACAAACAAAATTAAATCATGTCAGTTTGCAGGCTGTTGCTTTTACTGGCTTTGAAGGAAACTGGACTCTTAGGGATAGGATGGAGACTTGGGATGATGTGGCAAGGAAATACTGGATGGCAGTAAGTCACTTTAAGTATTGCGATTCCAGCACAACATCTGTAACGTTTCAGAACATCTTATACTCTGAGTGTGCAACTTAATTTAAGTCACACAGGCAGCATACCTGGTAATTCTCCATCAGAGGATGGATACACACACACAGTCCCCCTGTCATTGTCAACAGAGCCAAAGCTTACGAGAACGGGGGACTGTATTGATAGCTCTGAGATCCTCAGCCACAAAGGTAAGTTTTTTAACTGCTTGTGACAGATAAACATCTTAACTCAGACAATCTGCCTGTTGCTTTATTCTAGGGTCATACTGTAAGGTATGAACGACTACTCTGGGGGCCTTTTGATTTCTTCACAATGGTCAACAGTATAAGAAGGTTAAATGTAAAAGTCAACTTCTCTGGAAGTAGTAAATGTTGGAATTTTCCTTTAAAAAATTTCATTATATATACCACTGATATGCATGAACTTTATGCCATCAACTACTTTTTATTAGTTTACACTCAAATACTTAAACACATCTAAGATAATCCCATTGTGGAATTCCTACACAAGCCCATCTTCAGGATTCTAGTTCAACCACCATCTCAACAACAGGTAGGCAAGTTTGAGGAAAACTTTTTCATTCTGAATGTATGGATATAAATAAATAAAAATAAAGGCCAACTTTACACACTTTTGAAAACAGAGTCTAGAATGAAAGGGTGTTAACTCTAGAAAGCAAATCTAGAAAACAGGTTATAAGGAAAAGCATTTCTCACAGTGGTAATGCCTGGAAAGTATGCTAGCTGTTTCAAGTGAATACCAGCAGCCAAATTCTAAACACAAATCATCTTATACAATAACAATTCCTGTGTATATTTACTTGTAGTTTAAACATACATGCACTATTTTCCAGGTGTTTCCTAGCTGGCAATATATGAAATGAAACCAATAGAGTGATATGCGGGCAGACTCATCAAGGCACTTTATCCAGTGGAACTGGCCAAATAGTCATAACAAAAACTGAATCTTTAATTTCTGGTAAGTCTTTAAAGATCCAGCCATATGAGTTAGGATTTTTAAATTATTTTTTAAATCATTCTTCTTCTTAGTAAATCATGTGTCTAAAAAATCAGTGACAGTTTAACAGACTGAACACTAACTCATATTGTTGCTATTGGACAGCTAATCCATTCGACATTTTAATTCTTCTTCATGGTAGATGTTTTCAGCACAAGAAAAGAAAAAAACACAAAAAAACGAAAAGAAAAAACCCTTGGTGAAATGCAAACGGGATCTGTTTACATACGTGCACTGTCTTTAGTGACCAGATCTACCCATATCAGCATCTCGAGTAAAGCCAAATTTTTACGTGTAAGCTATTTATGTACATGAGTATACAAGCCATTTGTTCACTTCTTCCAAGTCTCTCCTTACCTTGGCTGCTGGGAGGTCAGAAATCCATTGTTTGCTGCCTGAAAATTGCAGGGCGGTGAAATATTACTAAAAGAATTAACTTATCTCTGAAAATGGGATTGTCAATTCCTATGCAGATTTGTTGGCACATGGTGATATATTCCAAACTTGTAGTGCCCTTTAATTGAGGCTAAGATCGGTGGTACAGGGGAGATCTTCCAAAACTTCCCAAAACCTGGCCAGCACGAGGTGCTCACACGGCATCCCTACCACTGTTCACTTTTAATAGGTTCTTAAGATTTGGTGCTAAAAGCAAATGGCAGAGTACACAGGGTCCTGCCAAATTTCTACTGTTCTTACAGCACACCCTACACCACAGCACATCCTTTGGGAATCACTGGCACATGGACTGCAAACCTGTGGAGAATTTGCACTTGCTACTGCAAAGCCACAGCTTTAAGCAGGGGCATTGAAAGCTACCAGATTTTAAATATAAAACAATAATAGATTACACACTAAATCTAGGTATACATATCAGCAAGCTTCTCACAAATGGAAACTGACATGATTTAATATCCACAAATCTATGACAAAAAAAAGGAAACAATGGCATATCTGAATCAAATTGCAATATTGATTTTTCTGAACACAGACACATCTATTTTCTTAGTATTACATCAGCTAAAGACACTGCACTTGTATTTAAAGTTAATAGAACACATCTTATAGAAAACATTTCAGAAAAAATACTGTGTGGCCTTCAAAATCATAATATTTTCCAGTGATCTTTGTTGGGGTTTTTTTCCCCAAACATAAAGTGTTTGGATTAAAAAGATGACTTAGCAGTCCTTTCTTCCAGGGATGGTGGTTATATATAACTTATTTTCTATTTTAGCAAATTTTTCGAAATTATAGATAAGGTGATTAACAGAAGCCTTGGAAAACTGGTAATCTGTTCATTTGCATAAACTCAAAATGAGAAGGGCCAAGTTGTTTGATCTGTCACAATCAAGACCTAGTTATAGCCCCAACTCCCACTTTTATTTGGACATTTAGTAACTTAGTGCAAACAAACCAGGAACTCATGAGGCAAGATGGCTCTATTGAACCAGTCTTGTCAGCAGAGAAGTCAGGTGGAACAAACTTTAGGTCAGCACATAATGGCAGCATTTGTAAAATGGCAGAACTGATAAAACTGATATGTCAGATGAAGAAGTCCCCTTAGTGTCAGGTGACAACTTTTCAAGACTGGGAAGAAATACAGCATATCTGTTGGCACAAACCTTGAACTGGGCAGACCTGTCCTGATGGCAGCTAAAGAGAAGCAGATTTGGTGGCAGAAGCAGTCTAACTAAATTCATAAGGGAATCCTGTGCGAGTGAACACAATATGTGAAGTAACAGAGCCAGAACAAACTGCGCAGGCTGTCATCTACTTTTTTTAGCCTTGTTGATTTCTTTTTATGAGAACAGTTATTTACCTCCCACTCTTCAATGTGGTGTTCATCTTCCCAGGAACTACTAACTAGATTAAAAGTGAGAAGAAAACATTTGATCTTTGGATTTATGGTTGAAGTTCCAAGTACCTCAGTGTTTCTGTGTCAGGATTAAACCTCAAATATTTTGTTTATTTTGTTTAAAAAAAAAAGGAACTGCTAAACACAGTACTTGAACTGGTTCTCGGTTTTGTAAATGACACGTAACAAAGAAAGGATATACATTATGGTTTGCTTGATTTCTTTTGACAGGATTGTTGTGATTTAAGCCAAGTCGGCAACTAAGCACCACATAGCCATTCACTCATTCCCCCAAACTGGGATTGAGGAGAGAACCTCAAGGGTAAAAGTGAAAATACTCATGGGTTGACATAAACACAGTTTAATAGGAAAAGTAAAACCTGCACACACAAGCAAAGCAAAACAAGGAATTCATTCACCACCTCCCATGAGCAGGCAGGTGTTTGGCCATCCCCAGGAGAGCAGGGCTTCATCACATGTAATGGTGACTTGGGAAGTCAAATGTAGTTCCCCCTTTCCTACTTCTTCCCTCAACTTTGTATGCTGAGAGTGATGTCATACAGTCAGTTGGGGTCAGCTGATCCTTCTATGTCCCCTCCCAACTCCCTGTGTACCCCCAGCCTCCTCACTGGTAGGGTGAGGTGAAGAGCAGAAAAAGTAAGCACTGCTCATTTACAACAAAAACGTCCTCGTGTTATCTACACTGTTTCCAGCATAAATTCATACCAGCTACTATGAAGAAAATTAATCCTGGACAAAACCACCACAAGGAGGTTGCCAAACTCACTTCCCACGTCTCTAGGAAACAGCTTCACTGGTGTGATTCTGGCAATCTGTTTTGGAAAGTATCAGTCCCTCCAGCTTAATTGAAACTGTCAGAAGTTGTTTAGATAGGGTTTCAAGATCATTATTCTGATATGGAAAACTGACATTTTGCAAATCACTTTTCCATATATCTGTTAATTCACTTGAATATAGAATCTTGCCTCATGTATATTTTCATACATTTTACATTTTTATACACCTAAAATATACTG
The DNA here is from genome assembly GCF_003984885.1 of Neopelma chrysocephalum. Lineage (NCBI taxonomy): Eukaryota > Metazoa > Chordata > Aves > Passeriformes > Pipridae > Neopelma > Neopelma chrysocephalum. The sequence continues at coordinate 7,357,127 of NW_020897700.1, read as the reverse complement.
TATATTTCAGAGAAAGATATATAGACAGAGAGCACAGTTTTTATATACCTTCTTCAGTCTTACTTAGGAAAGATTGAGGAAAGCATTATTAGGGAAAAAAAAAGTTCCGGTTCTGGAGTCATACGTTCTAGTGGAGGTTATACCGTTCTATGACTTTAATGTGGTGATACATAGGATGGTGCCTTCTCTTCATTATAATTTTTCCATCTCTTATTCTCCATATCTTTCATAAATGTCATGCTGGTGTATGGATCCTGAAGTATGATCACTTTGTGGTTAAACTGAGACTTTGAATTCCAGTGAAGATTTACTTGTTATTCTTAAGTACCACTGGTACGCCTCAAAAACCACTCAGCAAACAGAGAGTATTTGCTCAAAATGGAAGCAACGTGGCTGCCTCCAGATCTACCTGATGAGGGAACAGTTTTTTTCTTTCTCCCAGAGAGTGTTGTTGAAGTAGTCATTTGACTTATGGAAACTGAACCTTAGCTGACTTTGTTGAGGTAAAATGCAGAACCCACACAAGCATAAGTTACCATTATTTTGTAACATTTGGGAAGGCTTTCGGGAATAAGACCAGGAAAACAGCAGCCAGATGTGTCGATTCTTATTACACTGCAGTTGTAGAGAAGATTCAGATCTAAGGGTGATGAAGAGGAAAGATGAGGTAAGGTGAAAACAACCTTCTAAGAGTCTGAGAGGGAAGCTAGATAACACTTTTGAAGAGGGGAAGAACATGAAAATAAAATCCTGCTTTAGAGTTTGCAAGGGAAATGGACTATCACTTAACATTATCCAATTTATATTTGGTTTCTGCTGTCTGACTTATAAATCATGTTTGCAGTGTGATTCTCCTCCTTTTGATGGAGAAACCAAAGCCTCTTTCATAACTCTAAGAGAGAAACACAGTGTTTCTCTTAAGCTAGACTCACTGCTGGAAACTGTCCAAAGAACCTGTCATAATACTCTGTAACAAAGACATGACTGAATCACTAAACATAATAAAGAGCAAGAGAGAAAACTTAGCATTCCTGGAAACAAATTATCTGTTTTCTATTAATTCTGTTTTTTATTAACTCTCTGCATATGGATAGATAAACAACCTTTACTTTTCCTTTAAGACAAAAAAGGCTACTATAAGTAGCTTCTTATTTCTCAGCTATGGCAGACAGAAAAGATCCTACTGGGTATTGATTTTATTGGATGGCAGGACTAAAACCTACTTTCAGATAGAAGTAAGGAATGTGAGCTTCCAGTCACATGCAGGGGCCGTTTGACAGAATGACGTGATGGATACGTCCCTCGGTTGCTATGGTGATCGCTCATCTGCTTATATGTCCAAGAAATAGGGCTTTTCACTATTTCCTCTAAGAAGAAAAACTGCTAACTCATAATAACAAAGTGATTTGTTTTTGCACTAAAGCATAGCTAATGCAAATACCATTACTCAGTTTTAATTTGGGCATGAAATTAATATCCTAAAGCAAATAACATGAACAAATAGCTTTTCTATCCTTTACTTACTTACTCTGGTAGCATGTTTTACCACAGCAACTGTTTATCTCTTCCGTGAACCTCCAATATATCTGCAACAAATTGGATTTCTGGAATAACTGACACGAGATTCCAGAATACTATGGTAACTTTAATAAATTTATTTCAAAGCAGGATTTAATTTTATTTTTTTTATCCAAGCCATCCAGATGTCAGAGTGGACAGATTTTATCAGCATTTTCTATCAACAGTTTCCTGACTGTTTAAGTGAATTCTGTTCAGCTGTGGCCATATTCTATTTGTGTTTATTTTCTTCAAGTACCTACCTTCTGACCAGTCTCTACTAGTGGGAATGTTTACAAGAAGCTCATACAAAAATGCACAGCTTAAGCTTCTGAAAATAACATTTTTTTTTTATCATACGCAGGGAATTTTTTTGTTAGGATTGCCTGCATTCACAGTCCAGGATGTGACTAATCAGATTAATTTCATGCGTCAACCAGAAGTAACTATTTGATAACACCTTCTATTTCAATTATTTGATTTGGGATGCAACACTATGTTTCCTTAAGCAGTAGAAAAATCGGTAGAATATTAAACAAACAAAACAAAATGAAACAAAAGGAAATCACGTTCTCTCTGCGAGAGTTCCAAAGGAAAAATTAAATTCTCAGTTAAGCTTATTTGCCGATACATCAGTCATGCCTTATTTAAATGCAGCTGTGGCTTCTTTGTAGTAATACTCTGGCTATTTCAGAAATCCAAATAAAATAAATATCAAGAGCAACATGATGTGGAAAGTGTTACAGAAATTACAGATATATCTGTGAGGCATTGAAGACATCCTCTCATTCAACTCGTTCAAATCAGAATGCATGACCATGTAATTTTATCAAATGCAGTAAGGGACTCTATGGCCTCCAAAAAGTATTTTTGTAGATTAGAGTATCAGTAATTGCACTGTGGCACTTATTTCCAGATGTCCCCTTGATAAGTGTGCCAGGTAGAAAAACTAAAAAATCTAAAAGTACATTTTAGTTGGCAGGTAGCCTGAAAACTGGAGATACCTCTTGTAGAATAAGCCTGTTTGCTTTAAATTAATTGTGATATTTGTTTTGAATTATTTGTCCCCCAGATATATTGCATTACACAGCATATTATAAACACATTTGTTACAGTAATGCATATCTATACATTTTGAATAGCAATAGTCTTTCCTGATATAATGGGAATTACTTTTTTTAAAGGAAAATAGAACGCATGAATTTTTGCAAGCACTTGTGAACATGAACTTCCTAGTCATCATTTAAAGTGCAGAGACACATCTGTATGTGTTTTCTATTGATGCTCCATTTTATCATAATGATAGTTCTGAGGTTGTGAAAAATACTACAGCTTTATGTAAATAGTAATGGTGATAACATACACAAGGAAGCAAGGACTAAGTTTCGTGGAAGCAACTAAGGATATTCTACCAGAGCCATTCCCACTGCAAAACATTTGTTCAAATTCTGTGACATGGTAGGCTCTCCCAGGTGTTAGCTAGCATCTCAATCTCTCTTCCCAGTTTATAAATTATATTTAAAATATGTAGTCTGCTTATAAATTTGGGGGTTGTTTTCATCAAAATTTCTTCACCACAGATTTCTAAGTGTTGGAATAAGGCTAATAATATAAATGTGCTGAGTGCATGCTTTTTCTGTAGAAATAATGCAGGTTAATGACAGGTAAACTGACCATCTGCTTTATGTTTGAGAAACTATTTCTCACACTGAAGTTCCTATAAATTCACTCATTTTTCCTTCATGCTAACCAATGGCTACATTAAAGGGAACAAATGTAAAGGCTTAAAGGTCCCTTGCCATCTAAACTAGCTGTCTCACGCAGGTTGAGGACCCTGCCAATACAGTTCTCCGGTCCATGTTCTGTTACCTTTTGCATGTCATCACTCTCTGGCTAAATTTCAGCTGTTAATCTGGAAGCAGAGCTTCTGATCTGGTAAGGAAGCTGTCCTAGCTACACAAAATACTGACACCTCATCTTGGTCCTGACATTAGCAGACATACACAAGGGATACGCTCTGTAGTATCACTTCCCAGTGCTGAGAGATCTGTGCCTGGTTCCCAGTGGTGACATTTCTGTTTCTAATCAGCCTCAACTCCTGCTTTAGCTGAGGTGACATCAGTCAAAGTTGGCTCATCAGAGTGCCTCTGGGCTGCAGCAGCAGGTGCTCTGCTTGGCCTGCCATATTTTGCCTGAAAGAATATGCTGAACTTTAATTGAAAATTGCCTTCTTGTATGTTTTCCCATAATAGACTGACCTTACCCATTTTTCTGTGATCTACATTCTTGTTAAGCACCGTCATACACCCAGCACCCCACAGAAAATATCTATAATTAAACCATTGCCTGGCCTTCAGCAAGTGCATGTTGATGGACACCATACTTTGCTTTTAGGTAGTATGCACCTATCTCAGCACTCTGCAAAACAACCTTGGCCTTCGATTTTAACATCCTGATAGTCTTCTGCTGCATGAAAGCAGCAGGTGAGCAGCAGGTGTACCAGGCATCACGCAGGAATTTTGCAGCCATCTTGATCAAGGAAAAGGCAAGGTCCTTGTGCAGTATCACAACATTACTAGCTGAAGCCCAAGTGTTCGGGTGGATTGGGAAACCAATATGCAGCAGTGAGGTGCTGTTTAAGGAGAGCTACCTGGCAGCTGAATGCCAAGGAAGCCTTGGGCCCAAGTCCCCTGAGGAGAGACATTTTGTTCTCCTAGTTGTCACAGTGACAGGGGATCCTGAAGGGTGTGAGGTCTCACCTGGCAGCACACAGGTCGTGTGCCTCCACATCCAGCTCAAGTTGATCTGTTGCTCCTCAATACTCTCAAGCTTTCAGGGGCTCCCCAACTGATCCGAAACAGTGCAAACAGAGGTGAGTGCAGCTGCTCACAGGATCAGCACTAACCAGATGCTCTTGGTTTGGGTTGTGGTGGGAATTGGAGCTACACAGCCAAGGCACCAACTGCTGTCTGGACACGTGATGACAGGCTTCTAGTGGGGGAGGTCTGCAGTCTAGGGGTGCCTAGGATTAACAGATCTACTGGGCCAGCCACTCCCTGGGCATTCGCAGGAGCTCCAGCACAGCCTTTCAAATCCTAAATACTCTTGTGAACTCCCATGCACTTCAATTGCATTGTATACTTGCTTATATTGGCAGGGTCTATATATAGCGGTGTATGTAATTATATTTATCTCTTCATTCACTGTGAAAAAGAGAGTCTCAGCCAGCGGTAGGAAAGCTTAATTAGATAATCACCAAAATTTATTCTCTGCTGGGGTAGAAAGTGCTGTTATCACCTACACAGAGAGTTTATTTGGCCCTTGGGTCTGATTAGTCATTCTGCTACCTCAGCATCACTTTGATGTAAAAGCAGGGGACACTACAAGATATGGCAACTGCAGAGCATTCCTTCCTACTGTGTTTTATTATGGTGCTTCCTGAAGTTTCTACATGTGTTTCACATTATGACTAAAAGCACAACTATAAATAAGGTTCCACGAGATCTTATCCATGTTTGGTTCCCTCAGAGGGGCAAGTTCATCAAATCTTACTGTTGTCAGGCATATCTCAAATCTAGAAGCAAATGCATGTGGTTACAGGCAGACCGAAAGCGGGAACATTTTCTGTGGCCTCTTTAACAATTTAGATGGTTGGGATCTTTTCAGTGCTCTTTTGAAATCTGCTGGTTGGAATTAAAAAATAATAATATAATTGTTATCCATTAGAAAAAAGTACATTCTGTAATCAAAAAACTCATTCTGCATGGACTGTAATATAGAGTTGTGTTATTGATTCTGAGGAGCGCTTTTCATTTTTACAGTACCTATATGTGGGTTCCTTCCACCTCAGAATATTCTATGATTCTACAATTTGTAGAAAACAAAAACTGACATACTGACACTTTTTGAAGAATTTTGTTTTTTGTTCAATATATATTTAAGAAAAAAGTTATTCATATCTTCATTATTTGAATGCAGCTAGTTTTCTTAGGGACAATAAGCCAGCAAATTTTTGATGTTGTGCTTAAAATTTATCAAGAGATTTATCTCAAAGCTTTTTTACTGTAACTTAAATAATCTTATATGCCAGCGTTCCTTTGTTACATTAAAAAAAATAATTAAATACCAATGCAAATTACATACACATGGTGTTATCCACTGCACTCTAGTCTGTATGTCATCCTGTGCTGGAAATACGGGCTACAAGTTTTATAACTGTATGCTGGCCAAACACATTGAAATTTGAATTTGAACACAATTGAAAATTAACAAAAATCACTTGAATTAAAACTAGGGAGAGAATGCAATTTACATGACAATTTTATTAAAAATGAGTCTCAAATGTATATTTACAAAAATTTTCTCAGCTCCAGTAAGTAAAATTTCTCTCAGAGAGATGTCTCCACCCTTTTCTACATTTGGAATACTTAGGCAGGCTCTATAAAAGCGAAGACGTTTTTAAAAAAACATGTGCTTTCATGCACCACAGTGGTGTGTCAGTAAGCCAAAATTTTCAATAACACTACTCAAACACTTTACAGAGCTATACCTCAGTCTTCATATAAATTAGCTTAGAATCTTAAATATTATTGAGGTTTCTAAAGAATTCAGAAAATAAATAAAAATTATAGCTGGCTTATGACCTGTTACAGTGTGACATGAAGAGAGATTGTTAATAATATGCAAGGAAAACCTGAGATTGCAAACATTAGAATTTTAGGGTAATAATAAAGAAGTTTTAAATTTCCATTACTTTTGTAAAGTTTTGAATGTTGGATAGCTTATATGATAATATCTTTTGGATACCTACAGTTAAGTGGACATTTTCAGATTGATGGTTTAGTAAGAAAGAGTAGATGTGCAAGCATCTTTGTTTATGTATGCTGCAGAATTCATGGGTCCGGTAGCAAAAAAGGAAAACAAAAGAATAAACCTATAGTTTAATATGAAACCATTTCTAGTTGCTGGGCTGGTTTAGAAAAGTTTAAACTGCAAAATAAGCACCAGACTAATTATTCTTTGTAACCTGGTTGTCTCCTGCCTTGATTAAGTCAATTTTCAGTGCAAAAATCTTACTGAGTTCAATGCATTGTGTGAGTAGATACACATTTGCCAGGTGAAAGAACGACTGCACATGAGTCACATAAGAATTTCATGTGCAGTTCCATACTGGAGAGGCTGCAAATGTAGGCCATATGCCAGAACAATTTACTGAGCACATGGCTTACTCCCTTGTTATTTCTGGAAAGGTCCTATGCAAGAGCTTGGATGCTTCTCATCTACAAGATGAACAGGACACAATTATCCATGGGAATTTGAGGGACAAAAGCAGTAGATAGTGCTTCCCATAGAGGAAAAAAATGGCTAAGGAAATTATCTGAGAGTTTGCTTAAGGTTAGAAAAAAATCGTACTGCTTCATGAATACAAGTAGCTGCATCTTAGTTCTCAAGAATTAACCAAAAATTGCATATCTTAAATGTTAGACTGCCCCCATAGCAGAATTAAGCTTTGTCAAAAACAGACAGAGTAATATAATATTTTTTTTAATTAATGAAGACATCCGGACTTTGTTTTATTTTGTTTTTAATTCTCGCTTCAATTCTAATACGCTCCTGTATTTTTTAAGTTATTTCTTTAAAGTGTGTATTTTTAGGATGATTTTTATGAATATTTGAAACTACTACACATTATTAGGTTAGTTTGGTTTTAATTTTCAAAGTAATAATTTGGAGACAATTTAAAGGCAGTGATAAGTTGATCCAAATCAAAGTACCAAAACTTTTAGAAATCCTAATCCTGGAATGTTTATGTAAAGAAAGTACAGATAAAATTTGTCAAGAGCTGTATGCTGCTGTAAAATCCTAAATAATGTTATTTAACTAAAGCCACAAGATTGTCTTATTATACATATGTCTTCTCTGCTGTTTGCCACTAAGGGTTGTCCCCATATGGAGTCCTGAAGTACCCTCACACTTCCGCAGTCAGACCTCTAGGTTTGACTTACAATAAATACTTCCTGAAAGAGAATTTAACTACTTGACACTAGCTGCTGCTCTAGATTTGTACAAAAGGTTGCACACACCAGTACAAAAGGAGAGTTTTATCAGTATTTTGCTCATGTAGATATGCTTATGTATGGGAAGTGATGCATAACCTAGCTTAACTGAAGCCTTTCCTCCAGGTCTTCTAACTGCCATGCACTGAGTATGCCCTGCAGGCCTTATATGATCTATAGGATCAGTAATCAAAATGAGTGAATTTTGTTGTACAGTTTGTCTCTATTTTAGTATTAAAAACATTTAGAATGGAAAAAATAGGATTCGAAAATTATCTAATGAAAAGAAGCCCTAAATATTTGGAATAATTAACATCTGTGTTTATTTTTTATGAGAAAATATTTTTGTAATATGTGTAATGTATCTGATTCCTAGGTGACCATTTCGGTAGTAGTAATTTTATTTTAGTGTATTTTAATATTAAATTTTCCTCAGTACTGAATAGCAATAAAATTCTTTGTGAGAATGTTATACATGCAGTTCATTTACTCTGGTTTCTTCACACTGCCTGATCCTACCTAGTATTATTTCCAAAGAACAGATGAAAAGACTGACAGAGTGGAGGTGTTAAATAATACTCCGGTGATTTACCCACCCAATTATTCACAAGCTATTTTGCATTTGAATGATAAAGGAATGCTGGATCTTATTGAGGCTTCTTGTGCCATTGAGCATGGAAGAAGTAGCAGAGTGCTTTTCCTGGTTTTCAAATATGTATCTTAGTATATGTCTCCTAATTTCAGAATAATTATGATATTTGGTGGTTTTCACCTACAGTTACAGGAGAATCTCACTCTTCACTGGAAAAGTGTTTTTAAAGAAGGATTGAAAATATGAATATGGTTGCATCTTTAAGACCCAAAAATGGAAGGCAAATTAAAGTACTTTATTTTTATTACTATTTGAAATCATATCTTTGTTTAATGCCATTCTTGGCTTTTTGTGTGTTTAGTTCTTGGTTTGTGGAGGATTAGGGCTAGCAAGCCCAACTTTCAAAGTGATCTAGGGAACCAACCATAGTCTATTCTAATTCTGAATAAGTCTCACTCTTATTCCAGAAAAAAATCAAATTCGTGGTGTGGACTTGAGTAGCGAGAATTTATCCTACATTATTTGCAAATAAAAGCATATATGTATGTATTTGATGGCTGGTTAAAGGAACAGTTTGTGCTGCCTCTGTCATTTATTACTGAAGTATAGTGTATACCCTGTTGCCATGGAGTAGCAATGCATATCAATTTCAGACAAATTTTAGTGTATGAAAAGTATACTAGGTCAGCTCTAAAACAGAGGAGGGACCTTTAGGCAAGGAGAATATAATAAGTCAGTCTTGAATTTGGACACAATTTACCTATTCTTTCATAGTGTGTCCTTTAAAAAAAGACAAATAGTGGTGTCCTGATGATACATCTCATCTAAATGAGATCACAATGTCCTCCAATCTTCCATAATAGAACTGGACTAGTATTGACTATCATGACTGCATAAAATTCATTGGTAACACTTGAAAAGTTCAAATGTCCTGTTCAAACACCAACCAATTGAAACTGTCTTTATCTGCAAGATATGCTGACATAAATGACAGAGAGAAAATTTCAGCAAAAGGAATGGTGTTGTTTTAGAATTAATTACGTACATTCTGTTTCAGCTTATCACTAGAGTTAAAATACTTGCTTTTTAGAAGCAGCAAACTCAGAAAATTCTAAATTTCCCTGTCCAAAAACTAAAAAAAAAATTTAAAAGTCTAGCAATTAGATTCACTCTCTATTGCCGCAAATCTTGAAAATAAGAAAATCTTCACAGAATCTACCATCACCATTCAGTTGAAATCCATTAATACTTTGATCCCTAGTATTAACTGTTATGTTCTCTCTTGCCTGAGAAGTTAAAATTAAGGACTACTAGGCAGTAAAAAGAAACAGGAATGCCTTTTACTAGCGTGGCCCACGCCCATCAGAACTTCATAAACATCAGTGAAACCTTTCAGAGATATTTCCCCCTTGCACTAAGCGTGCATGGTCCTTCTGCCAGTACGAACACATCAGATCAGGAGGTATACCCTAGAGTGGGAAGTCTGATGTGCCTGCAGAGTAGCTACTGTGGCAGTCACTTTGTCTCGTCTCAAGCTGGCAGAGACAAGCATGCAGAAAATCAGGCTGAGAGAAAAAGAATACCCACAACAGGGTGATTTATGAGATAGCAGCCATTGAAGCGCATAGACGCATGTACAAAGCGTACTCCAAAATTTTATGTTGGTATCTCCCCCACCTAGAGAAAGCATGACAGTTGAATGAAACGAAAGGTAGGGTAAAAAGGGAAATGCAAATGCAGAGGTTCGGTATAGCTCAGTTTGTAATTTGGTGTTGACAAAATAAATGTAATACATATGATTTTCAAAGACTTTAGTCATTCTCCATGACTGCTACTTACTCTTTACTGAATGCAAACCTAATTTTCATAGCTGCCTACAATAATGTATATGCAGCTGTATCCAAACATACTTGGAATGCATTTATCAGGGTTCTTGAACATTTTTTTCTTCCAAAATAGAAGGAAGAACTGAAACCAAAAATGTCATAACAGATGTTAAACAGCTGTTCTCAGTATCATAGAACACTGGCCAAAGGTTGTGATGCTGAAGAATAAAACTAAAAAGTAAAGTAACTGATGAGGCTGAAACTGAATCTCTTTTTTGAGGAATGCTTTCATGTGACTACAGACATTACTCTGAATTTCCTTATTTGTGTATTTTAAGGGAACATTTTTCATTCCATCTGCCCATGCTGTCATCATCCTGCCTTTAACTATGATTAGATGGTTAGTTTGTAATAGTTAATATTCATCTTTAGATGTGACCCAATGACACACTGCTGAGTTATTTATGAGAATGTTCAAGAGTCTCTTGGCTTACCTTCCTGAATATACATAGTCATCTGTGAAAAACAGATGAGGGTGAAAAACAACAGGGTTTGTTTTTTTATCAGGGTATTGGTGTTTAGATGTAAGCCATGTCCTACATAAGAGTATGAAAAATTATTTTTTGAAAGTTATACTGGGGATTTGATAATATTTTTTTCAAATTTCAAAAAAATGTTACTCAATTGTTTCTTTAACAACCAGTTGGATTCTTATTTTGAATTCTTCTGCTTGCAGAAAAATTATTCATTAGGTAGTGTTATCTGTATTATGAAAACACATCTTAAACATCAAGGAAGTATTCTGAGAAGATGAATTAACTGAAAAAAATAGAAAGAATTGTTACTTTTCTGTATTAATAAGGAAATACACTGATTAGATAATTCTTTCAGGATACTGTTTTGAAAATATTTAATTCCTAATATCAGTGAAGTAATTATGTAAGATGTATTCTGTACTTTGATTGCTGCTTTCCTAGACAGCAGTTTTCTAGCAATATGTGAATCAAATGGAAGGTCCATCTTGAAGGACTAAACCAGAAACAATTTCAGAAAAGGAGAGTCCTATTTAGGACCAGACTGACTGCCCAGCCCAGCTGGCAGCAGACATCTGTGTAATAGACCTCTAAGTCTGTTTGGGATGACAAAACACCTACCCTCTATCTTCATGTTTCGTGGACCTCCCATGAGAAAATAATATCCCAATGAACACATGACTTCTCACTATGAGTTGTCACTGTTGTGTTTCACATACTGTTTCCTGTATGATGGGGGAATGACTATTTGACTATTTTTATCAGATTTGCTGTTAAAAATCAAAAGAGAAGAGTGTTATAAATTTACACAAACAGAAACTGCACCCATGTTGGTACCTTCCTTCAGGCTTGGAGGTTTCAGTGGCTTTATAGATTTACAGCTTCCTTATAGCTTCTCCATCTTAACAGATAGGAGCACAATAATAATTCAGAGGTACTGAGAAAAGGTATGTGTTAAAACATTAAAAAAAGGGTAGATGCTAGTAGGTTTTATGTATAAAACTATACATCACATGTACTCATATATATGACCTGAATCATAGAATATGCTGAGGTGGAAGGGACCCACAAGGATCATCGAGTCTAACTCTTCGCTCTGCACAGGACCATCCCCATGAGTCACACCATGTGCCTGAGAGTATCATCCAGACGCCTCTTGAACTCTGCCAGGTTTGGTGCTGTGACCACTTCCCTGCGGAGCCTGTTCCAGTGCCCAACCACCCTCTGGGTGAAGAACCTTTTTCTAATATCTAACCTAAATCTCCCCAGACAAAACTTCGGACCATTCCCTTGGGTTCTGTCACTGCTCACCACAGAGAAGAGATCAGTTCCTGCCCCTCCTCTTCCCCTCACAAGGAAGTTGTAGACTGCAATGAGGTTTCTCCTCAGTGTCCTGTTGTCCAGGCTGAACAGACCAAGTGACCTCAGCCAATCCTCACATGGCTTCCCCTCAAGGCCTTTCACCATCTTTGGACACTCTCTAAGAGCTTAATATCTTTCCTATATTGTGGTACCCAAAACTGCACACAATATTCAAGGTGAGGCTGCCCCAGTGCAGAGCAGAGTGGGACAATCCCTTCTCCAGACCGGCTGGCGATGCTTTGCCTGATGCCCCCCAGGACACGGTTGGCCCTCCTGGCTGCCAGGGCACTGCTGACTCATATTCAACTTGCTGTCAAACAGGACTCTCAGGTCCCTTTCCACAGCACTTCTTTCCAGCATCTCATTACCCAGTCTGTATATATATCTGGGGTTGCCCCAAATCAGGGGCAGAATCCGGCACTTCCCCTTTTTGAACTTCATGTGGTTGTTGATTGCCCAGTCCTCTGACTTGTCAAAGTCTTTCTGCAGGATCTCCCTGCCTTCCAAGGAGTCAACAGCTCCTCCCAGTTTTGTATCATCTACAGACTTGCTTAGTATCACTTCCAGTTCTGCATCCAAGTCATTTATGAAGATGTTGAAGAGCACAAGGCCCAAGATGGAGCCCTGTGGAACCCCACTAGTGACAGGTCACCAGTCTGATGTTGCCCCATTCACTGTTACCCTCTGTGCTCCACCCATGAGCCAGTTGTTCACCCGCTGCATGATGTGTTTACCCATTGTCCATTCTGGACATTTTATCCAGAAGGATCCTGTGAGAGACAGTATTGAATGCTTTCCTGAAATCCAAAAGGATTACATCAACTGGCTTCCCTTGAACAACTAGGTGGGTTACCTTGTCATAAAAGGAAATCAGGTTGGATAAGCAGGACTTTCCTCTCATGAAGTTGTGCTGGTTGTGACCAATGACTGCGTTGTCTCAGATGTTTTTCAATACTTCCCTGAATAATCTTTTCCATAACTTCACCAGGCACTGAAGTGAGACTAACAGGCCCGTAGTTTCCAGGCCTGTTAGTTGATCATGTAGTCAACAAATATTTTCTATAATAATTAGATGGTTTGGACTTCAAGTATTAATTTAATTGTAACTGAACTAAGAATAACATGCACTTTTTTAATAGATCATTAAAACATTAGTTAGACTAGCAGTAAAATCTTATTTCCTCTAACAGCCTTTTGATGGTAACATCAGGGATGATTTCTTACTAACTATTCCTTATTGCTGAACTCTTCCTGAAACAATGCCTATTTTCTTTCTTTAAAACCTTGGTTAACAGTCACTTTTTTTTTTTTTTGTCAAATGCTTCAATTCTTGGTCTTACCTACTCTGAATTTGTTTTCCTACCCTGACACACCTCATAGGAGGTTTAAAGTGCAACCCTTCTTTAGTGACTTTTTAATTCCTCCCTCAGTACAGAAGCTGAGGTCTTGACATGTAGAAAAAAAGAAGGAGGCTAAACAGGATTAATGAGCTTTTAAAAGAAAAATAGTAACTTTAAAAATTATAAATTAGAGTTTATATTTGAAGACTATAACTCCTTCTGGTATTGTTCATGTTATACATTTTTATGCTTATATTAAATCAGAGATTCTTGAGGGTGACTAGTACTGAAATTATGGTATTTAATTTGTCTGTAAGATGGTATTTAATTGATATAAAAATATTGATACTAAAAAATACAAGTGGTCATAATAAATCACAATAGGACAGACATTTCAGAGTCAAGAACATTATGGTATAATGTTCACTGGTGTGAACAGATTGAAAAGGGACAGGCAAGCTGATAGCATGTTCAGAACCGATGAAGGAAAACATCATGTGGAATTGGGAAGGAAAAAGTATTATTTTTGGAAGGAGATATATTTCTGGGAGTTGTCTTGGAAAATTGCATTAGCATCAAAATTGGTTTGGAGAGATGACCAGTGTGAACATAAATATTAATGAAATAGTTAATATTTCTGCTTTCAAGCTAGGTAAAATTTATGGTGAGAGAGATCAAATGATAATAAACTATAAGGAAAGACTAGAACATAGTGAACAAATTATTGACATATTAGCCTTTTAGCTAGTCTGAAACAGAAGTTTGGGGATCTAAGGGCTTCATAGTTGGTTTAATGTGTCTGTAGTAGCTATGTTTCTTTATACTGGATGTAAACAATCTCTTGAATATAGTATTTGGTGGACACATCTTTTTACATGACTTGAGGTTTCTAAAGCATGGATATATAATCCATAGATCTACATAATATTTTTATGTAACTTCAAAGATTATCAAAAAGGGCTTAATGGAGTTTTTCCATGTTATTTTTTAAGCATCTGATATTGTACTATTAAAAACGAAACAGAATCTTCTTTCTGTGAATCATTGTAACTGTTTTTTGTGTATCTACTTAGGGTTTGTGTAGACACTGCTCTGTGGTAGAAAATTTCACAGCCTAAGTTGTATGGAAAAGTATTTTGGTCTGAGACATACACTTGTATTGCCCTAAATTTCATATACATTATGAAAAGCTGAATATCTATACATATTGAAGAAGAGTGAAGGGTACTTATTTGAGTATAAGCACTTTTAGAATCTGGAAACAAATACACAAAGTAAAATTCTTGTGATTAAATCAAAGCCCTGCGGGCACATGTAATATGAGCAGAAAGAATAACAGGAAGTAGACTTCCTGTCTCTAAATCTCTTATGTAGGTACAATTTTCTGCTAAATAGATACTACTTATACAATCAAGAATGAAGCCACATAAAAGATTGCTGACTTTCCATATTTACTTATAAAAATGACAAATTACAGAGAGAGTTCCACTGGATGAAGTTAAATTTGCAAACAGTTAACAGGCAAGTTCATGTTCTCCCACAACCTGGACAACTGACAGTTGTGGACTTCCTTAGAAATAAAATATATATTTCTTGTGTAAATAGCATAAACCAGCTAATTTTTAGATTTATGAAATCTAATATGTCAAAATCCTCAGCTGACATGACACACTGAAGCTGTGCTGGTTTATGTGAGATGAAAATGAGACACTGTGCCTCAAATGCTGTTTGGTTATAACATTTGGAATAATCTGTATACACATTTATGAATAACATGGTTTTCAAAATGTGCACACTTTGGTTAGTGTGTGGTAGTAGGGATGGTTTGAGTGATGAGTATAATATTGAATTGGGAGAATATTTTCTGTGACCATTATTAATATATGTACTTCTTTGATGAATTTACTTCTGTTTCTATTTAAAATTATAAAAGCTATTGACTTGTACTGTAAGTCTTTTTCCACCCTATTCATATTACAATCTCTCAGACACATCTTTGAGGTAGGAATAATATTTTTAATAAGTAAATTCATAAAACCACATAATGGAATTCTTAACACAGGCAAAAATTTGAGATACAGTACAGGGGCTATAAGCCAGGCCACTACTTGAATATTTTTTCTTCTAAAAAATTCAGCTTTAGCATGTGTGATTTCCCAAGCCTCAGTGACAAGATGACAGACATTTGTAGTTCTTAATTATTCATAAACCTTGTTAATAATACTTAGAAAGTGCAGTTATTAGAAAAAAATTAAAGAATAACAGTCCATCTATATTACTACAGTTTGTGAACAAGTTTTTCAAATAGAAGGAGATTTTGAAATTGTATTTTAAACTGGATGACCACATATACTTATGTACTTGTGTATTATATTTTAAGGAGACTTTTTTATGACTGTTTTTTTAGTGCAGTTTAAGGGAAACAACAGTTCCCTTCAGTATGTCATAATTAATCAGATCTCACACGATACCATTTCAAAAGTGGTCAAAAAGAAGAAAAAGATGTGATGATTATAGAAGGATGCACTATACACTAATACAGATTGACAGTATGTTTATTATGGATGATTCCTATACCTACCTTCTAAAACAAATAATAAGCAAAAGAAAAACAGTAAAATCATTGCTATATATTATGCCTATTGAAAAACCATATGTTTGCTTCATATCTATGCACTTGCACTAGCCCAGTGATAGAAGAAAATGTGCAAAGCACTCTTAAGCAAGCTATTCCAAATGAAACTACATTGTTGCATACAGTTACAGTTCAACTACAATAAATACCCTGTTTGATATTAATATATTCATTAAGATTCTCTTTGCTGGTAAATATGTAATACTGCCATACAGCTTCTTTGTTAACATGAATTTTGCAATGCAGATGACCACCTATCTGTAAGGGTACAAGATGTGTTGATATAAGATCATATTCAGATTGTCAATGTAATCAAGACTGGGATAAAAGAAAGAAACTCTTGTAGGATAAGGTAGGGGTCAATTATGCTTTAAGTCTTCAGTGTGTTGCCTAGAGAGGCGTTCACTGCTCCTTCACAGAGGTTCTTTGGCTTCACGGAGGCTCGGACCAGAAATGGATAGGAAATAGGAAAGGGATGGGCCCCTGCAGATGTGGCAGACACCTAAGACTCGTAATTTAGAAATTAATCTGTCCAGGGCTGATGATTGCTATAGGACAAGTACACTATCTAAACCATCCAGACGGAACTCTAAATAATGCAATTGTTCTATTCTAGCCTTTAATACAGGGGAAAATTTAATGTTTTGGAATGTAAAAAAACACATCAAGGCTCATCTACTTTCACAGAAGCAACTAATTTTGGATAAGTATCTAACTCCATCTCCTTAGAATGGACAGAAATCATTATTATTTTCATCAGTCTTTATGTTGACCATAAAGAGTCAGAGGTTGTGAGGTGCTGACTTACATTGTCATGCCCATTGTCAATGAGCAGCTAACAAGGCTGCTGATTGTCTTAGATGAATCACTTCGACTCCTTTGAAGCAATAGACTTGGATTAAAAGTAACCATCTCTGCAGAGTACTTCAGAATGGCAGTAAATGCAAAAGCAATCTCATGAGAGCAGCAGATGTTGCTCAAATTTTTCATCCATAGTAATTTTAAACTAAATTCTAAAGACTTGCCCCCCAAAGAAGAACCAGGGATTAATTTATTAAAATTATTGCTATATTTAGCAGCTTAAAAATTTGCACCAACATGCAAATTCTGTGATTTAGATTTAATACAAATATTTCAAAATACAGATCTGAAAAATGTTCTCCATTTTTATTACAGACCTATTCAATAAAATATATACCTTTGGCATAATTTGTTCTATTGTATATAGCAAAGTATTTTCATTGTCATCAAAAATATATTTTAGCACTTGCGAATTACAGGGGACTTTAATTCCTCAGATAATCCACAATATTGGATACAGTGTCTTCAACCGGCTCATAAATATGTAGACATGATACACATGTGCATTTTCTGTCGGAAATGGCAAGTGAAAGATCTTTGAGAATCCTAAACTTACTAATGATTAAGCTACTTAAGCTGTCTTTATGCTACTTTCATAGATATAAGACATCATTTTCATTGAAAATATGCTTTAAATAAGGCAACTTTTGTAAGAATTAAAATATTGTTTTTTCTTGCATGAAAAACTCTTTTTCTTGTAAGGTAGTCATGCCTCCCTTGCTATTCTAAAATCACTACGCACAAAGCAATAAAATTACAGAGCTAAGCATCCTCCAAGGATGAAATCACAGTGAAGAAAGCTGTGATATACTTTATACTGTTAATCATGTTGTATCATATAGCATCACATGATGATACCACAATAGAAGAGAGCTGGTTATTTACACAGTGGTTCTGACTGAAAAATGTAAACAAAGATGAGTCAAGCACCTTGGCAATGCGTTGACTTTCTAGTTCATAACCAGGGGTTTACAATGTTGTTCATTTGTTCCATTGTTAACATGACATGAGGCACCTGTTTTTAAGGTAAGAAACTGGTCAGATGATGAAGTGTCAGTGGTGCTTTCAAGTAAATATGAATCTGTTTCCTTTTAGTTCATTATTAAGTCAAGAGTATGCCAATCTATGATCCAAGAAAGATGAAATGCTGTTAGATTGGTATGCAGTTTAAGGATTTCTATGACATAGAGTAACCGCTGTTTTCTAAGACATATAAGCTCAGGAAAATCTCCATTACAGTAAATAATGTTTTAAAAAAATCCTTTAGGTAAAATTCACATTTTAACATAGATTAACAGAAGTCTGATGGCTATTCAGAAACTCTTAGTCCCATTGATATTGTTGGAATTGGCTTCGAAAAGCTCAAGTGTACTTGAACATCGCTGCAGGTATAAATGTTTGAGCATTAAAAGCTATGACAGTTGGAGCTTCTTTCCAGAACTAAATGCTCCTTCTTTTTAAGGTTAATTTGAAGGTGAATCCTATTGTGAATTGCTTTTCTCCGCCAGAGGACTTCATTATAAACAGACATTCTTTGTTGCAGAATAGCCTAGCTATTCTTCCTCACTTCACAGTGTACTTCCCCTCACTGAAGAGGTGCCTGCTATCTGTGGAAAGCCCACATAACACGTCCTGTCCTGAGAGTCACATGTTCCTCCTTGTGCCACTGTCATAAGTAGTATCTTCTCTGTTCTATTATTTAAAGGTGTCTAATTGTTCTAGGTTATTCCACTATGTTCATAATTGTGGCAAACACCTAATTATTAATCTGAAAACCTCATCTATGTCAGATTACAAAATAACCTCTAGTCTTAGGCTATTCTCAGGAGAACAATTTCCAAAAGATGTTAAATGCTCATCCTGTATCTTATTTCCCAGGGTTGCATGGGGTTCTAGACAAAACTCACCACTCGTATTAAATGCATTAATCTTCTTCTCACAGAGGTTTAGAACTTCTGTCCTTTACACAGGTGAGATATAACAGTCTTCCTCACCTATGTTTCTAGAAGGTGTTTCCTCAGAAGCTCTTCTGCGGCACTTCCCTATTTCATGAGTTACTATCTCTTCAGAAATAATGGTCATTTAAATTTCCCTTCCCAACCCTCTTACACATTTTTTTCATGCTGGAATGGCTTGACCTGATGAATCATAGCTCTTTTCTTTCCTTGCTGTTTATCCTCCTGCCCTTGGAGCTTTGAAGATAATCAGTCAGGCATGTTTCTCCCCCTAAAAGCTATTTTAAAATCGAGAAGTCAATTGAGAATGTCATTCTTAGGAGGGTTGCTGAGGTTTAATGTCCAAAGAAAATTATAATTGTGTCCATGTTAGTAGCAAAGAAATATAGATAGAGGTACTTATCAAAAATCCTGATGAATTTTCAATTGCCTTGAGTTTTTACTTCACGTCTCCTAATATATTTCATAAAGGCCTGATTCCTTCTTTTAGAAGAAGTTTCCAGAGGTTTAAGAATCAGGACCACAACCTGGTCAGAAAAAACAGGTAGAAAGTGGCAGGAAGAGTTTTATGATTTGTTTTACTGCACTAGGCAGTGTGGATACTTCTGTTTCAATCTCTTTCTAGGTGTTTATCTTCATCTAAGGGAAAAAACAAGTATCCATGCATAACTTGTTATTCACTCAAGGATATCATTATGTCATTATATGAGAGATATACCATTGTATAATAGGACCTGTATACCAAGGCTCTATATCAAGCTCCCAAATACTATGAAAGGAATTTGATCAAAGTGCTCTCAGTGTAGAAGATATATTTCACTATAATATTTAACAGTAGAACTAATAAAACAGAGACTTTATTTGGATGCTGTTGAATGACAGTAAGAGTCCCATTTTCAGACAGAGTCCACCTTTACTTGATTGTTGTTTGTAATCAGTGGAGAAGGTTTACTTCTCATTCTGTCTCCTGCATCATTAGAACTATCCTGGAAAAAAACATTTGCTGTACAAAAAGTGACAATAATTCTCTTGTATTCTCTTCTGAAGTTCTGGTTCAGGAGTCCATATACTATAGCATTAAGGCAACTGTTGAAATATGCCATATAATAACTAGATACAAACAACCACTCTGGAATCCTAGGGATTACAGTTTTTGGGTTGACAGCCACAGCAAGGCCTATAAAGTTCAAAGGGGCCCAGCAGACTGCAAACAGTACAAATACTACAAACATGGTTACAAAGTTTCTGAAGTCATGTGGCTTCAGCCTAGGATTGTTATCTGGTTTAACCCTTCGCCTTACCTGAATAACGAGGATCCATATTCTCAAGTAACAGAAAGTAACTATGGCTATGGGAAGCAGGAAATGGAAAAACACAACTGCTATTGTATATGCTGAGCTCACAGATTGTGCAAATGTACACGAGTAAATCCTGGGGTCATACTGTAGCGATCCCACAAACAGGTTGGGCACAATAGCAACAAATGTTAGGACCCATATAAGAACAACATAGCACAATGAATTCTTGTTGCTGTATAGCTTGTCATATTTGAGACTGTGGCAGATATAGCAGTACCGATTGATAGCGATGCCTGTAATATTGAAGATTGATCCAATGACACTTAGGCCCATCAAGAAGCCACTAATCTGGCAGTGTAGGTATCCAAGTTTCCATCCGTTGTGAAACACAGATGTGAGGACCAGTGGATATGGGTAGATAGCTACAATCAAGTCTGCAACTGCCAGGCTTACAACAAACACATTTCCTGTAAAATAAATATAAAAAGGCAAGTATTAGTTTTTCTTTTGATCTTTTTCTGTCATTTCTAGTCTCATTATATTTATGAGAAGCCTTAAGTGGAACACTTTAAATGTAATTAGTTTCTACTTTATGGATCATAATTCATTATATCAGAAATAAGACACTCATTTTGAGTCTAAAAAGGTAGCTTAAATTAAAGATGCACCTTTTAAAAGAAAACTGTCTTTAAACTTAATTACCATGACCTAGTATATTTATCATGTCATTTATTTGGATTCTTCCAATCACAGACTTAGAATTAATATCAAATTACGATATCCATAACTTTAGGTCTGGCCTTGGTTTTAAATAGTCTCTCTTGAAAAATCAGCAGAAATAATATTACTAATAAATTTCAAAACTCACATTTACCTTCCTTATTTAATTTAATTCCCTTTCAGTACATTACCCCTTAACTTTTCCAGTCCTGAAATGAAAATCTCTTTTCCCCCATTTATATTTCAAGCTTCTACGACTTCTACATGACTTTTTTAGTAACTGTCTTTGAATCTGCTGGCTAGGACTTATCTAAACTTAACTTCTAAGAGTCTAGTTGAACACAGACTTAGTTGTCTTTTCTAAACTGAGAGACATGCTCTTCAGTAAAATAGTGATGCTGGGCAGTGACCTAGACAGTTCCTAGACACTACTGATGCCCCATTCTTCTCTGCCTCCAAACAGAACAATTAAGCAATGAAATATTCTCTTGGTTCATTTTTTAACAAAGACAGATGATAGAACCCCTCTCTGTTCTTCAAAAACAATGGAATCCATCAGGTTTTGAATTAATCTTTTGAGTATAGATTGTTTGTTTTTTTTTTAGTTGCTTAAACTGAATACCTCCCAACCATTCTAGTTTCTAAGAAGAAGCTCACAAGATACATTGAAGTCACTTTTATTCATTTTCTAAAAATAACTATTACATGTGTTGGTCTAGTTGTTCATGTCCATTTCTACAGAAAGTTATAAATATGTGCATATACATGCATGTATGTAGGTATATAAATGCATATTCTAAATAGGCATTTGTGTGTTTGAGATTCTATTTTGCAATTCTGAGATTATTCAAGGAAGATGAAATATGAGCTTCTGTTGCAACCTGTAATAAAATACATTGTTAGTTTTAGATGATGTAAAATTTCATTATTAGTCCAAAGTGGGGTTGGTGAACTATTTTGTGCTTGAGCAGACAAAACACAAACAGATAAAAAGAGTTTATAAGAAAAGATAAAACTATCTATGGAAAAATAGGGCATTCTACCTCAAACAATTTAAAATACATCTTCTCTCACTAATCTTAGCCTTTAAATGGCCAGCTAGAAATATTACGTCTGCAAACGCTGACAGAGAAAAACAGAAAATATCTGTCTCAAGATGCTACTTACACTGTCCTGTTTAAGTCTTGATACATGCAAAAGTACCACATTTGATATTTATACTAATGGCCTTAATTTAAAGACTGCTACACTAGCTGTCATCGATTTTGTATCTGGATTTACAAACAACTTTCTCATCATACTGTCTATAGTTGTTTCTTTTTTTGCCTGGGAATTCACTGCCAGACTGCAATATGCTTATCCTGAAGCCTTTGACAGAATTCCAGATCATTTCAGCAAAAACATCAGAGCTCCTTTCAGCAGAAGATTATATGGGGAAAAAAACATTGTTTTCAGAATTTACCCTTGATTTAGTGGCAAGTGATACAAGAATAAGACACCGTTTGGAACTTAGAGCTCTGGTTTTTCTTATGAATCAAGGATTGGAAAGTAAATGAAAATTTGCTGTCAGTGGGTTTTTTCCCCTGTCAAGAATATTGCAAAATTGATAAAATGTTGACATATAAAATCCCAATACTTATTTAAATCACAGAATATGCTTAAGTGGAAGGGACCCATAAGGATCATCGAGTCCAACTCTTCGCTCTGCACAGGACCATCCCCATGAGTCACACCATGTGCCTGAGAGTATCATCCAGACGCCTCTTGAACTCTGCCAGGCTTGGTGCTGTGACCACTTCCCTGCAGAGCTTGTTCCAGTGCCCAATCACCCTCTGGGTGAAGAACCTTTTTCTAATATCCAACTGGTCTGATCTATTAATATTGTTAATATTCTCATTTTTTACCCACTGGAGCCAAATGATAAGGAAAAAGTTAAAAGTGGGAGATTTTTTCCCTTTGTTGAAAGGCAGTATATGGTATACTTTTCTCTGAATAGTTTAACTTTGGAAACTGAGTCTAGGAAGAGTAGACACTCTGTCTTTGAATCAGCCAAATCTCAAGGTTCCATAAACTCATACACCATAGTTGTTCCAGGTTTTCTCAGTTGGCTGCTATAGAGTGACAAACTGAAAGTCTTGGAAACACAAGCTGTGTCATATGAAAATTGGAGGCTAGCAGGATATCTTGGAAGCCTGTCTTAAAAAAAAAAAAAAAAAAATCATGAGTTTAGAAACCAAATCCCAAGCTGCCAGTTCATGGTTAGCATGTCAGCTGAATGAACAAAGCATGGGGCTGGAAACTGCTTGGAAACCAGATACCTGCTTGCAGAGTGGACTTTTATCTTGAACTTGAGTTCAGATACATTTTTGTTGTATGTTTTTTGTTTGTTTAGAGGTTCATTGTTTCAGACTCCGAAGTTGGATCTGAAATGATGTTGAGCTTTCATATGTTATATAATATGCTATTTAAAAATATGATCCTAGCTTTAGGTACCCAAAATCAGTGGAAAATATATTCCTATATTTTAATGACATATTGTGAAATTAAACCCTTATGTTTGGAGAATGCTTGGTATTGTAGAATTGTAGTATCATAGAATCAGCTGGGTTGGAAAAGACCTCTGAGATCATTAAGTCCAACCCTTGATGCAACACCGCCATAGTTACTAGACCATGCCACTAAGTGCCACATCCAGTCTCATCTTAAAAACCTCTAGGGATGGTGAATTCACCACCTCCCTGGGCAGCCCATTCCAATGTCTGATTACTCCCTCTGTAAAAAATTTCTTCCTAGTATCCAACCTAAACCTTCCCTGTCAGAGCTTGAGACCATGCCCTCTTGTCCTACTGCTGGTTGCCTGGGAGAAGAGACCAATACCCACCTGGTACAACTTCCTTTCATGTAGTTGTAGAGAGTGATGAGGTCTCCCCTGAGCCTCCTCTTCTCCAGGCTAAACAACCTCAGCTCCCTCAGCCTCTCCTCATAGGACTTGTGCTCAAGTCCTTTCACCAGCCTTGTTGCTCTTCTCTGGACCTGCTCCAGCACCTCAACATCCTTCCTGAACTGAGGGGCCCAGAACTGGACACAGTACTCCAGGTGTGGCCTCACCAGCGCTGAGTACAGGGGAAGAATCACTTCCCTGGTTCTTCTGGCCACACTGTTCCTGTCAGGATGGCCAAGATGCCATTGGCCCTCTTGGCCACCCGGGCACACTGCTGGCTCATGTTCAGCTTCCTGTCAATCCAAACTCCCAGGTCCCTTTCTGCCTGGCTGCTCTCCAGCCGCTCTGTGCCCAGCCTGTAGCGCTGCAGGAGGTTGTTGTGGCCAAAGTGCAGGACTCAGCACTTGACCTTGTTGAACCTCATCCCACTGGAATCAGACTATGTCTCCAGCCTGTCCAGGTCCCTCTGAAGAGCCCTCCTGCCTTCCAGCAGATCAACACTCCCCCCCAACTTGGTGTCATCTGCAAATTTGCTAATGTAAGACTCGATCCTTTCATCCAGATCATTAGTAAAGATATTGAACAGAACTGGACCCAACACTGATCCCTGGAGGACACCACTAGTGACCGGCTGCCAACTGGATGCAGCATCGTTCACCACCACTCTCTGGGCCTGGCCTTCCAGCCAGTTCCTAACCCAACACAGAGTGGGCTGCCAGCTTTTTCAGGAGTATGCTGTGGGAGATGGTGTCAAAGGCTTTGCTGAAGTCCAGATAGACAACATCCACAGCCTTCCCCTCGTCCACCAGGTGGTTCATCTGATCATAAAAGGAGATCAGGTTGGTCAGACAGGGCCTGGCCTTCCTAAACCCGTGCTGGCTGGGTCTGATCCCTTGTCCATCCTGTAGGTGCTGTGTGATTGCACTTAGGATGATCTGCTCCATAACCTTGCCAGGCACTGAGGTCAGGCTGACAGGCCTGTAGTTTCCCGGGTCCTCCTTGCAGCTCTTTTCGTGGATCAGCATGACATTTGCCAGCTTCCAATCATCTGGGACCTCACCAGTGAGCCAGGACTGTTGGTAAATGATGGAGAGCAGCTTGGCAAGCTCTTCTGCCAGCTCCCTCATCACCCTAGGATGGATCCCATCTGGTCCCATAGACTTGTGAGGATCCAAGTGGCTCAGCAGATTGCTAACTGTTTCCTCCTGGATTATAGGGGGGATATTCAGCTTCCTGTCTCTGTCTACCAGTTCTGGAAGCCAGTTGTCTTGGGGACAACCTGTCTTACTGTTGAAAACTGAGGCAAAGAAGGTGTTAAGTACCTCTGCCTTTTCCTCATCTTTGGTGACTATGTTCCCCCCCCCATGTCCAACAAGGAATGGAGGTTTTCCTTGCTCCTATTTTTGCTATTGATGTATTTGTAGAAGGACTTCTGGTTATCCCTAACAGAAGTGGCTAGATTGAGTTCAAATTGTGCCTCTGTCTCTCTAATTTTCTCTCTACATGACCTAACTATATTCCTAAACTCTGCATGAGTAGCCAGACCTTTTTTCCATAGTCGGTAAGCTCTCTTTTTTCCCCTAATTTCCTTTAAAATCTCCCTGTTCAGCCAGGCTGGCCATCTTCCCCGCCGGCTTGCCTTTCAGCAGACTGGGTCAGCCTGCTCCTGTGCTTTCAAGACCTCCTTCTTGAAGCACGTCCATCCCTCCCAGACTCCTTTCTTTTCGAGGGTTGTTTCCCAGGGTACACTCTGAACTAGTCTTCTGAGTAGGCTGAAATCTGCCCTGCGGAAGTCCAGGGTAGAAGTTTTATTGATGGCCCTCTTTGCATCCCTGAGTATTGAAAACTCTATTATTTCATGGTCACTGTGCCCCAGACAGCCTCCGACCACCACATCTCCCACCAGCCCCTCTCTGTTTGTGAACGGCAGGTCTAGTGGGTCCCCACCCCGGTAGGCTCATTTATCAGCTGGAGCAGGAAATTATCCTCTATACGGTCTAGGAATCTCCTAGACTGTCTCTTCTCTGCTGTGTTGAGTTCCCAGCAGACATCCGGCAGGTTAAAGTTGCCCACAAGAACAATGGCTGGTGATTTGGAGACATCTGCCGTCTGCTTATAGAATAATTCATTACCCTCTTCATCCTGGTTGGGTGGCCTGTAATAGACTTTCACCAGGATGTCAGCCTTGTTGGCCTTCCCATTCATTCTGATCCGCAGGCACTCAACCTTATCGTTACTGACTTCAAGTTCTACAGAGTCAAGAGACTCTCTAACATATAGAGGTGAGTACCACAAAAATATATATATAGGAAAAAATTAATTTTCGTCTCCAGATTTAGGTTTGTACATAATGCTATAAATGAAGCCTGAAGCTCAATATTAAACCCTTTTAAAGGGCCACATAATGAAAATCTTGAATAATTCTCCCTTGAAGAAAAAGTATTCATTCTCTTTAGAGAGATCACATTACTGTGAAAAAATGTGATTTGTGTAACTAAAGAATATATTATTATGCTGTAATGCTAGTCAGCTGAACTGAGAAGGCAGAGGTTGAATTTCTTGACTTCGACATAGGCTGAATAAGCTTTAATAAATTTAAGCAAATGTTGTGCTCTGGATGTATGTGGGAAGAAAGATAATCTACTGGTAACCAGGTTTAGCAAGTCATGCTTTTAGATGCTATCTAAAGCAATGTTCCATTAAATATTTTACTGAAAAAGATGCCCTTCTGCTCAGCAAACACATAGCAACATCAGACCTACCTGCTGAATATGAAGTTGCACTAAAGCAACAGAAAACAAAAAGCATTTTCCTAGATAATTTGACTTTTCCAAGAGCACAATACAACATAGACTGAGTGTAAAAACTGTGGCCCTGACAAATTATAAGAAAAAATGCTTATGGGATTGTCAAGATATCAGAATAAATATAAGAGCCTCAAATAAGAACTACATGATGTAGTAGTATCAATAGCAACTTGTATTTGCAGAACATACAAATTAATATGTGGGTTGTTTTTCCCTAGATTTAGTGCTGAGTGTGCCCTGAATTGGAATTAGAGAGTTTCCAGAAATTTCTAGCAACTTAAATAAGCGCAGAATAGTAATGGAAAAAATAGTCTAGATGGTACTGAGTGACTCTCATAGGCTTAAACTGAAGGGCTGAACAGTTTGCCAGCAGATCGAAAATTACTAATTCTTTTGGTAGTTTTAGGAGAACTGAGGGAGATGTGGTCTATGGAACTCTTTCCTCAAGTGTTGAGACTGTGAAGTACTTTAATTCTTCCAAAACTTTTAGCCTGGGGAAAAAAATATTGTAAAAAAGGGAAACAGCTTATCAATGGAATAAAATAGCAATGTTTTAAAGCACTAGGGATTCCAGTTAGAATTTTTTTGTACTCAGGAAATCTGAGTGAATTTTAGAGAAGAACTCATATTGCTGGAAATATTGGTAAGGCTACTATTTCTCCTCTTTTTTCCCCCAGATATTTTTGTACCTTTTAATATTGGTTGCTATGTCACTACTTCTGTTCACCTATTTCAAATTCTTTCCTGTGCAAATAATGCATTGCCTTCTTACAACAAATGCTTTCCATGAAGCATCATGTTTTTATCATGTTGCTACATTTTGAAAAACACACCATCATGTTTCCTGTTTGTGCAGTAGTGCTTCAGGTTGCAGTAATTTTAGGTAAGATGGATTTACAGTCTTTATGCTAACTGAAGTTGCTTTAGCTTTTAGGTAAGACTAAACAGTACATGTAGCAGTCATTGAAGTCACATACAAGGATTTTGTTTGAGTGGCCATTGACTCAGACATGTAATGTTTACTTGTGTAGTATATCTTTAAGTAAAGGGGATAGTGTAAAAAGTAGCAGTGTTGGACCAATTACAAGATCAAACTTAATTTCTAACTAGCAGGTCCATGTCATTCTTACCTACTCTCTTTTTATCATTTGTAAGATATTTCCAGATATGCTAACAATCACTTCCAATTGCTTCATAACAAGCCTTAATTAACAGGATACTTCCTTATAAATTTAGATCATGTTATCTAGACGTGCTGTATTTAAATATCATACTTGCCAAGGTTGTTATATCCACACTTTTTATATATTTAATGGTACAAAAATGTTTATTTACATTTTAAAGCACTGGCTTCTGATCACTCTAATACTTCTATTGATTTACTTCAAGGATAGCTTACAGATTTTATTGGCATTATGAAATCTTTCTCACTAATCCAGCCCTTGCTCAGAACGTTAATCTGAGAGTTTATGCTGAAGTTGAAGACAAGATTATGATTAGATGCTACTGACAGCCTGTAGCATCAGAAACTTTAAATGAGGTACCTCTCAATTATAACTGAGTACAGCATCATACTGACACATTTCCGTATAGCAAAAGTGGCAGCATAGCTGGCAAAACACCTGGTTTAGTAAACTAGTACCTTCCCTTCACAACTGAATGGTAGGAGTGAAATAAGTTTTTGATTCTAGAATTTAAGACATCACATGAAATAAGGCAATGGGCTAGTTAATGAAGACAGCAAAATGAGAAACCCAAGCATAATATTCAATGCAATATATTTCATTTTCCCACTAAGAACTTCTTTCTTAGAAAGGCTAGAATTTAAGACATCACATGAAATAAGGCAATGGGCTAGTTAATGAAGACAGCAAAATGAGAAGCCCAAGCATAATATTCAATGCAATATATTTCATTTTCCCACTAAGAACTTCTTCCTTAGAAAGGCATTTTGTTGAGCCTCTGCTTGTCTCATTATTGTTTTCATGCATAAAATAGTATCTTAATTACAGATATTAAAGCTAAATTTGTTTCATATACCACGAACATTTTTGTCCTGACTGTTGTTCCATTAGCACCAATATTTCACTTGTAAAACATCATAAAAAACTACAAAATCAAGGAGTGAAGGCTGTTTTTGTGAGTATCTAATACAAATTCAATAAAATCTCCTTGTTCATATATCCAGAGACAGAGCTTAAGACTACTCAGTGTTCCTTCTCCCTGGGACATTAACCAGTCATAATGTTTCAAGAAAAAGACCACTCCATAATTTTTCTAGCATTAAATTAATATTGGAAAGTTGCTGTACCCGGCAGCACAGTTTGGGATTCCACAGAGATCATGTTCAACAAAAATTGTTAAATTAAAACACCTGTAAGTGGGGTCATGGACCACTGTTTCTTAGGCAAAATTTCAAAGTCAAGTAAGGTTACTTAGACAAGCAAGTGTGCAGACAGTCCCAGCTTCACTGGAGAAAGATTTGAAATGTCTAAGAAGCTGACAGTCCTTGCAGCTCAGCATCAAAATGGCACAAAACAGCTGAGCAAAAATATGGGAATAAATATTACATAAGCTCCAGTTACTCCTGGGAGCTTCATTCACTTTACAGATAATAATATCAACTCCCCTAGATCTGAAAAAGTCTATTTTTAAACTGAAGGCACTATTTATAAACCTGTCCTCAATCAAGAAGTCCACGTGTGCATTAAATTTGAATAGCGTGATGGGCCTGTGGGTTTTGCTTCTCATTAGCAAATGTAACCTTATGCAGCAGATGGTGATGCAGAGAAATGGGAAGGGCTTAAAGCCCACATTCAACCTTTTAGCTTTAAGCATATGTAGGAAAACCTTTCTCTTTCCTTTTAAGCTGATAAAAGACCTTGTATTACTTTGTTGTTTTTGTAAAACCCCATTCAAGTGCACGCTTCTGTCACATTATAGGTTTTTTCAGACCTTCTATCACCTCGTTGGGTCACTAATGAAACCAGCAGTGTAATTACAGACATGGCAACTGCCTACAGCTTTAATGATGTCAGGTAGACAACTTGTTAGCACTGAGGAGAGTATTAAATATTTGCAGTTTAAACTCATTTACAATCTTACTAAGGTAGAAATCCTTAATGTCATAGACAAGTTAAGATACTGAAATGAACCTAAGTAACCTCAACTTTTAACTGCAGTTAATAGAAATTCAGGGAAATGGATCATATAAGGCTGAACAGCTGGAGAACTGCATAACAGTATATTTGAGAGATATTGAAGAATAGATTTGTTAAAGGGCATAATATCAGAATAATCCATATTGTAATGCTTTATTTCACTGTGCTGAAAGTTGAAGAAAATTTTACGTAATCAGCACAGCATAAATTAAAGATTACTGATGCACTCAGAAAACAAAATATTATACTGTATTTAGACTAATTATCACACAGAATCTTCCAGTGAAGCTGCAGCAACAATTAAACTTGAAATGCCTATGCCACCTTCTGGCCAAGAAAATCAGATGCATGAATGAGTAATTGGCAGAAAATGGCAGAGACAAACTATATAGTATTCAGAATAAAGGAATGGTTGGGTATCAGGTCCGAGTTGACTGTAACCAAACAGTATGCAGATGTGATTAAGTAGTTTTGCAGGGATGCCAAACAACATACAGTTTTCTGTATGTTGTGACTTTATCACCCACCATCTTTTCCTACAGTCCCATGACACACATGTGAGTGAGACAGCTATTGTTCTCCTTCTTACAGTCTAAAAATAGTTGTCGGTGCTATTCTTGGTGGTTCAGTCAAGAGAGTAAAATGATGCAAGTTTGCTGTCAGACAGAGAAGGGAATTGAATCCATATGCTGGATGAGTGCTACAGACTTGGGGATGTACCTTGCCTGTGGCAATTTGTATGACATGCCAGGGCTGCTTTGAAAATGTCTCTTGTATTGGACCTCTCACTTGATAGGAGTACTTAGTTTGTACTAGGCAGTGGATTTAGTGGGTGCATGGGATATTGAACATCTCAGTACTGGCAAGACTGAGGTGTTCCTCGGTATGCCAATAAGGATAGCACTATCTGCTGGATGAATTTATGTGATATGAAATACAAAGCACCTGAGGAAAGCAGCACTAAAGAAAAGGCCTGGTCTACCATTTTCCACTTAGGCACCTAACATAGGAGCAGACAGGAGTTGACTGAAGATATTTTGTGAACCTGAACTTAAAAAATCTAGAGGCAGTCAGGGTCTGGGTCTTTTTTAATGACTTCTAAAAAATGTCATTTTAAAAAGTACTTTAAATAGCTCTCAGAGCTTCAGTGCACCTCAGGATACATTCATCTTTCTGTTACATTATGCAGTGGCAGGAAATATTTTGCTTGGAGATTCTACATAGAAGGTTCATGTCCAAGATATTTTACTTTAGAATCAGCAGGAAACTGAACAAAACTACTGTTCTTTAACAGAAATGTCTAAAATTTTATCACAATAATATCTAGCTAATACATACTTACCCTGGAAGCAAGATTGTATTAAACTGGCACTGTCATACAGTTTTATAGTTTTAAAACATAGAAATAAAAGATGAAAGGGACTCTTGTCAGCCAGCCAAGAGTGAACTAAGACATAACATAAAATATCATGAGGGCTTATAATGACATTAAAGTGAATCAACAAACCCTGCTGTCTTGCAGGGCAGGCAGACGTAGTGGTGAATGTCTCAAGTTCTGTGACCCTGTTTTTGGCTCTGGTATCTGCCTGGACTGTTCTTTCTACAGTACACTGGGCAGGTGTGTTTTCAAGGTCAGGACATCTATACCCTTTGCCTCTTCTGCCATAATGACAATATTTCAGAGATCAAATAGATTTGCCTGAATAACTTATCCACTTTTACAGAAGGGAATTATATTACCACTTCTGATTTGATCTTTTCTATCTCTAATTTCTATGATTCATTTGGGAGGAAAAAAAAAGTCTGTGGACAACCTGTTCTCTAACAAGGTGTTGCCTAGATGTTACAGAACACTGAGGTTCAGTAAGCGGTATGAAACCGATTAGAATAACAATACTGCTGATGTCAGAGGATCATGCTACTAAACTGCATCACAGCAGAATCAGTGCAAGAGTGCTTTTCCCCCTTCAACTGTATTTGCATTAGAGACTGGAAATAAATGGAAAGACAAAAATGATACTATTGCAGTAATATAAGAGCTCAGATAAATAAAACTAATAATACAGTTCAGAGACTAAAACAAATGAAAGGGAAAAAGCAGAAAAAGGCAGAGAGGAATGCTTGTGAAATATAATTATGTTTTATGTCTGTACAAAATCTCACAGATCTGTCAGGATTGGTGCTAGAAAATGTGAGGATACAGCATATTACCTTTCAAGTTCTAATATATATTTTGAGAAAACAAGTAGGAGAAAACAGGAGAGTGGAGGTACAATCACATAACTGACAGAAGATTTCTATACTGTATAAAACATTGCAAACACAAAATTGCTTTCCTGAATCTCTTTGAAATTCACACTTTTATGTAACTGGATTTTGTCCCTGATTTGTCCATAGAATTATTCATAGGATGAAAAAGAAGTTAAAAAAATTCTCGAGAGGACAAAATAATCCATTTTCTTTCTGTTATGACTAATAACAGTACAGGTGGTCATTCAGCCAATATATTTAACTACAGAGTCCACAGTAGACAGCGAAGATAATGACATGAGTTCATAAAACAGTTTTCCCAGTTTTTCTCCTAAAATCAGCAATGGTAGGATATCTGCCAAAACAATGGAAAATAGCACTATAGAAAATATCACTTATATATAGTTAAACGTGTTTACTCTCCCTTCCTCTATCCATTCTCTATTTTGCTATTCCCTTTCTTCCTTTTGTTTTTATTCCATCATCATGTCTTTTCTCTCCTTACTGCTTTACAACACAAAATCTTTTACATTTCTGACAGAAGCCTTTTTTCTCCCTGTTTTCCCCTCCTTTCCTCTCTTCTTTGTTGCCCCAAGTTCCTTAAAAAAGGTTAGAAGACACAGATGAATATCCTACACTACCACCTTATCAGTTTGATTATTTTGAGTGTATTCCATTGTGTCATTGTCAAAGACCCAGGTGCCTACAGTTCTTCCCCCCCTCCCTTTCAGTTCTTCATTTTCTTTATTGTGCTACAGCAAAAATCAAATTGAATGTTCCCAGATCAGAGAGGAGAAAGAGAAATGGGATTAAGTATCATGGGGAATTCACTAGAATACATGCTATTTTAATTCCAATATTAGTGCGGTTTGTTTATAAAAGTAACTGATGGTATGGAGAATTCTTACTCTTCTATAGCATCAGAAATGTATTTTGCACTGGAAACTAAAAGCAGGGCAAATAGGTGGAACTTCTATATGCATGGCAGCAGGGTGAAGGATCTTAATATCCATCTTCTCTACTATCTGTCTTTTCCTCGTTATGAGGAACAGATAATTGAATCCAGGAAACAGGATATGGGAAAAACATCTGGATTAAAAGAGAGTGAAGATCCCATGAAGTGCAGATCCTTTCCTCCTTAAAAAGGTTTAAAAACCTTGTGAAATTTGCTATTGGACCAAAATAGACTGTTCCAGTCCAACACCTACACTATCTGCCTGTGTCTGTGTACATCCACAGCCTGCCAGGAGAATCCCTTTCTTAGCACATACTTTTGTAATTTGATGGGCACCCACACCATCTGCAGGGTTCTACACCTTCCACGCTGAGGTAAAAATATGGTAAGAAATACAAATTAAACCTAAACTGGTTACACTGAGTGTCAAGCAAATTCAAAATATGACAAAACAACAATTGAGGTTTCAGACAATTTTCTTAGAGCAGATTATCTGGATTGTTGCAGCAAGCAATTAAAATGATATAGCCCTGAAAATTTAGTGTGTCAAAAGCTTAGAGGCAATAGCATATTTTCTCCCCTTGCATTACTGAAAACAAAACTGATTTAGATATAGGATAATTTTATACGAAATTAAGGAAGTAGGTAGTTTATTCTTTATTGCCCTGATTCACACAGGTAATAAACTATAATTTTTTAGCACCTGTACAGTATAATTGACTCAGAAACAATGTTTGTTTGTTTGTTTGTTTATATTAGATGTGTATTTTAAAATAGCTTGCTGATAAAACCTACAATTGAAATGTTATATTAGATGAGAAAGAATGAAGACATTGTTCTACCTTAAGTAAAATCTGTCTTTTAATTTGTATCAAAAAAGTTGCAGGAAATATGTACTTTATCTGCGCCTAAACTCTTTTTCTTTCCCTAAAGATCCTGAAATGGATGTCAACAGATAAAATTCTCAGTTTTCTAATGTTATCCTCATTGCTAGTAGCAATAGTTTATAGAGAACTTAAGACAAAATTTAACATTTGTGGCATTTGAATGACCACAAAAATATTTTAATTTATTTCAAGGTTTCCCAGGATTCTTATCTTTGTACAATTTAGTTCTTCATTACAAAAGCAATTGTCAATATAAATAAAACAACAAGGACAAACTGACTATAAAGAATTCATAGAACTTTAAAAAATATTCTTAAGTCATTATTCCTTTAATTCTTCAGACAAATACAGACATGACTTTTTTTTTTCCCCGATATTTCTTCTGAACAGCCTAAAATAAACACTGTGACTTCACTGCAGGCAAAAAATTAAGGTATCCTAAATTTTTGCCAATACCTTTACAGTATACAATGATATGAGAAGTACTGATGCACATGTACATCATCTAGTTAATCTGTAACAGGATATACTATTATACTTGTAGCTAATTAATATACCTCCACTTAAATTTTAACTGAATTATCTATTTTTTTGCTATCTGAATGATAAAACTTGCACAGATGTTGGCTCTGGTTTGACCAGGCTCTAGAAGTTATAATGAGAAGGAGAATTCATTTATTGCTTGTTGTTTCTTTCTTTTTTTTTCCCCTGCACGATGGGATTTTTCATAGAGCACAGAATAAAATCTTCCAGCAGTAATTATTTCAGAGGAACTAGAAAAAGAAATAGTCAGGTATGACTGCCCTTTGACATCACAGAAGATTTCAGATACTTCCACACTGTACCTCACACAAGTGGGGTCAACCTCTTGAAGGATTTTTCTTCTCTTTAGCAACTACTGACATACAGCTCCAAATTTTTTCAATATCCTCTTGATTAGTTAATTAGAAAATTCATTGCTTTTAAATTTAATGCTTATTAGAAATAAAATGGGGTTTGGATTTGTGCCTTTTATCTTAGCAGTATTAAATGAAGATTTTACGAAGAGTTACCTTACATGGAGATGTAATTTAGCATACACATGAATTTGCCATGCAATTGCATCCTTAGAAGTGGGCTTTTGTCTAGAAAAAATTGGCTAAAATAATGACTTAGCTAACTCCACTGACAAGTTGAAGCAGTGTAAGTAAGCAAATAAGTGGCTCTGCATATTGAATATAAATCATAATTATATTATTGTATTGTTACTCATCCCCATCTTGTTTTAGTTACTTGCCTGTTCTTGGGATTTTACTTTCATAAAGAGTGGTGTGGAATTTTTCAGAAAGCATTTATTTTTCTATTGCTTAAGACTGAACTGTTTGTTTATTACTGAGTGTAGTCAAAGGACATGAGACTATGGCACTAGCTAATAGGAAAGAAATATATACATAAATGATGTTGATTTCAGTACCTACATAGGTCTTCAGATCTTATCACTCAGTGTTCTTACCTAACCTGTAGCACTAAACTGTCCAGTACAATGAAAGAAATTGCTGAAACCTATACTTGCTGTCAAAATATTGGATTTTGTATTATAGTAATTTCAGTGTGGTAGCATTTAAAAGCTCTGTTATGATATCTCATCTGAAGGATTTGTACCCATTGATTTTTGTTATGACTCAGAAATATTGTAACTGCTCACTTTGAGAAACCAAACACAATTTGTAAAATTAAGTTCAATACCTCCAGTGTAAAAAATGTGAACCTTTTAACTGTGTGAAAACAAAACAGATTTCCAAAACTATATAATTATAATCTGAGTCTCATAATGTTATGTATATAATACCTTGGCTGTTGGAGCTCCTTTGCTTTTTTAATGCCATTTCTTTTCTCTTATGCTCCTTTCTATCTCTGTTTTAATGCTAGGGAAAATCTTACCAAAAAAAACAAAAAAGCTTTTAAGAAAGCTGAAAAGTTATATATAGATAGCCAAAGATAGTATCCTTTTAAATATTTAGTAAAAACTTTTCCAGTTCTCCCTCTGAACCTTCCTGCTCAGTTCTTCATCTTTTTTTAGGAACAGGTTTTTAGTGTGCCAACATACTTCATTATTTAACAAAACTTAACAAACCAGAAGTCAACACTACTACTTATGAAACTAAAAATAAAGAAGGCACCCAAAGAAAGGTGGTATAATTATCTCAATGAATATTAAAAAAAATGTATTTCTATGTTGAAAAGATGCCAAAAAGAAGAGGTTCTGTACAATCAGTGTATGTCAAAGATGTTGTGTATTTATATTGTGTTACAAAACCTGACTTGAAGTTTATTGTGAAGAGGAATGAGCGGTAAGGAAGCCTTAGCTTCAGTCTGACCAGTAACTTTGCATTTCTTTACTTTGTTCTATTAGGGAATAATCCTCTCATTTTTTAAACAATATCCTTGTAAAATATTCTACAAGTAATTGAATGCTGAAAAAAAAGCGTAGGGAGTGCGGGAAAAGTGTCTTTCACATCTCGGCTAAAACCTCCCAGATTTTCTTACTTTGGTTTCATAAGGATCTCTATTTAGCTTTGTAGGTGAAAAGATTTCTTCAACATTTTTGAAAGACAGCTTGAGTTCCTCAGAGAGCCACTCTAGCTCTTTCCATGTATGAGCACAAAAACGTCCGCTTTAGCACATTAATGTATTTTTTAAAGTAACAGCAGAAGAGCTTCCCCTAAGATCTGAAAATTCTTCACTCAAGACTAACAGCCTTCATTTATGTGGAGTAAAACTGGGCAGTTCACGATGCAGAAGTTAACTATTTTGGTAATACATAAAAAACCTCCTTCTAACTCTTTTATTGAAATTGTGTGTGTCAGTTGCAATCATCGATGGGCAATAGTAGAATTTGTTGGCATCATAGTAATTTCCTGATAGACTTGAATTCATATTTTAGGAAAGTCCACGGGGATTTTTTGTTTATAAATTCCAACATCTGGAATAGTACAGTGCCAGTTCTTTACAGGATTTCTAGGTATATTTTATTAACAAGCTGGCTTCCTGTAAATTTGGTGTGGAAGATGTTGACCTGGTCAGAGCTTTAAAATAGATCAGTCAACCTTCTTACAGTGAGCTCAATCAATGAAGAAAATCATGTCAGACAGAGAACAATAAAAATAAACCAGTTTCTCCCTGCCTTGTACTTCAAGGCATATCCTTTCTTCCAGGATTGATATCAGTCAGTTCAAGGACTATGATGGTCTCCTGTGGTCCTCTTCTCATTTCTTAAGCCTGATCTGTTTTCTGCTCTTCTTGGCCATCTCAGCTCCTGCTGTAGCTGCAAGCTTTCTTCTTCTTGATGCCTTCCTGTGCCTTATCTTCCAGATGGCTGGTACTTGCTTTTATAGACCCTGGGAGAGAGTAATTTCCCCTTTCTTCTGGGAGATAAACCTCAGCCACATATTCCTTTACTAACAAAGTGTGGCACGCAGAGTGAGGAGAAAGGTAACAAATACCTTTAGTCAGACTTAAGGGAGAAAAGAACAGTACTTAAACTTTTCATCTTCAAGACAGCTCCTGAAAATCTTCCTTTTAAGTCTGCAAGGAATTAAAAACCTATGCCAAACTACCAAGTACAACAAATGAACAAACACATCCAGCCTTTTTCTTCTAGAATAAGAAATTACTTAGTTATATTTACTTAGACTACTTATTTAGAGATTCTCAGTAGGGGTGTAAAAGTCAGAAGAGGTACAAAGCAGAAGCAGTATCAAAGGATCAAAACAAGTATTGTTTAGCTTTTCCATCAGTGATTTGGACAAAGGGTACCTCCTCAGCAAGTTTTCTGAACACAAAGCTGGGATGAGTAGCCAATACCCCAGAGTACTGTGCATCCCTTCAGAATGAGATCAACAGGCTGGAGGGATGAGCAGAGAAGAACTGTCTGAAGTTTAACAAAGGCAAATGCAGGGTCCTGAACCTGGGGAAGAATAACACCATGCACCAGTACAGGCTGGGGGCTGACCTGATGGGAAGCAG
Source organism: Neopelma chrysocephalum (assembly GCF_003984885.1). NCBI lineage: Eukaryota > Metazoa > Chordata > Aves > Passeriformes > Pipridae > Neopelma > Neopelma chrysocephalum. Next base: position 7,319,386 of record NW_020897700.1, on the reverse strand, counting down.
CTCTGCGGAGAAGGACCTAAGGGTCCTGGTGGACAACAAGCTGTCCATGTGTCCTTGTGGCCAAGAAGTCCAATGGTATCCTGGGGTGCCCTAGGAAGAGCTTTGCAAGCAGGTTGAGGGAGTTGATCCTGCCCCTCTACTCAGCCCTTGTGAGGGCTCTTAAATACAAGTGAGACATGGAGCTCCTGGAGCAGGTCCAGTAAAGGGCAAGAAAGTTGATTAAGGGACCAGACATCTCACTTATGAGGAAAGGCTGAGGGATCTGGGCTTGTTCAGCCTTGAGAAGAGACAACTCAGAGGGGACCTTATCAATGTCTGTAAGTATCTGAAGACAGGGTTTCAAGAGGATGGATCCAGGCTCTTCTCAGTGGTGCCAAGTAATAGGACAAGAGGCAACAGGCAGAAACTAAGCCACAGGAAGTTCCATCCGAATTCGAGGAAGAACTTCTTTACTGTGCAGGTGATTGAGCACTGTAACAGGTTGTCCAGAGAGGTTGTGGAGTCTCCCTCACTGGAGATATTCAAGAACCATCTGGACCCAATCTGTGCCTTGTGCCCTAGGATGATTCTTATTGAGCAGGGAGGTTGGAGCAGATGACCCCACAGTGGTCCCTTCCAACTTTACAGAATCTGTGATTCTGTGAAAATATCTACCTCAGCTTGGTCACAAAAGGTTTTCTCTGATGACGAATTGCCTGAACATCAGGACAACCTAGAGTCAATATCACTGACAAGCAAGCACTGCCCAGAATAGGAACTTGCTAATCACCCAAGAATGATAAAATTCTGTTATCCTTAACAGACATAAAAAATATATTTCTCTGTTTATGGTAAAAATCAGGATTTACTAAATACTATTTAGTTGCATGAACATTTGTTCAACAACTGGTTCACTGTTGAGAAATGCTACAATCCAAGCATTAGAAGCTGCATTTCACAGTGAACCTGGCTGCTCTCATGTTTCACCTGTGGAGAGACTTTCGAAAATGAAGTTTCCTGGGGCAGAAGGGAAGTGGAGCAGGTCGCTCCCCATCCTCCTACTACAAATGGATCCAGAAGATAAAGCTCAGCATGGTTTAAAGTGTTTATGTTAACATGATTGTTTTCTGTGAACCTGCACACACAGATTTAGATCTATATGTCTAGCTTGTATCAGTGGGCTTCCTAGTGAGTTGAGAAACAATAATTGATATAGCTGAACAGTTATATTCATATGTAGACATGTAATGATGACTACTGAACAAATATGGGCCATACAAGGCTAGAAATAATGTTAACTATAGGTGGGAAAAAAAGTAGGGACTGACATGCATTTGTGTCCCTATAAATAGGGAAGATTATTTGAAATCCCTGCTACCTCTAGCTCATAATGAAAATTTAGATGTTGATGTAAATTTGATTACAGTCCACACAAGATTTAAGATTTAAAAATCATGCTATACATGACCTCAAATAACAAACCAACCTCACATCTACTTCAGTTAATTGTACAAATATAGAGTATTGGGACTATGGTTTGTAGTATTAAATGACTGCATTAGTATTTTGTAATTTGTAAGCCTATCGTTCATACATAAAACAATTCAGTGAAACAAATTATTATGGTGATTTTCTAGTGTTCCCAACAGAACCTTGCTTACTAAGATCATTAATCTTCACAGAAACAAGAAGTCCCAATCCCCAAAAGAGCCAATGACAGAAGCCTAGTGAAATTCTCAAACCACCATGAATACATCCTGTACTTTACTTTTCTCAGACTCATTATTATTGCACACAATCAAGCCCTTCAAGGAACACACCTGGAAATTTCCATTAGCAGTAATTACTGCATTTTATATAAGCAAATTTGTAGATGGTACAAAACTGGGAGAAGCTGTTGACTCCTTCAAGGGCAGGAAGACCTTGCAGAGAGACCTCAACAAATTAGAGGACTGGGCAATCACTATACACATGAAGTTCAAAAAGGGGAAGTGCCGGATTCTGCCCCTGATTTGGGGCAACCCTGGATATAGGCACAGACTGGGAAATGAGATGCTGGAAAGAAGTGCTGTGGAAAGGGACCTTGTTGATGGCAAGCTGAATAGGAGTCAGCAGTGCCCTGGCAGCCAGGAGGGCCAACCGTGTCCTGGGGGGCATCAGGCAAAGCATCACCAGCTGGTCCAGGGAGGGGATTGTCCCACTCTGCTCTCCATTGGGGCAGCCTCACCTTGAATATTGTGTGCAGTTTTGGGCACCACAATATAGGAAAGATATTAAGCTATTAGAGAGCGTCCAAAGGAGGAGAACAAAGATAGTGAAGGGCCTCGAGGGGAAGCCGTATGAGGAGTGGCTGTCACTTGGTCTGTTCAGCCTGGAGAACAGGAGACTTGCAGGCTACAACTTCCTTGTGAGGGGAATAAACAGGACAGGCATTGATCTCTTCTCTGTTGTAAGCAGTGACAGGACCCAAGGGAATGGCCTGAAGTTGTGTCCAGGGAGATTTAGGTTGGATATTAGGAAAAGATGCTTCACCCAGAGGGTAGTTGGGCACTGCAGGGAAGTGGTTACAGCACCAAGCCTGGCAAAGTTCAAGAGGTATCTGGATGATACGCTCAGGCACATGGTGTGACTCATGGGGATGGTCCTGTGCAGAGCTAAGAGTTGGACTCGATGATCCTTGTGGGTCCCTTCCACCTCAGCATATCCTGTGATTTTATTATTTTAGTCACTTCACCCCAAGAAAACATAACTTGAGTGTAGTGATTCCAAAGCAATGCTTTTCTAGAAGGAAATTCTGAGAAGCAATAGAATTAAAATACCTGCTGTTGGATATTTAAAATGTCATTATAGACAACAGCTTCAGAATTATTTTTTTTAAAATCAAATTCAGAAAAAGTATTGACTTGAATAGCTCCTTTTTTTTTTTTATTTCAACATAGTATCTTCTTACATTTCAATATATTAATTCATTATGATGCAGTTTCCAAAATAAAAAGATCAGGCATATCCTATTTCCTTGTAAAGTTAAATATTCTGAAAATTGAATTAATTTATTTGAATTCAAGTGTGTTTAAGAATAAATAAAAGTGCCCAAATTGATTCACCCACATAACCTTCTGAACAAACTTTTAAAGTAATTCAAGGGTAAAAACCAGGTACCTCAAGTTTTGTTTTTCATGACAAAGATAAAAGAAAAGAAAATAATGTTTTTTACAAAAAGCAGAAATATTTGCCTTTCTGAGCTGAGCTTTGTGTGCAGAAACACATTGAAATTCCATGTAGAAAATATTTCTAAAGAACACCAGAGACATTAATGATGGAGACCTGTCCCTCACTCTGGAAGACATGTTTCATAAAAAAAATTGTTAGTTAAGTGCTTATTTTAAGTGTCCTTTAGACACTATATACTGCTTGCTGATGGATGATGCTTTGTCTTTCTATACTGTACGATCAGTGCTTGCTGTAGAACTTCACTTAGTTGTCGCAGTTCATTTTCTGAGGAAACGGATTATTTTTTAAAAAAATCTCATTATTATGAGGCTGGATCAAGAGTTTAATTTAAAAAAACCTTAACATTTAGCACAGCCAACTCTGTGTATTACGGATTTTGCTAAAAGATCAGAAAAGCAAAAATTCTATTTTAAAAAGAATGGTTGCATTCATTAGGAAAAGGCTGTAACAACTTCTGGGCTTACAGTAATTTTAACAGCTTCAGTGTGGTCATGTCTAGCCTGACCTGAGCCACCATAAGATATTGAAGATACGTCACTTCTACAGACAATAAATTGATGGATTGCTTCCAAAATGATACTGGCTTTTTTATTATTATTCTGTTTCATTCTCTGTTCTTTGATTTTTTTTCTCCCCTTCTTCACACAGTTTAAGGCCCAAGTAGTGGAGGATATGCTAGCACTAAATAATAAGCTCTGCTTCCAGAGCATGGATGCTCCAAACCCAAAAGGAATGAGGCATTTGGAGATACTTTAATCACATTAGGACCTACCCTTTTGCTTCTTTTCTTATTAATAAAGATAAATTGATGTTGGATGGCATATGAGGAAAGACAGCATCTGAAGAAAAATAGTAGATATATGTCAGAATAGTCTAGTAGATACATGAAAGGATATCCCAGTGTCCATCACTAAGAAATGGACAGCTTTTTGTCCTGAAGTTTTCATGCCATGAAGTTAATAAAAAATGGGTGCCTTTGGCAATGGCATGTGTCAAACTAAAGTGAATTTGAATGTATTTCTCATATAGCTGCTGGAAATCTTCAGAAACTATAATATAAATATCCTATCCTGGTTACATTGACATTATAAACACGTGGCAATGTCTCAAGGTTATACTAGAATTTCTATTAAAATTCTTTATACTTATTATAATAATTAACTATTTGAAAGAGTGAAAAAAAAATCCATGTGTCCTCTAGGAAAACTTTACCATTAAACCTACTTGAAATCTTTCAGGTAATCTTTTATTCTAACTGGCAAATACTTTTTATGTCATTAAATGTTGGTGCAGTCACTGAAGTTAACATCTGTCAAGTCTGACATTTTCACTTGCAAAGTTAACTGTTCTGGGAATATAATTGTTTTATTTTCTCTCAGTTGTGTTTAAGAATGAATACAAGTTACACAGGAGATTTTGTAGCCCGAGTGAATCTTCCAGTTATAGCCCTGTATTCCTTTGGCACATGGCAGCTATAAAACAACATAAAAAGTGAAATAGCCAGTGCTTGTGCTAATATGCATTCATCTTACCATTTCTAAAAAGGGCTCCATGTTAGAGAGGAATTGTGACTGTGATGATCATTGCAGGAAAAGTACTGCTATTGGATATGTATTCACCTTCTGGCACATGGAAGACAAAGAGGAATTACTGTTACATACCATTTCTGTGTATTTTCTTGCAATTGTATTGGAGGAAAACTTTCAGGTCCAAATATGTTTGCTTGAGTTAATCAACATAACTTTGAGGAAACCATACAGGGTTATAGACACTGAGAATAGATGTGCTACCATTTTGTTATATTGAAATCTATCCAATTATTTCAGCATAATGACTTGGTAAAAATAAAAATTCTTACTAAAAATGATGTTCACATTCTTGACAAGTTTTTTTATTTAATGAACAAAATGAGTTTTAATATCAAACAGTAGGAGTATTTTTAGATCTGTGCATGTCAGATATTAAGAAAGCCAAGAGAATATAAATAATCCACTGCTTCTATGTTCTGTTTCTCATCCATATTGTTCTTTGTATGTGCATACACTGGGTGAGAATGTTCTTTAAATCACCTCATGCATCATGATACAAGATGTCCATATTTTTGGCGTCTTGACCATTTAGGAACAATATGGACAAACAAAAAAGAACTAAAAAATGAAGTATATGTAATTCTCAATTCATAATGACAAGGTTACCTACTGTAATAAGTATAACCTCAGAAGTTACAGTGTTTCACCACAGGAACAACTTTCTATTCTATAACCTGAACAGATGTTCATTTTATGAAACATTGAGTTTTTAGAGGTCTATTTATTTCTGGAACTCACAAATCACAGGCTATTGGGAGCTATAGCATTCAACATACATGAGATTTCTGGCCAGTTGTTTGAGCTACAGGTCTGTGAAATAATGATTTTTAATTATTTCCTACACATATAAAAATACTACAGTATTCCAGAGAATATTGTAATTGTCACCAGTTGGAAACATGTTCATTAGCAACATTTTATTTTGGCTCAGATTTTACTCTGTATATTTAAGTTAAAATAATTTTTCAAAAGAGAGAGATAGCTTATAATGTAGGAAAAATCTTTTTTTCTTAGCTATTATTGTTAATCCTCAATACTTTTCTTGGTATATGACTGTAAACTCGAACAGAGTTAAACACTGAAAATAACAGTCCTTGTAGTCAGCTAAATCAGAAGCAGTCAGTGTAAGGAGTTCTGCATGGAAGGAAGAGGTAAGTCGTTTGGAGTCCTCAAAGAATGCCCATTATTTCATATAGACACGGATAAAGGCTGGAGGAAATTTACTTAAGCTCCTAAACACTTTCCTTGTCCATTAAGATAGAAAGTGTACAGATAAAAGCTTTGATTCAGGTCCAGACTATATCTATATGCAAAATATGACTCTGGAATTAGTCACATCCAAGGGAGACTAACTCTTCAGGATCCTCAGTTAGTTTTGCTAAGACAAAATTATCAAATCAATCTGAATTTGCATATTTGACAGCAGAATTCTGCCCACTGATTTTTTGAGAGCTACAATCATCCTACTTGTGAGAAACTCTGCAAAGAGCCAGCCAGAGACATCATTAGAAACATTTGTTTAATTCAAGGATGCCATTAATCCAGTGAATAATGTTACTATAGAGAAGATTTCTCTTGCTTCACGAAGTTTAAATTTACACTTGAAATATGTTTTAAAAAATATTTTAGATAGCTTTTAAGTGTGGATTAAAATATAATGGGAAAACATTATTCTAGGCACTTCTTTTTTCATGCAATAACTTACACATAGTATTTACATGTCTGTCAAGCTCCACTAATTTGAAATGAGACTATTAATTATTCTATGTTCAAAGCAAATTCAATTATAAAGTAGTGATGACAGGTCTAAAAAAATTTCTTTTGAAAAACAGATGGGTGTCCAAGTTGAAGTCAAGAATTCTTTCTGAGCCAATAATCTGTAAATTTAGCATTTCAGACACATCCATGAATTAGTCTACAAAAAATACTTTAGTAAAGTATAACTTAATGACTTGAACAGTGCAGCTCTCTCGTAATGCTTGCGTCTTTAGTTTAAACGCATTTCATCTTCAAAAGTTACTAAGTACTAGATGGATGATTATAATTGTTGCTTAGCTTCTGTTAGTTTAAAGTCTGGTTGACAACAAGCTCAATATGAGCAAACAGTTTGCTGCTGCAATAGAGAAAGCCAACAGGATGCTGGGTTGCATCAGCGAGGGATACAGAAGTCATTATCCCACTCTCCTCAGTGCTTGTCAGGCTGCACCTGGGATAGTGAGTTCAGTTTTGTCCCCACTGTGCAAAAAAAGATGTTGACAGGCTGGAGACGGTCCAGGGAAGTGTCGCAAAGATGATCAAAGCACTGGAAAGCCTGCCATGTGAGGAAAGGCTGAGGATTGGGTTTGTTTAGCCTTCAGAGAAGGCGGCTTAGGAGAGACCTTATCACCATGTTCCAGAATTTAAAGGATGGCTAAGATGAAGATGGAAAATCCCTTTTTACAAGGAATCACATGGAAAAGATAAGGGGTGATGGGTATGAGCTACTCCTGAGGAGATTTCAATTGGGCACAAGAGGAAAACTTTTGACAATGAGAACAATCTGCCACTGCAATAATTGGGATTCACCAACATTGGACACTTTTTAAGATTCAGCTGGACAGGATACTGAGACATCTTGCCTAGTTTTATATGCTCTTGCTGAAAAAGTTTGGTCCAGATGATCCCTGAGGTCCCTTCCAACCTGGTATCTATGATTCTATGGAAAGATTGCAGTTGAGATGACTTGTGAATATGCAGAAGTAAGTAAATGGATGTTTTTGATTTCTTAGAAGAGGAATTATATCCTGGATACCAGTTGATCGAGTAGTCACTAGTCTTCCCTTTCAAAAAAATGCAAAAACTTATGTACATAGTGCTATTTTTTTAAAAAAAGAACAATTACTATGGAAAACTCTTTAGTAATATTCCAAAACTGACCAAATAGGTTGTACAAACCAGCAACCCAGTGTATGGCAGCACTGAATCTTTACTGTAACTTTTTTTAAACTAAGGTATTATGAAAGCTGCCTGTAATATTTGATAGAGGTCTGTTCTAAGGAGCAAATATGCCTCCTACCCTGTGAGCTGCAGTGGAAAGATGGCTGTACACATACAAAAGAAGTACTTCCCAACCTATTTTCTAGTCAGGACACAGACATCACTATGATTCTTACTACTCCATGGGGAACCAGCAGACCAGAGTCTGCAGTCAATTTAGCTGTATTTGAAATGGCCCTAACATACAACATAGACTTCAGAAAGGACCATCCAGCTGTGCTAGGAATATGCATAATGTATAGGTTTTAATTTTGTTCATACAGGACCAGTTGTGTAAGCTGGCTACACACCCAGTGCATGCTATTTGCAGAGTGGGTTTAATAATGATTTCACAGCAGAGACAACAGGGATAAGAAGTTGCAGTAGATTAAATCATAGCCTTTTTTAATACCTTTAGTTCAGGTGAAAGCTGCATATAATGTTTTGACTCACATTGTTTGTCAGTTTTAACTGGAATTAGTACATTGGCCATGTAGCAGCTTGAAGTGGCTTTACAAATATTACCCACCAATTACTATTTTACTCTGCCAGCGGCTTGTGTCAAAATGCCCCAGTTGTTATATTAGACACTATCCTGTATTTACTGGGTTAGAACTAAAATGACAGTACAAGAAAGAATAGAGGACAAAATATTTTCCCATTTGCATGAAGAATGGAAAATAGATCATTTCTGGATTTTTTTTCCTATTTTATACCTACTGATATCTTTTGCCATGCATACTGTGATGAAAAAACAAGATGAGGTAAAATTCATTGACAAATATATTTCCCAGCAGAAGGATCAATCTTGGGTTCAAGAAAAATGCTTAAAAGTCACTTCTGTCTGGATGTACCCTTTTCCAATGTTTGAAACTTTTCAATCAAATTTGAAAGAGGTTCTCTAGGACACTGCTGCAAATTTTCTACAAGTTGTGTGAAAAATTGTAGCTAGCTAAAGGAACGCGGCAGGCAAGCCAAGGGTCCGAGGTGATGGGAACAGAAGGGACACAGCAACCAACAGAGTTAAGGGTAAACATTCTTAATATAGCCTGGTCTCAAGCATGTACTGGGAAATTAGCACACTTGGGTGCCTCTCTAAAATGCCTCTGTGCTGATGCACATAGCATGAAAAACAAACAGGGGGAGTGACCTTGTTGAGGTATTGTGACATGACAGGATCCCATGGTTGGAGTGCTGCAGTGGAGGCACAGAGACTCTTTAGGAAGGGCAGGCTTGGAAGGCAAGGCAAGGAGGTTGAACTTTATGTGACAGCAAATAGCTGGAATGCACAGAGCTCTGCCTTGAGATGGGTCAGGTGTCACTTGAGATCTTATGGTTAAGACTAGTGGGCAGACCAACGTAGTCCGCTGTTGTAGTCAGTATGCCACAGACCTACTTGTCAGGAAAGAGTAGGTGAGGTTTTGTTCAAATTAGGTGAGGTCTTCAGAGAATTGGAAGAAGCCTCACATTCACAGGACCTAGTTCTCATGGTATTCTTCAGCCACTCTGATATCCACCAGACGGACAATATGGAAAGGCTCAAGCAACCTAGGTTTCTTGAGAGCAACTTCCTGGCACAGGCAGTTGAGGAGCCAACAAGAAAGATGCTATACTGGACCTGGTACTTAGGAACAAGGAAGAACTTAAATGTCGGAGGCAGCCTTGGCTGCAGTGAACTGACATGGTGGAGTTCAGGATCCTAAGAGAAGTAGTTAAGCAAAAAGCAGGATCACAGCCCTACATTTCAACCTTTTAAGAGGATATAGCCCTTGAGAGCAGGGGAGTTGGCTGACATTTGAGGACCATGTCTTCCAAGCTCAAGAATGTTATGTCCTGAGAATTAGGAAATCAAGCAATGGTGACAGAGACCTGCACAGATAAGCAATGAACAACTATCTCAACCAAAAATAAAAAAAGAAGTAAACAAGAAGTGGGAGCAGGGGCAGGTCATCCCAAATGACAATAAGGTTGCTGTCTGGTCATGCAGGGATAGGATTAGAAAAGCCAACCGAAGTTGAATTTGGATGTGAATGGCAACTAGGAATGTGAAAGGCAACTACAAAGTATCCTAGTAGTATATAAACAGTAAAAGGAAGGCCAGAAAAAACATGGGCCTGCTGGTATACTTCAGATAGCACCCAGGTTTAAGTACCTTATTTGTAAGTGTCTTAAGAAAGTAAGATGAACATCCAAAAAAAAGATAAGGAGAAGAAAAATTAACAATATATAGAAGGGAAAGAATTCTTTCTTTGTTATGTTCTTAATTGTCAAAAAATTAATGTCATTCCTTGCCTGAGATGCCTTAAAGAATTATTTCCAAAAAATACTGGAAAAATAAGCAAGAACTTCTAGGATCTTGGCAACCAAGTAGGTTTGTGCCATATCTACTCAAAGGTGAAACTTTCTTGGAAAAATGAGATGGACTAGACTCAAAATAAACTTTCCCAAAATATCAAGAAACTGAAAATTTGACAGAGAAGAAATTGACATTTCTATATGTCACATTGTTGCATCAGAAAAGAAAAGAACTCTGTAGAAGCAACCTGAAGAAACTAAGACTATGCCAGATCTTTCATTTCTGCTTTTGTACTAATTCTCAGATGCTGTACTGCTAATTCACTCTGTAATATTTTGTGCCATTAAGGATTATCTGTAGTACTATGAAACAGGAGGCTTAACACTGAGTACAGCAGGCTAATTCAGCTTGAATTGCACTAAATCTTTATTAGTAGATTAGCAAAATATATTTTCCTGTTTCTTCTAGATTACATATAATTGTTTGTAGAGATTAGGAACTGACACAGTTTAGAGCTCAATGACAACAGCTTTATTGGTTATGATTTCAATACTGGAAAAATACTGCATTTTCAATTGACAAAATCTCTAGGAAATAGGTGGAGACAAAAAAATAAAAATCACAAAGAAAAATGAAGTTTTTTTCTGAATATATACAGTCTTTTTCCATAGGCACCTCTCTTTGTTCCCTTCTAGGCTAATGATTTTACAACTTCTATGTATAGTTATGCAATTGCAGGAGAAAAATCTAGTCTGTAATTATATACGTATACAAAATTATGTTTACATACACATATATTGTATTATATACAGGTACATGATGCCAAATTGTCTCTAGTATAAGTATAGAACAAGAGATAAAATGCAGGTAGCTGTGATAGATATGTCTGGGAATATCAGAGAAGTTTAAGTTCAATATCAAGTTTATGGCAGAAGCCTGACTCTATGACAAACCAGGTTGAACTCTGTTAATTTTTTAGGTGCACTTATTTGATCATAACTCATAGTATAGCCAAAGTTGTTGAATAATAATATTAGAAAACAATTTGATAGAATAGTACAAAATTAAACGATTTAACATAATCAGAAATTTCAGTAACAAGTCTCATTCATTAGGGATCTATTTTCCCCGTGTTGAACATACATCAGTCTCATTAATATTAGAAGGAGTAATTTAAACTTTTTTAAAACTGAAGATGACATTAATAACTGCATTATCAATTGCATGGACATGTGTTCAGATAATCCAACTACTAATTTTTGGAAATCATTGTCTGGAAACTGTTTCAGCCTTGCTAAGCAGTCACATTTGCTACACAGTACGTATGAAGCTGTACAAAACATATGAAGTGCTCCCTTCTGTATATCAGTCCATTATAGACGTATTACTTTTACATATGTGTTGCTTTGGTTTATCAAATTAATTGCACATTTTGATTAATAATCAGGCCTTTTGCAAGAGGCACTGGAATTCTATTGCTAAGAGCACTTTCATAAAAATCTCTATAAACTTATATTTGTAAAAGGATAAATAAAAGTATTAAATCTTCCCAGTTATTTAAATTACCTGTAGAGAATCCTGTCTAAACTCTGTGTTTGGCTGTCTCTATATAGAAAGATCTACTTCCAGATGACTAAACCAACTGATCTATTTGTAGAGCTTGTTTCCATCATGTTCGGATATATTTAAACTTTAGAATATAACCTCATAAAAAATTTGGGGACTTCTGAAAAACAATAAACAAATCAAATACTTTTGGAGAAAGGTGTCAGTCTTTCACTTATGATCATCTTCTTCTACCTCCTTGGCCCCCAAATGTACTTGCAGTCTTGTCTTCTCACCTACCAAATGAGTATCAAATAGAAGTTCATATTATTCTTTACTTGTCAATTCATCTTTTATCACCTAGTAGAACTAGCACAGCATCATTTCTCACTGTACTGTAGCACTCAGACAAGGGGTAAGCAATTATGTTGAGCAATTCTCCTGGCTGACATTTCTATTTATCTTTCCTCCCTTTTACTCTGTTTCTTGCATCTATCAAATGAAAACAGATTAACATGCATCTCTGCCCTAAATAGAGTATTCCTACACCTTCTCCTGAAACTAACCCACTGGGATTCAGCAAACTAAGCAAAGAAATAAGGTCAGAGATGTCTTCATTGGAGAACACTCAGCTGAGGTTCTAAAATGAGCTTCAGGGACTTGGATGCCCAGACCTCACTCAAATTCAGTGGGAACCAGAAATCTAGTTTCTTTGGGCTTCTTTGAGAATCTCAATCACATTTGTGAGCAGTACAAACAGCAGGTTGTATTAAAGAGTTGTAACAGAAACAACCTTAGAAAAAGAAAGCAGATAAACAACCCTCTGCTTTTAACACTGTCCTATAATGCCATATGCCTTGTAGTATTACAGACATTCCAATATCAAGGTTAGAATGTTTTTTGGCTTAGATTGAGAAGTGCACCTGCATGCAGCTGCTGTGCTACCTATTACCTATCCCTGTTACACACTTCTGCTTTGTGTGCCTCTCTGGGAGAAAACACCACTGAATTTTCTAAAATCTGCTGATTATTTCAAATAAAATGAATTTTCATATATATTTAGATATTTATTCTCAAAGTATTTGGATTTTGAAAAGGTCTAAGTATGCCAAATTTCCATTTCTTTTTCTTTTTTTGGCGTGTGGAAAAGTAGACCATGGAGAGTATGGAGTTCAAGAAAAAAGCTGCTGGATTTGCTTTGAGAAAGACAATCACAAATATAAAAGAATTCTTTGTGTTCATGAAAATGAGGATATATTTCATAGTAAAGAAAACTGCATTTTCTGTGAACAAACATGTACCTATAAAATGTCCATGAGAACTTACCTGTAGATAGGAATTAAATGAACCAGATACCATCACCTGGACAAAGTTGTTTTTAGTAGATTTTCAGATTCTGTAAGGATTAAATAATCAGACTGTATCATATCTTGATACCAGCTGGCTGTTTAGTAAGGAGTAGTTATGAATCCCGTGTTCTCTCAGATCTGAGTGCTAATTCAATGAATCAATAGCAATATGAATACAGTATAATTAATCACTTCTTGCTACAACTAGAAAATCTATAACATATGTATTATAAGATAGTGTGTTCATAGTCTGAGAAGTGATGCACAAAATAGAATACGGTACAGTTTGGTTTGCATCTTAATGGTCTAAAGATGTGGAACATTTTTCCCCTCTAGTGTCTGGTGGTCAAAATGACAGTAAGTTGAAGGCAATTTTTTTAATAATTACAATATTTTATTTAATTTATATATTTTTTCTTTGTTTTGTTTTTTTTTTAAATTATGAACATGTTAAAGTCTAAGTTAGTCATAATGGGTAATTTTGAAATTATTTTCTAACGAAGAATTAGTATCAGACCCAACTCATAATAAAATCAAAGGAAGTTTTCCTGTTGATGTCAATGGGCTTTAAATTCCTTATTGAAATGAAAAAGTGGGGAAAAGATATATCTTCAGAAATTTCAGATCAGTTAAAGTCACATCATAGTACTCAGTTAAAAGCAATTATAGCAAATATAGATTGAACTTTACTGATAATGTGGATCTTTAACTTTTGGAAAAGGTCTACATCTTCAGATGTATCAATATAATCTTCGCTACAAAGCAGAGGTTTCTAGGAATAGCAAACATCTGTCAACTTGCAATCAGAGCCTGATCTACCCCACCCAAGTTTGCCCCTATAGGCTTCATGTATTTAATATACTGGGACCAAAGAATGACCCTGGCACTTACTAGAGCAGCTAAATTCAAGAGATCAGAAGAGCAATTCAAGGTGACTGCTATCTGTACCATCATATGTGAGTCCTATAGAGTCAATAGAGAAGAGCAGGCATGTAGTCTAGGAATTCATAGTAGATGTTTTGCATGTGGCCTTTTCCTGTCTATGTGGGGTGCTCTGGAGAACAGACAGTCAGAATTGTTGCTTTGAATGTCACTATAGTGACCAGATTTTCTCATAGCCCTGAGAGTCTGTTCTCTGAACACACCCAGTAAGTGGTAAATATTAAATCAGACTAAATAATGGAATGTTTCCTATCTTCTGCATGGAGCGTACATTCCTAGAGTTTACAATCTATTGTATAGTCATATTAAATTGAAAGCCTTTGAGTGTAAATGGGACTTAGCTGGAATTTGCTGCTTTTTGTCAGCTCTCACTAGAGGAGTCTACAATTGGAAGTTTGTCTGTTTTCTCCAGACATTATTTTAGTTAAATTTATTATCTCTTTGCACAAATTTGAACCAGATAACTAAATTTCTGTAACTTCTCCAAATTGTTGTTGATGGTAGATTTTGAATATTGTTTCTTTTATTGAGTTTTTTGGAGTTTGGTTTGCGGTTTTTTTGTTTGGTTGGTTGGTTTCAATTTTTTTTCTTAAAGATTTGCTGACTGTCAGAGAGAGCAAGCTCACTCTTGCATACCCGGACTACTCTCCAACTGACCTTTCTCAAGAAAGGCAAAAGAAAAAACTTCAATGTTCATTTGTTCACAAAACCTGAATACATATACCCCATTTCTTCCCTCTTCCCATTCTCAGGCTGGGCAAAGAGCATCTTTTTTGTCTATGCAGTAGTGAGCTAAAATGATATGCAGGAGTTTGCACTTTTCCTTGATGAACTTATGAGGCTCTGCCAATCTGCTTCTCCAGCTAGATTATCAAGAAAAATAAATTTCTCTTATTGCTCCTCTCATTTTACTCTTCTGCTTTTAAGCAGAGGAAAAATCACAATAAAATATAACTCATCATCAGTAAGGAGCAAAAAAAAAATGTAATAATATCATTTAAGAAGTAGTAATATCTATTTCATGGTATTTGAGAGGAACATTGCTAAAACCAAAGTTTTATTTAAAAATATATATTCTGCATTCAGAAATGTTTCTTTATAATGGAAAAGGCTTTGAAGAGTCTTTATCCTGGACTCTAAAGTTTGCACCCAAAATTCCAGGCATGAAAAATAAGAATGACAGTTTCAATTATTTTATTTTCTAATCAATTAAAGAAAAAAAAAGGAGGTAAAGAGAAAGAAGAAGTTGTATCTTTCTCTCCATTGTCCCTCTGTACATCTGCTTCAGCTTGTACAGACGTACATTCACTATTAGACATACATTTGTTGTCTTGGCTTCTGGTATCTTCATAATGATGTTCCATATTGCCATTTATTTATTGAGAAAAATGAAACTTCATACCTTTCAATGAAACCTCTCACCTTGCTCCTTCTCTGTTACAATTAATAGGCCTTTGTCTTCCTCTCAGTGATTTAGGCACGCTGCATGTTTGTAATCAGTAGTAATCCCAGTAACAAAACTGAAAATCAGAAATAGTTACTAGGGGAATGGAGCAAATAGCAGCCAGATGTTCCTTTAATGAGAAAATTATGGCTCTCAGAAAGTCATAATAGTGCTCATTCTTATCAGCCATCTGTATGGCACTCTTATGAACCTTTGAAACTGTGCAAACAGCATGATGGGGCATTCTGTCTCAGCTGACCAGCTTTCTTGAGGTGTTTCCTGTGATTTTATAGATGCCTCTCATATTGTACTCCTAACTGAGGTACTTAGGTTGGTATTTTACAGCAGAAGACTTGAATGACACAAAAAAAGAGAGCAACTATGATTTAAAACATAGATACGAGAATATAAGAATGCCTAATACTACCTCATTTTTTTTAAGAAGCAGAGATATGAGTTTTAAATTAATAATAAGCAAACAAACAAACAAAACCAGTAAATAGTCTAAGATAAGATTTCTACACTGCTGTTTAATCTTCCAAACTTATTACTCAAATTTCAAAAGTTTACAGCTGATGCAAATCTGTAGACTTTTTGGTGTCTAGTCCTTTGATACAACACTGTGTTTTCCCTGATACAACACTGTATTTTCCCTGTTCAGGCAATTGCCGAAGTATTTTTGGCCTAGAAAATATTCGTAGAGTTAGATACTCTCAGGAGAAAGAACTCCCGCATATGACAAATTGCTTTATTATGACACTACTATGAAGGCAACAAGAAAAGGTGAACAAAATTTAGAGGAATTTTATTCATAAACTTAAATACAATACTGAGGTCCATTATATTTTAAAGTGTTTAGCATTCAAGTATAAGAATGAAATCAAACAGCTCATTTTCAGTTAAGGAAGATGCTGGCAATCTTCATGGAGACATTCTTACAAAAGTATATCAGGCTTAACAAAAATGAAGAAACTATATTCCAAGAGAAAAAAGTTTTAATGTTCTGTAGCAATCTCAGAAAAATATGCTTTATGTGCATCAAGTAATTAATGTCCCTTATGGAACTTGCAAACTGAAAGATGCTGCAACTTATTACTTTTAGTGTACTTCAATGAAGATAATCTCCCTTCAGGGAAAAAAAAATCTAAACAACTTGATGCAATAACACACAAGATTTTTATTGTGGTATCTACACACTGCCAAAATCACTGCTAACAAATTACTTTACTTGCAAAATCTCAAGAAGAAAAAGGTCTTACCAAGCTTGGATGAGCTGTAAAAATCCAACATTTGTGGAACCTTTGGCTAAATAGTGCCAAAGGAAGTATAAATCAAATACTTCGCCTAAAATGGCTCTTCAGTAAAATTCTTCAGAGTTTTCTGTAGATGAATTAACAAGCCATTGGTTGCAGAGGGAGTTCTCTGCAGATGACAAGCTAATGAATTCTGACAGGTTGAATGGCGCAAAGATAATGGGCTGAGCTGTCCACCGACTGTAAAGCAGAAGCTGATTAAGGTTAAGACTTCAGGGAAACACCCCCAAAAAACTGGATCAAAAGGTGCAATTTATTTGATTTAGGGGTTGAACTGCAGAGGTTCAGTTTCTTTACTAATGATTGGTGTGTTAGTCCAATTCAAGCATCTGAAGTTTTACACTGGTATCATGACTTGCTGCATAATTCATGATTTTTCTTATAATGTCATTCACTTTCATTTCCAGATATGAAGGGTCAACCAACATTTACTCCATCATCTTAATATTGCCTTTGAAATAAATTCATATTCAATAAGACATAAAGAGTTATTATTTTATAATTTGTTGGAAAACTTTTTCAAAACAGAATACTTGCAGTCAGACTTCAGAATATGAAAACAAGATTAAATAATAGTAAGAGATATCTACCAAAGAACTGTTAAACAGTTTTTCTTCCAGAAGAACTGTCATTAAAATCATGACTGATGAAATGAGGACTTTATATAAGAAAGGTGGCAAGACATATGTGAAAAGTTGGATGACTTTTGTAAAGTCTAGAATCAGTAAAAAAATATGTAGGACTTGTTAGGAAAAAAAGAAAGTTTTGCTTCTAGAGATATTAATTTGTTTAACTTGGGCATAAAACAGATTAATTACATCTCTGAGAAATCAGCAACAGAAGAAACAACATTTTCCCTTTGTATCATCAGCAGAATGAAAAACAATTAAAGTATTTTCTTTCCCTTTTTTTTAGTTATTTTTTCAGATGTTGTCTGCAAAAAGCACACTGAACTGTTCTAAACAGTGACTTGTGTAATCATCCAAGGCTCGATCCTCTTATCATTACTTAAGTATCAACAGACCAAGGTACTTTTCTTGGACATCGTTACATAGGCTAAAAAAAATTCTACAAACCTAAACCAGGAAAAAGGAAACAGAATCTTAATCTGAAAGTGAATTTGGCAAGATATCAAACTTACTGAGCTTTCATAATTAGGCTATGAAAATTCTGATAGAGTAATGCATCATTAATATCAGTAGGGTGCTGGAAAAAACTTTTGGGGAAAACCCCCCCCAAAACTTCAGCAAGACTTTTTTCAATGGACAAGTATGGAAACTCCAGGTTAAGCCATATTTTGCTGCTCTCAGACTGCAGAAAAGAAAACCCACTTATTTTTAAAAAAAAAGATGTAATCATATTAAAGTATTTTTCTTTTTTTTTGCAAAATGTTAATCTACTTTGAAGCATAAAAATATAATATAATTTGAAATTAAACATTTTCCCTTTAAAATCTGTAAACATTCCAATATATGCAGGCATTTTTTGTCATAAAACTCAATAAGATGATTCACAGAACCCAAAGCAGCTTTCTAATTGCTCAAACACTTTTGCGAATTTTCTTTGTAAAGTCTGATCCTGTGCTAGGCAGGATGAGGCACACTGGATGACTCCTTGAAATTTTTACAACAGCTATTTGCTCTCATCCCTATGGAATTTGACATATCCAGTATTTTCAGAGATACTAATGCTTCATTCTGAGTTTTCCAAAGACTAAGTGGTTGAAAGGAGATAGAGTGCAACAGATCACAATTTCCAACTACAAAAAAAAGTGTTGATGTATATATTGTAAGTACCCAACCACCTTAAATGATCTTTTTAAGGTCATGTTTATGCATTCCATTTAGTATTCAAGAGCCATTATAATGTCATGGATCATTTTTCAGCCAGTGCTATCTGCCAGGCAGAAATCAGACAGCAATCACTGTGGCTATATAGTTTCCAAACTGTTGGAAATACTGCTGTGAGACATTTTTTCATTCTGAATAACTACAATATAGATGGAGTCTAAAGAGACTTTCTGCTTTGTGCAGGTGTTAATGGTATTGTTCACAAAGCATATACATCAGGCAGATTTGGCTTGACAGTCCATGAGATAGTAACCTCATCTCATTTCTGAAGAGAAATGATGTTCCCTTATAACAGTCACGTTCTTAGAAATTTTAGGAGAAAAAAGTCTGCAAAAACTGTCATTTAGCTTAAAAGATGTAATTAGGGAAAGGAATCACTGACACAAAACAGTCAAGTCATTTGCTTGCTGGAAATGGTCAAATTTGTCATTTGCAAACCATCCATTTGCCTTCAGAAACCAGAAAAACCCCTGGTTGCTTAACAACACTCATAAGAGCTCTCATGAAAAACATTGAAAGATGGGGTAAAACAGGTACTAAAGATGTGGAATAAAACCACTTAGAAATCAACTTTAAAACAACAAAGATAAATAAACCCCACAAAATTTAGCTGACAGATGAAAGTTCCTTCTGAACTTTGGATTGCGATTCATGTGCAGAGCTTTGGCCTGTCAGTACTCAAAAAACAGTACCAGAAAATTTATTTTGATGAAAAGCAGCTGCCTTTATTAATATGAGTTTTGTGACAATTCAAGCAGCTACGGATAAGCCAAAGGGGAATGCAGTGTGTTGGAACTGATTTTGATTTTAGATAAATCCATGTATTTGAGTGACTGGAACACTGGCATACTAGGCATGTGGGCACAGTGACATAAGACATCTTCCAGTCACTATTGCTAAAAAACATGTCTTGGGAACTTCATTTTGAATACTTTGTTTACCAGAAGAAGAGTTGAGTCATTTGAGTAGAAAGTGCCTTGAGTATCTGGATAGAAAATAAAATACATTTGCCTCTTCCTCTCAAGTATAACTGGCACTGAACCTATTTTTCCCCCCCAAGATGTTTAGGACATCAATCATGCTCTGCTTTTGTGGACGTTTTGCAATGAGAAGAACTATCTGAAGTAACCATTCTTGGGACTTGTTACAAATTTAGTGGCAGCACTCTGTGTATTTACATTTCAACTTTAAGTTCAGTTTAGACATGAAAAATAAAAAGGAAGACAAAAACATGTTCATAATGGTTTTCACTTCCAGACATTCCAATAGTGGGCTCCAGATCTGCAAAGCATTTCAACATTAGTCAGCTTCAGGGATAAGCAGTGTAGGACTGGGGCATTCATATCCCTAAAATGTTTGTGTTGAAATGGAACTGCACTGAAAAAGAACACTGTCTGGAAAAAAAAAACCAAACCAAAAACCAAAAAAAAACATCAGTGACCACCTTCCCCCTTTTTCACTTGTACAAAAAGAGTAATGTAAAAAAGAATAAGGAACTTCACCTGAGTCCTTTGTGAGGTGACTGTATTTGAAAGACAGTGGGAACTGAATTTCTAAAAAGGGTCCTTAGCAAAATGTAAAGCCTTGCCTACCCATGCAGGTTTTCCTAAAGTGGACAGAACAGGTTGTTCCCCAGCCAGTAATTCCCAAAACAAAACAAATCCCTCCAGCTTAAGGAGAGAAAAAGAAGACACTAATAATTATAGATCTTCAGAACTCTATGCATGCCCATAACAGTGAAGGAGATATGTACACTGTTCACTCTTCATCTGGGAAGCTTATCTCAAGAATGTTCTTATGTGCCCAACTTTTCTCCTGTTCTCTCTAGTCCACAGATGAGGTAGAGAAGCTGGTACTCACTTTCCACCTCTCAGTTCTTCTGAACTGGAGAGTCTTGATTTGTCAAGAACTTTGACCTGGGGAGAAGTACTTGGGGTTGTTGGCTGATAACAAGCTCAACATGAGTCAGCAACGTGCGCTCACAGCCCAGAAAGCCAATTGCAGCTTGGGCTGCATCAAACGAATCACAGCCAGCAGGTCTAGGGAGGTGATTCTGCCCCTCTACTCTGGTCTGGTGAGACCCCATCTACAGTGCTGCATCCAGCTCTGGGGTCCCCAACATAAGAAGAATGAGGACCTGTTGGAACAGGTCCAGAGCAGGGCCACGAAGCTGTTTAAGGGTCTGGAGTCCCTCTCCTATGCACACAGGCTGAGAGAGTTGGGGCTGTTTAGCGTGGAGAAGGCTCTGGGGAGACCTTATAGCAGCCTTCCAGTGCCCAAAGGGGACCAACAAGAACGCTGGAGAGGGATTTTTTGCAAGGGCATGTAGTGATGGGATAAGGCAGAATGGCTTTAAACTGAGAGAGTAGGTTTAGATTACATATTAGGAAGCAATTCTTTACTGTGAGAGTGGTGAAACAATGGAACAAGCTACCCAGGGAAGCTGTGGATGATGCTCCATCCCTAGACATGTTCAAGGGCAGGTTGGATGGGGCTTTAAGGAACCTGGTCTAGCAGAAGATATCCCTGCCCACAGCAGGGGTGTTGGAATTAGATGATCTTTAAGATCCCTTTCAACCCAAATTATTCTTTGATGAAATGATTCTTGACTTGAAATTGAATTTAATTGGGCAAAAATCATTACAGAGGTGTGTGTAATATCAGCTGCACTGATTGCCACAGATGTAGAAGTTGAGAACATTAACAGCAGTTAAGGATGTGTTCGCTGGATTTAAAGCAGATTAAGGGGAAAACTACCAAATTCTGTAGTGGCACAGAGACCTCACTTTCATACAACAAAATGTGGACAATACCACTGTTGTTAAAATCCACTGTGAAAATCTCAATTCAGTGTAAAAAATCCACATAAATGAATTCAATGGGGCAGATGGCTCAATTTTCATTCAATAGATGAAATATGACACTGAAGCGAAAAGAACAGTTTGAGATAGTCCATTTGAAATCAGGTTTGAAGTCAAATCTATTGGTAGATGTATTCTCACATACTGAAAAGGCAGAAAATCTGCAGCCAAAGGCATGCAGGTGTTATTTAAAAATGAAATTATTACTGTAAGGGGTGCTGCCCTGGGCAATCAAAGAGATGTCATGTACAAGGGATTATATTTCCCATTATATATATGCATAGCAAATAAACACCAAACAGTCTTTCAGTCTGTCACGTCTTGCCTAGCTGTAATACAAGTTATAGCTCCGGCACACATCTGGAATGAATGATCAGCAGAGAACTCCAGCATACTGATTTAATCAGACTTCAAACAACAATTGCACAAAACCAATTCCCAATTACTTGATTGCCATCCCTTTAATAAGGACCTCTTTTTGGTGCATTTGCAATTTTTACTGCGTAGAAGATCAATCCATGACAGGCAGTATAGAAAAGCATGAAATTGGTAATATTATTCCTATTGATATGTAATTTAATTTCTGTTTTCATAAACATAAGTCTCTTTCATATTTTTCCTATGTTTTAAAAAATACTTTTTCAAAATTGTAGATAAGGCTTGTGGAAATGAAAACAAGACTGTTTCCAAATTTGTGCTTTCCCCTTTCACTGGTCATGATAGTTTCAATATTTAATCACTGCATTATCAACAGAGGAACCACTCCAATGCTTTTCAGAAAATCTCTGTTTACAATTTACAGCTGTGTTAACAAATCTCTGAGTTATGCTAGCAGTTTGATTTGTGGTTTACTCTTTGACCTCAGCTTTGCTATTTATTTTCTTCAGGGACACGATTTTTCAGGAGTCTTTCTGATTTACTGTAGCTTTTATGAGAGAGAGTATTTGGTTGCTAGTCCCAGACTAATGTTTTAATGGAAAAAGCTTGTTAATTCTATTATGATAATACTTCTAAGCAAAGTCACTCATCATCTCTTAAGATTAACATTAATGTGATAAACATCAGTGTCAGCAAAACAGAAACTGTCTAGAAAGTTCTGACGTCCACAGTTTAAGTGGCAAAGACCATAGCTGTAGTAGTAAAGAATATTAGCTGTTCTTGTAGTGATTTTAAAGCTATGCCATGCCTGTATTTCTGACTACTCTGTGTCTGTCCATAGAACTTTCACACATGCATAGTACTGTTGACTGTTATTTCAACTTGTTTACAAGGACATAAACAATTTTATTAGATGTTTAAAAATTCACAAGCTAAAGGAGACCTGTAAAACTTACTGTAAATCTGTTCACAGACAACCTGCAGTCTTCTCAACATGGTCATTAGACATGCTGGTCTAAGGAGAAAACAGGCAAAGCTGCCTGTAAATAACCAGCACTATAAGCTTTCCCAGCAAGTACAGTAGAGTGTGTTTTGGACAAACACTATAAAACAATGTTAACTTCATTCATATGAGCAATCTAACAAGGAGAAAAATGCAGCTCAAGGTCATGTCCTGCTTTCAGCAGAGTCCAGTATCTTCTGCAAAGTTTCTGATTTCAACAGTATGGAAAGTTACAGAAGTGTGGTGGAAGAGATGACAACACTTCACCATTTTACTTCACCTGGTAAAATGAAGATTTTAGGTCCATCTCTGTGAAAAACATCACAGAATTTAGGTACTGATGCAAAAACTGAGAAAAAAATGCATTCTAGGACATATTAGACCTTATTTGAACTGTCATTTGAGTGAAAGTATCCAAAGGCTCTATTTTCACTGAGGCTAGGCAATATGAAGCAGAGAAGTCAATTAAACAGCATGACTAAAGGGGCTGATAGAAAGCTAAAAGAATTCACACGAGCTTTTGAACCTTGTATCACTAGGGAATTATCTTCATGATGTACCTCGATCAAAAGAGAGGTAAATTTAGATAAGAGTTTTAAACAGCATTATATGAAAACGCTGGAAATAAAGACTTTTTAAAGAGAGGCCACTCAACCTACCCCATAGTATCCAATACCTGTAATAATGGCCAGTCTTTATATATATCCAATACCTGTAATCCAGTAACAAATGTTTAGTTAACAGTTGTACTGAAAATATCATCCTGTAGTTGAACCAAGCTGATCAGCTGAACCACAGTCTCATGAAATCCACTAGCTTTGCCATCCAACTGATGCCTTTCAAAATGATAAGGTTTGGAACATTCCCAGAAAAAAATAATGCAAACATCCTCTAATGTTTATCTTCATTGTGTCACCTCATCATAAAACAGCTGTGCAACTTGAGTAGGAAATTGCGCCAGTACAAGAACATCTAATTACACACTTCATTTCAAGGTAATTTGTTGAAGGTGTATTGGACATATTCTTTGGGTAAAACACTTTTGTGAACAAAAGGATTTTATAATAAAGGATATTTGGAGAAAAGTGTTTTAAAGTGATTCATGCATCATGCAAGGTACATTTTCAGAATTTTACACGCTGCATAGAAATGGTTTTAAAAATGTTTGGGAAGATCAAGACTGACAGACTCATAGACCACTCACAAAAGACCAGGGAGAGTACAACACGTGAAAGTCAAAAATTAATATAAGGTTGTCATATTCGAAATACTTACCCAAAATATAAATTCAAAAATTTCTGCCTCAGCTCTGAAATACTACAGAATAAACAACATGGAATTCAGAGAAATTTAGTATGCACTGTATTTAGAGAATCTCTCAAGCTTTTTAGAGGTACTGAAGTCAACATATTGCATTATTATAGATACTCCCTCTATAGAGATAATAGGTCTCACTCAGATAAGGTAGTCCAACATCGTGCTTAAGGATCCAAAAAGTCCAAAATGAAGTGACTGTACTGGTAGCAACAGTTCAGAATAAGGGTAGTTCTTAATACTTTCTCTTGAAAACTTTTACAGTGCCACTGAAGCTGAAAAGCTTCCTTTTTACTAAGCCTAAATATGCCAAACTAGGTATCGTCTGAACAAATGCATCCATCACTGAAATAAATCTAACTGTGCAGCATCTGAAATTCTTTGAGGGGCTATGGGCATTCCTGAGCATTGTACATTTGTCATGATTCATGTAAATCCTTTAAAATCCTTTAAAATATATAAGTTTTAGAAAAATGCATTTTGGCCAATAGATTCAGAAATACACCTAGAAAGGGAAGAACCATAAGTAGCGTGAATTTGTCACAATAAAGGTTAATAAGACAGTCCTAAGGCACCCTCCCAACTACAATTTGCAGTGCTCTGAGTTCAGATTTTTCTAATACTGGAATTTTGAAAAATGTCATATAGTTGAATTTTTTGTTCCATACTTAGAAAGGCCTTACTCTTATTATTTCATTATGTATTTCTGTCACCTTTTTTTGCGTCAGTTTGCGTAACGTATACACTATTACTGCTTAAAGGGCTTTACAGTGTATCAGAGAAAACAGTTAAGACCCAAACAATAGTTAGTTGTATCAGTAAAAGTCATTAGTCATTACTGACAGAAAAATCATCCAGCAATTTTTTTTCCCACAAAACTAGCAAATGGGAATTTCAAGTTCTTGTGAATATCAGGTTCAAAATTATTCTAGCTCCACTTCACTGAAACTAGTACACCATGAAATTTTGAAGGCATTGATGATTCATTAAAATATGCCATCTGTCTGGACAATTAATAAAGCATTGGGTACTGCTTTAAACAGCTTAACTCCAAGCAGACTGTTTTGTCCGGTGGCCATAATCCAAACAAGGACTTGAACAGCAAGAAGCCAAAAACACTTGTTAGTAACACTTTCTAAGATATTTGCAGAGTAATGCTACATTTTTTTCTCTACTTACTATAAAATTCTTATCTTTTGAAATTGCTTTGCCTGAAGTTACGTTCTTGCTGTACTTTCTTCCAGATACTACTAGCAGTAGTTATTAACTGGAATGCTATCAAGACTATCTATTTATGCAGAAAAGACTTCATAGCTGAATATTCCTGGTATTTCTCAATGATTTGTAAACTGAAGGGGTCTGATGTAGAGGCAGAATAAAGTGCTAAAGTGTAATTTTTAAGTCATTGTTTCCTAAGCATAGTCACAGTTTAAAATGCAGCAGGGTTTCACTTAGAACACATGTGTAGAAAAAATTGCCTAGGGACTGCAAAAAGCAGTAGAAGCCAACGGATTTAGCTATTGTCTACACTGACAGCTTTAAAGTCATGACAAAAAGCAAGATCTATGAGAGGATCAAATGAAATGTAATTAATTATAAGCTTTGTCTGGGAACAAATATGAAAGGAAATTCATGACAAATAGGACAAAAATAGAAAAGGACAGTCCTAAAAGCAAAAGTCTCGGGGAGAACAAGAAATAGAGGTCACATTTATGCGAGTGCTCAAAAATTCAGTATTATATATATGGACACAGATTGACAAAAAAGGTCACATCGGAACTTTGAGTATGGATATGGAGTCAATGTAGTCTACAGAGGGCTGGGAAGATGGTTCTGGAAGACAATAAGGAAAAGGGCAACTGATGCCCTTTCATTAGAACTTCAATAGAAGATTTTTGAAGTCTGCTCTTCTGAAGAAGCAAAAATAGCAGCACTGGAGAGAGACTGCTGCCATTTGTTGTTGAAGAGCTGGAAAAACAACCTAAAGCTGCTTGAAACTCCAGAGAAATAAAGGGCAAGAGAAAGTGACAAAATTAACTATGCCCACTTGCATTTATTATTCAGTACTTAAGAGCATGCTGGATAACACGCTCTTTTTAGTTATGAGCAACAAAATGTTTCATTATCCTTGTCGTATAATGAACAAGAACTGAATCAAATGCATTCCCTTAATAGAGCAATCTAAAATGATCAGAAACCTGGTGGAAACAAGATGTCCTGAACAAAAGAGAAGGTCCTTCCGGAAAGCCTCCTTGTAACAAGGCTTATGACGTGATCTAGTACCATGTATATCCATCTCATGGATGGTGCAGAGATATTCTTGAAGTAGATGTACCATTCTGCATGGCAGCTGAGAAGACTTCCAAGTTGGAGCTAAAAACTAAATCAAATAATTAATTTCAGGGCAAATAAGACAGAGTACTTAGCAAAATCATACACTTATCAAATGACACTAACTGCAAAAAAAACCTCTACCTGAAATATTCTGGGGTCTGAAGGGTCCAATTTCTTTTCCAGAAGCAAGAGAAATTAAAGGAAGCAAGAAAGTGTGAGAAAGAACAGCACCGTTTTGAGGCTGTTAACTGAATGACACTCTGAACCAAAATCACCTTGAATGAATGAAAGTTTGCAGCGAGGCCCTTTCTGTCCACCATGAGTACAGTGACTGCTGCAGCTGTAATCACTGGGTGAGGGGTGGAGCTTTTAATCCTGAGAACGGTCTCTGGTAGGACAGACAGACTCTAATCCTAAATAGTTATGCAAGTACACATGCAAGGAAAGCAGTAGTTTACTTGTAATAACTAACTCCATACTTACACCTGTGAGATGAAGGTTGGTTTTAGGATTACAGACCAATTAGTGACCTACTATAGATGAAATATTAACCTAATTTTTCCAGTTACACTGCATTCCTAATTTGTCAGCTCATCTGACCCTTTTCTCACTTTGGTAGAGACTGAGATTTTCTGAATATAGAAGACACAACATAATTTTAATTTACAGATGAACATTAGACAATCCTTTATGTCCAGTGTACTAAAAATGTCAAAATTTTGTGTTTCTAGAAAAAGTATTTAGTCACATACATTTTTACTTATCACATGAATTCACAGAAGTGTTCCTACAAAATAAAGCCTTAAAATAATGTTAGTAAATATGTCTTCAGAATGGGTTTCGGCTTAAATGAAAAATATACTGGAGCTGCCATAGTGTTACTACTGGACATTTCATTTACTTCATCAGAATAACTGTATAAGAGTAGACCAAAAAATTACACAAGCAAATTCATGATTTGGAGGTTTATTTGCAAGACAAGCAAGTTTCATGGTTTTGAGTAAAATAAGCAAACATTCTGTCTAGTCATCACAAAGAATGGTCAGCAATACCAAAGACAGAAACAGATGAAATCTCTGTGAAAATTGAATCTGATCAAGAAAGTTTTGTGAGTAAATATGGGGACAGGAGATAATACAAATACCTGAATATAAGCAAAAGATCTTAGAAATCAATTCACTGCTTTGGTGGTAGTCTATGAAGTTACGTCTGCACTAGAAAGATGTGCTCAGGCAGGTATACTCCAGGAAGAGTCCTGGCAGCAAAGCCTTGTCACTGCAATAGCTTGAGAAAAGTAAAAGAAAAAACCCATTTGAAAAGTTTGCAATAAAGGAATGCATCACTATTGTGACAAATGGGATACCCCAGTACAAAACAAGCACCAATAACAAGCAGATTGCAAATTCTACACCCACTAGATTGCTTAAACTTATCTTTTTTGCTTCATTTTTTTCCATTTGTATTTCTGCATGTACATGCTTGTCACATTCAGTCACATCTTTAGGTCACGCTGGAGATAATGTTTGCTGCAAGTAGTATTAACAAGGTGTAAGTGCAAGCTTTGCACAATTGCATAATTTCACCTAGATTGTTACCAAGTACGCATTAGAAATTCTTACCAGGAATAATTACAAAAGCAGCAATCAATCTCCTTTTAAAATGCTAGTGTTCATAATGGCCCTAAGAACAGTGCAGCATCTCAGCATTCTATTATTAGAGAGCGAATAAAAAAACAGTCTTCACTCTTTCCCATAAGGGAGAGACCCAAGTCAATAACAACTCTTAAAAAAGAGCCTTTTAGACAAAACCTGACAGATCTACCCTCAGTGGAAAAACGTAAGGAAAAAACCAAAACAAACCAAAACGAAAAATTCTGCAACAAACAATTTAGCAAGGATAGTGCAAAGTTACTGTTCAATACAGGAGTGGTCATCTTCATGCCATCATGCCCAATGGGTATGGATTGTCCAAAGAAAAAGAAAAATTATAGGATGAGCAGATGCCCAACAAATTCCTAGAAACATCCAAAAAAGTATTTGAAGAAAAGTGGGTATGTTACATAAATAAGAGTGTCTATGAACAAGACAAGTATTATGCCATAAAAAACATGAAAATCAAGGCAGTTTTCCACCAACTAACAAAATGTTCATAGTTGACAGTATTACCAGGCACTGCAGACATTCCCAGTAGTGGCATGCACCAAATGGACAAGAGAAAAAGGAATCAGAAGAGCTGCAAAAACCAGGAGTAGTATGTAGATAAACTTGTAAGAGAAGATGCAAAAGAAATGTCCAATTATTTGCCAAAAAATTGTTCAAAAACTATTGCTGCAAGAGCAAGAAAATCTGACTGCATTTTGAGCTCTACATTAGGTATTTAATATATGCTGCGACACAAATGCTGTCTTCTCCATACTTACCAATATACAGAGGACATGAAAAGCTCTTTTACCCAGCTTGATGAAGATTACTATGTTATCTCTGTAGTCCCGAACACTTGCATCCTAAATAGTTAGAATGAGTCTGGCCAATGAAAATTACGTTTACATGACATCGATACAAAGATCCCTCTGGCAGCTGTCTCATAAGCATGGGTTACAAAACCACTGAAACTGTTCTAATTTAGCCTAAGAACTAAAGCCACCACCTCTGCGTGGGTGGAGGAAAGGTAGGGAAAGATTACTGTACTTCCTTCCCATCAGGCATGCTGAATATTGTTCTCCTCCAGATGAGAGATGTTAATTTCAAGAGAATGTGTATATTCACAATCAATATACAAAAGTATGAGTTACAAGTGCCAGTGGATGCTGTATTAAGGGGAAAAAAATGAAAAGGTGTAATCTGCAAAAATACCCAGTTAGAGGAAATGTTTCTGGATGTATCTGTATCTGTAAATTCATGAACCCAAACTATATACAAAATGAAACAACCTTTGGCTTGAATAATTTCTGCAACATGGTAAAAACCAGTAGGATTTGCACATGCTTTAATATAAATGTGTTTCTGTACATATCCAAAACAAGACACAGCCAGTGCTAAGAAAATCCTTAGCGACAGGTGTTGGAATGTGTTACATCATCAGGAATGGAGAATAAGATGGATTTATAAGCACTGCAGTGATTCTCAACAGTACATTTTTTTAGACAAGAAAAAAAGAAAAAACAAACAACAAAAGGAGAGCTGAAAAATTAGTGGTCACAGATAGTTGGATTGATAAAAGAAATTTCCAAAGGAAATTCATACATATATATGATGATGTAATTTGCAACAGAACCACCAGACAATCTGTACAATGAGGCTACAGCAGCAAAACCCCAATTCTGAGATTTTTTTGCTTAATGGACATATTAAAGAACTGTGAGTTCCTAGAAAGAAGAAGAGGACAAAAATATCAGAGATATATTTATTTGATCTAACCAAACAACTCTAGCACAAGCAAATTGTCCTTGACCTAAGTAACACAATTTTCATTGGTAACCCCAGAAAGGACAGCATTGCAGTAACAATCATTGATGGTCTCCTGTGTTTTCTTTATTCCCAGGTGTGTTCTTGAAGCAATTTTCAGAAGTAATAGCTTGCATACCTCCTACACATGAAATTCTAAGTGGCTTCTCACGATGCACCCACCTCACGATATACAGGTCAGGCATTTACGATCCTGATCTGTAATCAGCTTTATTGCAAGGATATCAGTGATCCAACCAGTGATCCTGTTCTGTCTCCAGAGTTATGGTAGATTTCTCTACTTACCGCAATTTGGGTTTAAGGCTGTTAGCAGTAGAGCAGCCTTCTTACTCAGTGGCAAGTACCGGAGGCAGAAAAAGTGAAGGGAGACAGGCGCTGACCTTGGTAAGAGATCTGCTATTGATTTCAGTAAAACCACAATTTCGCTTTTAGGGAAGGTGTTTCCAGAGATCAAGCATACTCCTGGACGTGGTTGTTCTTTTGCAAAAGGGGAAAAGTTATTGGGTAAAAAGACTAACAGATTTTGCTATCAACCTTTCTTTGACTAGCAAAATGACAACCAAGAGGTGATGTTTTTATTCTCATTACAAGAACAGAGAGCTGTTAAGTAATGCTATGTAATATTGGTACAACAGCAAAAGCACATAAAACTGACAGAAAATACATTTAGGCAATGAGAACCATACAATGGTTTGGGTTGGAAGGGACCTTAAAGCTCACCTAGTTCCAACTCCCTACCATGGGCAGGGACACCTTCCACTACACCAGGTTGTTCAAAGCCCCATCCAACTCGACCCTGAACATCTCCAGGGATAGGCTATCCACAACCTTGCTGAGCAGCCTGTTCCAGTGTCTCAACAATCTTATTCAGTTGGAATAAAGAGAAAGGCGATTCTGAAAGGATTTCTACAACACCTACAACACCTAGATATTCAATTTAATGATTGAAAAGGTCCCTTTCAATCCTGTGTTCTAAGTTAGAATTAATTCAGTGATAGTGATTTAGGGAAGGTTCAGAGATGTAATATGGAATAATGGGAATTTGGGGAAGAACCTAAGTTTCGAAAAGTAAGTTAAAATTATGTGAACCTGCATGTTAGTCACAGGCATTACAGCACATTGCAATACTCAAATCACAGAATGCAGACCTCAGCATTAGAGAGTCAGACATAATCTGGAGACATATCTTTAATGTAAATAATTACTATAATTAAGACAGAGCATATTAATGTAAAATACACAAAACTTTTTTTTTATTTAGAGACCATTAATTCTTTATCCAAAATGAAACAAAAATGCAATTGAAAGTAAATAATTCATTTGCCTTTATGGAAACTGACTCTTCGCAATATCCAAGTCCCATATTTTCAACAATATCCAGTCTCAAAATAAGCCTGTGGATGATGTTACCTAAAAAATACCCGAAGAGTGCTGAAGGAGAATAAAAAGGCATTGTAATTCTTCATTTTATAAGTGATTTTTTCATGTTTAATTGAAGTGGCAAACACTGGTTGTTAATGAGGAAAACTCATGTAAAATTCCCTTCAGTAACCCTAACACAAAAATGTCACACCCTAACTGTATTGGCCTAAGAATACTCTTTCACCTACAAAAATGAAAACACTTCTTTTCTCCCAAACACAGACAGGGACATGAGTGTGTCCTTAAAAATCAAGTAAGACTGAGGAGTAGAAAACTGTTTTCACTTAGTCTGAAAAACAGAAACATAAAATAAGCCATATAGCTACTACTGAGGGAAAAGGACATTTATGATTTTTCTCCAGAACACAGACAAAGATAGGTACCTGGTGGTAAGTTCTGCATGCTGTGACTGGGTACCAATTTTCAAAGCTGATCCCTGTACTCGTGCCCGTTCCATCACTTTGGTCCAATGCTATGGAGTTGGCCATCTTGTCCGGCTAAATAACATAGCATAGTTCTGACAGTTGTACTATAACGGCAGTAGGTTCATACTTGAGTGCAGCTGAAATGGCTGACTAAAAAAGTAATGTTACTGATTCACCCCAAACAATACCAAGCATGGAGCTGACCTCTCAGAGTACCTCTGCTTGGTAACCTCTCCATTTTGCTAACCTTGCATCTGCATCCCAAGGCAAAAAAAACCCAGTACATAGTCTGCTCAACTTCCACAACAAAGGTAGCTAAACAGGTAGTTTAAGGTATGGACACATAAAATATGATTAATCTGAAACCATCCATAAACGATTCCAGCTGCTTAGTACATATTTGATTAGAGAATTTCAGTGCTTGGTCACACAGAAGGGTTTGAAATCAGCTGCTTGTTTTCTCTCTTATTTTGGAGAATAGGGGTCCTTAGGAGTTCGGGTAGAGAAGTGAAGCATTGATGGATGTTCTTGGAACTCTAGCACTGGAAAAGACGAGGAGTCCTCCATAATCAAGAAAACCCAACCCACCACTCTGCCCAAAACCCAGACAACCGAGTTCAAGCCCCAAACTCAAGGACAGACTCTGAGATAATCTAGAGCTGCAGTTTTATGATCATCAGTAATCTAATACCTCTTCTCCAAACACCATATATAACTATATGACCTGCTACTATACTAGATCATTTGTAAAATGAAAAGAATGAGCTGAGTCTTTTACTTCTGGTGCAAGGAAGGGGTATAAGTTTGCCTCCTCTTTACAGATAAATGTCATTAAAAAAAGAACTGCAGAACATGAAACTTTTTACACATAGTGGTCAGTTGTCACCACAAAGCTATTTAGAAGCTACAAAAGTCACTATCTAAACGTTGTAAATAGATTTATTGATTACCCTCAGTTTCTGCTCTGCTTCAAAAGAAAAGAGAGTAAGAAGGTTGCAGCATGTTTGTCATCTGAATTTAAGGGCACTGGTAAGGTTTTCTTTGTATGTTTGATCCAATCTTAAAAAGATAATCAGACCTTTATTCTGTCATTTAGGTATGAACCTTGATTATCCCACTGAACTATAATATTTTCCATCTGTGTGACTTCAGGAGGGCTAGATTTTGAAAGAACACTTGTTTAGTAGTAGCATTTGTATTACAGTCCCAAGCATTATTTAACTACACATGTTAAATACATGTTTATTTGTTCATTAAGTAAGCTTTGTTAAAAAATTGTGTTCTCTTGTCCTGAAGAATTTGAGTTACCCTTGTCCTTCTGAAACAGAGGTTGGTAATTGTTTCTCAGGAGTGGAAAATGTGGGATTTAAGGCAGCACACAGATGTGACTAGAAGAAAAACTGCCAACAGCAAGGGTGACAAGTTATTATTGAGGTTGCAAAACTAAACTGTGATGCATAGCATTGGATTGACACTGCAATGTTTTTATTGCCCCAGGAAAGCAAGCCTCACTGTAGAAAGAGAACAGACATTGTCACATCAGCACTGGATGCCTATTCTTGGTAGTATTTTCTGTCACTAACCTAGACTTCCTGATGATGTCTTACCCTAGAAAGACATGAAGTTTCTATGTTATAACATGACAGAAAAGTGGATAGTGTAAAAAGAAATAGAAAAAGGAGGTAAGAGTAGAAGCAGATCAGAAATTGCTAATGAAAAGATTAAAGATGCAAAAAAAAACTTAATGAGAAAAGGGAGAACCCATCAAAAACATAACCTAAAAGAGATAGCAAATAGCAGAACATATCAGTACCACCGCCCACTGGCAGTAGACAAATAGAAAAAGCAATGCCTCTAAATACTTCAAAATGCAGAAAGAATCAATATCTGAGTTTGACAGACACATTAGTAAGAACAAATTATTAATTATTTGAAATACTCATCTCTACGTTTGGTCACCAGCACAGCACCATTTAAACAAGTCTTTGAAGTAAACCTTTGATTCAGTAAAGTATTCAATCAAAACCAATCTGTGGAATGACTTTATTGAAACTGTACTTTTATGCTCAGTTCTTTTCAACAATGGGCAAAGTTCAGCATCTCTACTAGACATTTTCCCTTCTCCCAAACAGCTTACCATTTTTAATACTGGAAGTTATTAATTTCTGAAATAATGTTCACTGCCATCAACATCTCAGTTTTTATGAGAACCCTGAATTTGTGCTACTGCTTGATCTTCTACAAGTTCTCCTCCTCGAGTCAAGTATTTGTCGGGCTACCCAGTCTCTCAGGGCACAAAAATGAAGTCCAAGGATCACCTGTGACAAAAAGAATGACTCCATTAGTCTGAACTCACAACAGGAGTTTTATTTATTAGATAAAACAATCTTTACTATAGCATTTAACATTATAATTTTAAAATTAAAAAACAAAACGTCATCAAGAACAATACTTTTCTGAAAAGGCTTATGATATCTCCAATCTGACTATCAAAAGATAGCTCCAATTTACATTCTAGAAAGTGCAGTAAGAGAGGAACACTCTTCAACTGGATTCTTACACTGCTCAAACTGAAACCCAGGACCTGTTTGAAAAGCCTCCACAATGGAATTCTTACTGATAGATTCCCATCCTCAATTCTGCAATGACTGTTTTATTTAGCAAAGACTGAATTAAAAAACAAAACAAAACGTAAGTAGCTGTGTTCCTTAGTTCTTTCAAAAGTAACTTCACTGATCTTGGAGATTACACTTGAGTTTATTATTCTTGTTTGCACTCACAGAGCTGTCTTCACAGAACTCTTGGACCTAAAAGAGGTGAGGCAGATTGAGCATACAAACACTGGGGTTTTTCCCTTTTTCACTGTCATCTCATTCAGAAAAGTATTTACCACACATACATAGGTTTAAGCATGTGTGCAATCCTAGTGAAGTTAACTGCATCTTGCTCTAGGGGCCTGAGGCCTCAGCAATATCAAACTTCCTCTCTGCTTTCCTTACTATTAACAAAACAAAGAGCTTTAGCAACAAAACATTTGGGCCAAGGACATGGAAAACTGGGAAAAAGTACAGAACCCCAAATACACCTAGCACAGAACAGAGATAGGTGAGAAGGGTGAATGCAGCTTTCTGCCCTGATGTGGTAGGTGCTAGTTACCAGCTTGGCACCAGTCCCTGTATTATCCCAACCCCTGTCAGATGTTAGCAGGTAGAACAGACACAGAAGAGTGAGGGTGAGACTGCTGGGACTCTTCTTGCCTGCTGGAGGCTCCCTTCTCACACAGGGCTCTGTTGGAAGGGTAGTCAGGGAACCTCTGGACCTCAACATATAAAGTGCCCAGGAAAAAGCAACCCACCAGGCCAAGATAACAGTTTCAAAAGGAAGAGAAAGAAGATCAAGAGGTGTGATAGCACTCAAGAAAGCTTTTTTCATTGACCTTAAGAATGGTCCAGTTCTGGAATCATTACCCAAATCCACCATCACCAAAATGACAGGTGCATTCTAACTGACATTTTAACGTCACAACTCATAAACTAATCTCCGTAGTCAAAGACAGAACTGCTCCCTCACCTTGTTCTTGATGCATTGTTTTTCTTGGTGTGGGTAACAAAAAAGGCATAAGGATACCAGCAATCACCAAATTTGTGTGCAGTATCACATAAACCACTTTATATGATCTCTTTGGTTTTCTGAGGTGCTCTAATTAAATGTAGATAGTTTCAAGTAAAAACTACACTTTTTGCTAAAAGTACCAGTAGTTCTTTAATCCACCTTCCCTAATGCTAGTTACTTCATCATTTCAGGGTGGAAATGTTGAATGACCTTATTTCTGATGTATGAATATTAGTAATGGAAAACAAGACACCTTAGGATGATTTACACAAAACTTTTTTAAAGTGAGCTATTCTTATTCTTTTAAAAAATTAATTATTAAAGAAAGCATATCAGTTTAAAGTTCAAGATGTATGAATGTGCTATCAAGATATAGTCATTAAAATCCTTATGCCTTGAATGTTTCCCTTGAACTTTGTGTCAAAGTTAAAAGATCACAGACATCATAAACCAAATTCAGTCTTTGTGTAGGTCAGCATTAAATTGCAGCTGTTCCCATCAGGACTGAATTGGTGTCAGGCACCTCTCAGATTACAAAGCCACCATAAAATTAAAAACAGACCAGAACTATGCAACTTATTACAAGTCAAGTACATTAAATAAAAGAGGATCCTACCAGTTGCATCATCAGCTTCTGTGTCTAGAAGAGCATCTACTGAAGCCATGCTTGTGCCTATGAAGGAGTCTGTAGTATCAGATACTCCTCGCTTGCTGAGACAAACTTCGAGTTACTGACTTCTCTGCTTTGATCAGTGTCTTTTACTAACCTTCTGACTGTCAGGAAGGTTACATCACTTGTTGAGAAGGTTTTTCTAGGCCTTCCTACTATTCCCCAATGTACTCTTAAAATCATAAGTCCACAGGTTCAATTTGCAGTTATCTTCCAAAAAATATTTATATAATAGAGAGTAGGACAGAGATGTAAGATGTTTTCCCCCACCAAATCCACCTTTTTGGTAAAGTGTTAAAATACTCTTTATTTCTGTTAGTCCTCTCTTGCAAAGAGGGAAGAAAATCTTCAGTGAGATACATTTTCTTCAGGAGGCATCTTCTGTTCCTCCCTGACCTTTTTCCGCTGGAATTTTCATCCTGTGTCCTTTTTCCTCAATAAATATGCCAGCCATACTTATATTAATATAAGTTGTTGCAAAACCAGAATTTCCTTTCTTTTTACATCTCTCTAGAAAGTCGTAACTGTCTTTGACATTACCAAGTTACAAGCTAGTTGTATGTATAAAGCAGATTATTTTCAATATAATTCCTTCCTGAATAATCTGAATTAGCGTAAACAAGATTTAGGAGACTTTAGTCTTCATACTTACAAATATTAGGCCAGAGTTTTCTAAATACTTATGCCCTGTCTTAAGTTTACTTGCCTGAGTAACCCCTTCTTAACTGAAGGTCAAATTTAATAGTGGTGCTCACATAAGTAAAGTTATGTCCAGGCATAGGACTTTGCAGGATTAACCAAAAACACTTAGCACACCTTTTTGAATCTTATCAATTATGTTATTTCCAAAGTTTCCCTTTATCCATGTACTAAAACATCCATATTTAAAAAAAAAAAAAAACCACAAAAAACTTAACATTAAAAGTTTGCTATTTTTTTGCTAAAAAGAACTATAAGCTATTTATCATCTAGTACAAAGTATCTACTTGTTTTTATTAATCCTTAATTTCAGAGGGTAAATCATTATCTAGTTCACGTTCCAGTCTCAAATAGTTTATGTTCAGAAGAATGCTCTATTCCCCTGGCTGTAGGAGATTACTGTTGCCAGTTTGCTGCAGTTCTTAACAGCCACTATGACAGAAAAGGCAAGAACAAGAAATGCAGTAAGAGTGAGCAAGTGAGCACGTGTTGAGTTTCAAGAGGGATTACATGAGATGTACAGCAGAGAGTATGCACACACATAGAGCCCAATGATTCAGTTGTTTCCAAAAAACAGGCACCACGTTTATTTCAGACTTACTACCAGACACGTTTGTATTGCAACTCCCCACAGAAGTGCTGAGCAGATAGTAAATCGATTTACTAATTGAGGAGGAGAAGAATATCGCCCTTTCCCCTAGTGTAGCCCCAGTAATATGCCTGTCTCAACCCTCTCTTCCCCGCATCTGAAAATATCCCAGGGAACAAGAGTAGTCAAGTGCTGACTTGGACTTCCGGAGTTTGAGTCTCCTCTCAATTACACACTATTGCAGTGTGTAACCCTGCCAGCTCCAGTGAATGAGATTTCTGTCAATGAAAGCAGGAAGCAAATATAGCTTTTAGAATTTACATCAGTGGCAACCACAGGGAGAAAAAAAATAAAATTTGTTACTCTTCGTTTTGATCTTGTGTGTGGCATTCCACTGTGGCTGAATAAAACTGAAATGTACAATGCATTTGAATTACCTGAATTAACCTTAGAAAGTTCATCATGCCACTGTTTGCCAGAGTCCAATACTAGCTATCTTAGGCTAGCTCACAGCAAAGCCTGGGCTCAAGTTCCACCTCAGATGAATTTTAAACCACTAGGTAATGAACTTAGTGGAGTAATAATGAAGACCCTGAGAGCTCAGTTGTGAAAAAAATAAAAGCAGCTTCCCAGTTGTCATGGAGTGAAATTCTGCTTTCATTAACAGTGCAGCTCTCTTCGCATGCTTCTGTATTTTTTTCAATGAAACATGCACAGGATTTAGAGTGCACAGATTTGGTACACGTGCGCAGCAGCTGGTCTGACATGATAAAGCAGAATGAATCTGAAGAAGTTCCTGCCTGTCTGACCAATAATCCATGAACTAAGAGGGATTTACTCAATAGGCCAGCACAGATTCTATCCTGTCAAAATTAGAGTTTTACTTTTTTAAAAAACGTGCCTAAAGCTGTTTTCTGCTTCCCATTCCCCAAAGACCTAGACAGCAAGTAGGAGGTAAACAAAGCAGGGTGAGGGAATTGCCTGAATCCTGCAATGTTTATAATTTCGTATTTGCTTGATTTGAAGCTCCAACCATAGCATTTGTTACTGGAGACATTTCTGTAACTCAAAGAAAATCAATCAGAAGAATAGCATCCAGCATACACAGACACACACTGTATGCCACAGCAGCATCCCCAGTATGGTGACTACATTTCATTCTTAAGTACGGCTTACTTGCCGTTCTCTTTTGCTAGGTGGGAACCGCCGAGAGCTAAAAATAGCACCACGACTCGGTGGCGGGAGCTAAAAATACCCTTTCCCGCTCGATTACCGACTCGGCAAGGAAGACGAAGCCCTTAGCATCTGTCACAGCCTGTAACCGCCAGCTGAGGATGCGAGCAGAGCCCAGCCCCGGAGTTGCGCGCCCGGGGAAAGTTTTACAGGCAGACGAAGCGGCCACAGCTCCGCGACCCGGGGCCGCGGACCTCCCCCACCCCAGCCCGGGCGGCGCCCCCGGGCCTTCCCATTGCCCCTTACCCGCGTTTCGCAGCTTCTTGTTGCGGTAGACGGAAAGAACGACCAGGAGGTTGCCCAGTAGGTCTACCACGATGGTGAAGATGAGGATGGCGGCCAAAGTGGAGGTCACCCAGGGCTGGCGGCGCGGGGCACCCTCGGCCGGCGGGTCCCGCGGGAGGACGGAGCTGTTCAGCTCGCTCCCGTTCAGTCTCATCCTGCCGCTGCCCCTCAGGGCAAAGCCGAGTACGGGTGAAGCGGGGTCGCTCCCTGGCGCTGCTTCCCGGTAGGGCAGGTCGGGGCGGGGGGCCCGGACACAGCCGCCCTCCGCCGCGGGGCTGCCCGCCCTAAGGCGGAGCGGGGCTGGCGGGAGCGCCTCCCATGGCCACCGCCGCCACTCGAGCTGGGAAGTTTCCCCAAAGTGTGCATGTGCCGCGCCGGGACACATTTATAGGCTCCCCCGCCCGCCGCCCCGCCCCGCCCGCCGCCACCGCTGCCGCCAGGTGACACCGACCGCCCCCGCGCCGGCACGTGCGCCGCCGGGGGCTCCGTCTGCGCCGCGCGGCCCCGCAGCGCCCCCGCCCGGCACCGCCCCGCCACCACCGCGCGCCGCTCCCCATTCATGCTCCCGGCCGCTCCATTCAGCGCCCGCCGCTCCATTCAGGCGGAGGCGCGAGAGGGACCGACGGGGGTTGCTGTCTGCGGTTGGGTGGTTTGCAGCGCTCGCCGCTATTTTTAGCTCTCCTGGTTAACGCCGGCTCTTAATTAGGCGCTCGCCGGACTCCCTTCCTCTCCTCCCCCTCCTTCGTTTAACATCGCACCCGCACGGTAACGTGAGCGCGGCAAGAAACCTCCCATCGGGGAGCGTGTCGGGGCTGCTATAAAAAGCTCCTCGCGAAGCCGAGCTGGCTGGGCGGGGGGGGGGGGGGCGTTTGAGGACCCGCATCCCAGGAGCACCACGTGCTGTTACAGCAAGCGAGGCGGCGGGGGCGACACACACCCCCGCACCCCCTCCTTCCTCCCCTGTAGCGCTTTCTCCCCCGTCCCTTCGGCAGCGGGGACAAGCTGCACCGGGAAGACAGAGAGCAAGGTAGCGGGGATGCCCTTTGCCACCCCTACGAGCCCGCTGAGGGCTGGCTCCGCTGTTCCCCAAAAGCAGCGCGGAGGGAACAGGGAACCATTGCCCAGCCGTGAGGAGGACCCAGTTCAGTGAATGGGGTATCCCTTCACCCCCTCGTGCGGTGGAAGCTGCGGTAAAAAAAAAAAAAAAATAAAAAAAAATAAAAAAATAAAAATTAAGGCATTTGCTTGTGGCCGATTCTTCTCGCTTACGTTGTATAGAGCTATTGAAAATCTGTGAGCAAGCTGGGCGTGGGAATTACTCTCCCATTCAGGATAATGGGCTGCGAGCAAGGATGGCAGTGCGTGCTGTCCTCCGCGGAGTGCAGGGCTGGGAGCGTCGCTGGCGGCCAGGGGCGACCCCGCGCACTGCCATCTCGGACAGAGCGCTTCTGGGGGGCTGCGGCTGGGAGTACCCTGAACCGCAGAGGGAAAGGGGGGAGTCCGCGGTGAGAAAGGGGAGAGAACGCAGTGGGAAGTGGGGGAGTCCGCGGTGCGAGCGCGGGGCTCCTGAGGCGGCGTAGCCTCCACGGGGTGCTGCGCAGGCAGTGTCCCTGCGGGATCTGCGCGGGGCAGGAGGGGCCCCTGCGGCCGCAGCCTGCCCTCAGCCGCCCAGCGGTCACGGTGCTGTATCCAGCGGCAGTCCGAGGTTAGGGATAACCAAAGTGTGACCAATAGTTACGTAAGGGCGGCGGGTGTGGCAAGCAGCCGCGGGAGCAGCCGGTCCGCAGCCGCGGAGAGGCGCGGAAAGGCAGGGCGGCGGCAGCAGCAGCGGCGCTCCCGCCCCGGCGGGCGCCGCAGTCCCGGCTCACACGGCTGGGCTGTGCTGGGCTGCGAAGGTGGTGAGTGGCAGGGAAACCCCGAGCTTCCCATTCATCCAGGGTTTTCTTTCACCACCGCGGGCGGCGGAGCACGGAAACAGCGGCTTAGCCTCCCGCTGGTGAACGAGACCGTTTTTGTTCCGTGGAGGAGTGATGATTATTTGATCACTTACTGGCTTATTAAGTGCTCAATATTCCAGTAGCGTTTTTCCCCCCCGCCCCGATAAACAGAGGATCCGGGGAGATGTGTCAGCACTGCAGAGCATTCCTTCCAACTCCTTCCCGAGGAGAACAGAGCCCATCACTGGAGATGGATAGCAGCAGCCCGAGTACAGGGGAGGTTGCAGGAGGAACACCCCCACCCACCCACCCCAGCGCTGTGCCGCAGCTCCTGGGCAGAGGGTGGTTGAGCACACCCTGACATCCACATTTACCTGCCGCCCCCCCACAACCTCCTCTTGCAGGTCAGCACATGTGTCCGTGTGGGTGCATAACAAGTAAGTTATCAAGCTGTGGGAGAAGATTACAAATACGAAGAGCCAGTATCAGGGGGCCATCAGATCAAGGGCAGGTACACGTGGAGACAGGCAGAACTGTCTGGTCCTC
Organism: Neopelma chrysocephalum; assembly: GCF_003984885.1. NCBI lineage: Eukaryota > Metazoa > Chordata > Aves > Passeriformes > Pipridae > Neopelma > Neopelma chrysocephalum. The sequence goes on along the minus strand of NW_020897700.1, from coordinate 7,278,061 downwards.
AGTAAACCTCAGCAGGTGTTTTGCTGGACAGGAGGGGCTGGCTGCCCAGGGAGAACTGTGAAGTTTCACAAGGTCAGGTATTTTTAACCAGAATTTAGAGCAATGATGAGGATCAGCCCAGGATTTTGCTTCAAAAAAAAAAAAGGATTCTGGTCCATGCAGGGACTGCTGTCATTTGTCTCTTTCCTGAGATGTTCAGTGACATGTTTGCAACTTAGGCCCACAGGGGACTGGAGACATCACTCCGTCTATCCCATTTTAGTCTTGTGACAAGACTGTACCCTGGACCAAAGAAAGGTTACTTGTGCTGGTGAGAGCAATGCTCAGGGAAGGGAATGCCTCCTGAAAAGGGAACTGAAGAGGTTCTATCAGAAAACCTATCAGAGCTAAGGGTGACTGTTACGACCCGCCCCATGAAAAGGGGAGGGGAGGTAACTCAGGTTTTCTATCAATAATTCCCTTGGGGTGGATTGAAGTGAAGCGACACTAAATAATCGGTGTCTGAAAACATATATTGACAAAATTTATTTTAACAATTTAGTAGCATTTTTTGGGTGTTGTCATCGAACCTTTTGGGGAGGGAGAAAAATGCATAGGGGAGAGAAAGACAGGGTAAGAGTAAGGGAGAGCAAAGGAAAAGAAAAGATGAGAGTGGTAAAAGTTTATATAGTCACCGCCCACTGGATCCAGCGATGTGATGTGGTAGTCCTGAAAGCTTGATTTGCAGGCGGCGGGGGGAGAAGGAGAAAAAAGCACTCCCCCAAACTCCCAAAGTCACCAGTCAATATCTACATCCTCAGCATGCTTTTGCACCTCCCCCAAGGCGGGGAGCTGTTCTCATTGGGTGGTATCCCTGGCCGTGCCATGAACCGCCAACATTTTCCCGCCTCTTGGCAGAGTTGAGGGGCAACTCTGCAACAAAACCCCCAACGTTTTGGCGCGGAGTTCACGTGAAGGGCGCGGTAAACTCAGCTCTTCCCGCCTTTTCGGGGCTTGACACCTTCAGCACTGGAGGGGGGGATGGGCCCAGTTGCCCATCAGAGGCACACTGTGAAAGTCAAAAGCCTGCAGAAGTCTCCTTAGAATGCATAAATCATTAACTGTTTCAGTCTCTGACAGGTGACCCAAGCACCAAGGGCCATGATACATTGAGAAGTCTTGCGCTATTGCTCCATGTGCTGACTTTGTTTCCTGGAGAGTGGGAGATGAGCATAAGGATGTTGGTCACTCTCCAGCAAGAACCACTTTCCCATTCCCACCAGGGAATGGGACAACCTTCTCTTTCCTCCCTCTCACCTTGACAGAGACACCTCATGCTAGAAAATGCTGACCTCTAAGGTTTTACAATTGTTTATTCACATTTTGGAGAGTTAGAGACTTTTATATGCCACTCAAAACAAGCTGTGAAAACTGCAGAGGAGCAGATCTAAAAACATCAGGCTATTTCACAGCAATCAACATTCAGCTGTGACATCATATAAACATATTATCCCCTAAAAAGACTTACTTTTTTATGTTTATTCCATTTGACTTATTTAATAAATGTTCACCATTCAGTGTTTTATATGAAATAAACAAGTACTCTTCATCTATTTAATGAATCAAAGCCATGTTCAAAGAAGAAAATGCCCTTTTATTAGCATTTTGTAGCAAATTCAGCTGACAGAATACGAAAGCAACAGAGGTGGAAATTTCTTGCTTTTTCATCTTTGAGTGTAACTTGAGATTGCAGCTGGCACATGTGAGTGGTAGTTATTACTATTTTAAATTTGTCTGTAGAGAAATTTTCACTTCTACATCTAGTGACCTGGCAATTTACTTGTAGATTGAATCCACTTAAAATTATCTTTGGTGAACAACTATCTGACTAATAAAACATTCAGATATAATACTTAAAATATTTTTATTGAGGCAGTTGAACTTCTAGCTATTTCATTGTAACTGAAGAACTCTTGTGATTTTATGGGAGAAGAAGTAATCTGAAAGCAAACCCCGAAATTTTTTGCTCTTCAAAGGGTGTGGAATAATTTGAACAAAATACTATTTTTGTGGCAAAATTTGCTTAGTATTATTGGCTGTTTTTTTTTCAGTTAGACTACTTTTTTTTAATTTACCTTGAGGAAATGACCCAAAATACAAAAGGCTGTCTGCTGAATAAAGCAAAACTAAATAAAATAAATGTTTCAAAAGCTGCCAGTACAAGTCTGGAGATTTGTGTGGCTTTTGGGGGTTTTTTTTGGCTGTTTGTTTTTGGGTGGGTTTTTGTTTGTTCGGTTGGTTGGTTGGTTTTGGTTTTGTTTTGTTTGTTTTGTGTGTGGGGGTTTTGTTTGTTTGTTTGTTTTTAAATAGTTTTTTTTCTGGGAGAAGTTTGAAAAAGGTTATTTTTTTGATTCACAAAGTCCTTCATGATGTATTCATGTGTCTTTGTATATAATCTTATATAGAATATTATAAAATATTTACTTTATATTGTAAAACACAAATTTTCTTCTGATGCCTTTCAGAACTTGTAGCTCACTGCAAAGCAAATGTAAGCCAATGTGAATTCTCAATGAGAGGTGTTAATGTACAGATAGCAAGTGGTAGTGGGACTTAACTGGGAAGAGTATCCAGGTCAAGTGCCTCTCTGTGAGAAGTGTCAAGTGCAGTAAATACACACCTGAATCATCTTGGGTTGATGCTGTTATTGTATACAGGTTATGTCCAGAGTGGCATAATGTCTTACTATAATTAAATTTCTGTGTTAATGGAGCCTCCTGTCACAGGACAGGCACATATAGGACAGGATATCTTCCTCCACAGTAGAAGAATATGACCTCTCATGAGTTAAAAGTTAGCAGGAGGAATGAGTGCTTGAAATAAGATAGATGTGGGGTGGAGAAGAGAATATATCTTTTCTGATCAGATACCTATGAAAGGTAGGAAAACACAAAATGCTTCACTGCTTTAGTAGAGAGTACTACAAACACAGTATTGTTCCTCACAAGGAAAAACAGGAATTAACTTTTTGCCGTCTAATCACCCTTGTTTTTTTAGCCCTGTCTGTTTTTCCACAGATAAGTAGAAAACTGTCTTGGGAAATGGAGTACTTGCTTTTGGTCAGTAAGTTAATCACTATCTCGCATGAACTCCTTGGTTTGGTTCATTGTAATTCTGAAGGCTATACAACCATGAGGCAGTGGAGAGGTGGGAAGCTGGGTTCATCAGTGGGAGGTGAGGGGACGGGCAGCAGAGCCAGCCAGTGCTTGCTGAGACTGATTGTGGTACTCCACCATAGTGCACTGAGTATATTTGGTGGCAGGAGGTCTCTCATGTTCTCAATTACATTGTCTGGCCACATCCAGAGCTGTATTTTTCTTTTGTTTGCTGAGGGTTTTTTGTTTGTTTGATTTTGGGGTTTATTTCTGTGTAGTTCTATGGGTTTGCTTGTTTGTTTTTTTGTTTTGTCAGTTATAGGATTTTTTTAGCTTTGAGGTATCCCTGAAAATGTAGCATCCATGAATTTTGCAAGACTGTCTCCTAGCATAGCTCTGTATCCTTTCTTATAGACTAAGCCAGTTGGGCACAACTCAACTGTAAAGAAGTTACATAATAGCCAAAAGCTTGAAAAAAATTATGTTTTTTCCCTACATAATGTAGTTGTCCCTTGCAACTACGTGTTATCAAGTGTTGGTACTCTAGAAACTTGACCCATTTTTCTGTCCTTCTCTATTGATTTAATTTTCTTTTTAGTAGACTGTCTTTTATTACTGTAGCCTTTCCTCCACCTCCATCTTTGTATTTGCTTTTCAAAGTAATTTTCTCTCTCTCTCTAAATATGTATTCACTGTGCACCCTTAAGGGTGCTGTTACAATACAGTAAACAGATGCCTTTCATGGTGGAATAGAGTATTAGCAATTACAGCAATTACAGCAATTACAGCAAAGAGCCAAAGAAAACCTGAGGTACCTCTCACCGAGCAATGCAGCATTTTTAAAAAATAATATAGACAAACAAACTATTTACAGACCAAAGAAATGTCATCATACAGTCCCCCAAAAATATGCAAGTGGAAGAAAAATCCTCCAGAAATATTTTTGTGTATGTCATGGTTTGAAAGCTCCAAAATCCAATTCCCTAGTTCTAGCCCCCCTCCCACATCTCAACCCAGTGTGAGATGGGTTTCCAGACACTACACGAGACTCAAAATGGGGGGAAAGGGATATATTACAATACACTGTACAAATAAATATTATAGTACACTACATACACAATCTCAGCTATCTCTACCATGACATACAGTATTTACAATGGATCAAATCACTTCTCTCTTCCAAATAAAAGTCCAGGAGGGAAGAAGGAGAAAGATCCTTTCCTCTCTCAGAGCAGCAAGTCTTTCTAGGGCAGCAGTGTCTCTCTCTCTCTTCCATGCAGCAGTTGTTAGCTGGATCTCTGCCAGCACACACGAGGGGGTCTCCAAGCCCCTCGGCCCTTCGATGGAGGCGAAGGGTCTTCTCTTCTGTGGGCTGTGTTCACCAGGACAAAGGTCACATCACCACGTCATATCGCAAAGCACAGGGGTCTTCGCGACGGCCCTTATCTTCAGGGGAGTCAAGCCCCTTGCAGAGCTCCCGTGCTCTGACTCAAGACTGCCAGCTTGGCAGTACAGCAGGGGGCCAAGGTCACCCCCCCACACACATTCCTTTGGCCGTCCTGGCTCAGCTCTTCTCTGCAGTGCATACTGCACTTCAAGACTCTTTCAAGTAAGAGTCCATCATCCTCCTCTCTCTCAGAAGGGTCTCCAGGGAGTTTGGGGAGTTCTGGTTGAGTCCTTACCCCAAAAACTCTCTCTCTCTGTAGTGGCTTAGTTCTCTCCCTGCTGCTGCTCTCTTTCTCTTCAGACAACTCTGTGTCTTCCCTCAGCTGCATGCCGGCTCTGCAACTTCTTCTTATCTCTTGGCTCTCTATCCTCCGTACGCTGCTGCTTCTGCTGCTGCCGCTTCTGCTGTCCACGGTGGAGGAAACTCCTCCAACTCTCAGCTACAGAGCTCGGCCCAGTTTAACACTGTTCCAAGTTCCTGCATCCCCCAGCCAAGGGGCTGGGGGGGGGCAGAACCCCCAAGGGGCTCCTGCCCCTTCCTCATGGCTTAGAACATGGCCACCTCTCCAATAACAACTACAACCACTTTCTTTTCCGGTCTAAGTGTGACACGTTTATATTTTGCAGGAGCGCTGATTGGGTCAAACCCCAAGGGTCACCACCCCCTGGGGGTTTACCATTTTATAACTCTAGGGGGGAAAACTGTTTCCCCCCACCACAGTGCAATATTTTGTCTTCTAAACAAAGCAAGAACTTCAGAACATACTATACAAATACTATGTTGTTTACAACTATCAGTTTGCTATTTCAGGAAAACTGTTCTGCATTTGGTGTCATGTGCAACTGTACAACATATCTGGTGTGAAAGAAAATGTGCTGTTAAAACCAATGAACTGTATGTTTTAGAGGCTGAATCAGTCACAAGAGAATTGATGTTAAGATTTTAGAGGTTTATTTGCTGGCTGAAAGAATTGGAAAATTCTGAACTTTCAACCTGATTGTAAGAGTCAGTATATATGGTGATGAGTAAACAAAGACAAAGGTGAACAATTTAAGAAAAGGAACTCTAACCAAAAAAATATGTTAATTAAAAAATGTTGTTATTGCTGACACAAATTTATCTGAAGTAAATATAGGAAGAGAATTTCTTTAACAAGCTAGATGAGGTTAAGAAGGAGATTTACCGGAGGGTAAATCTTCAAGGATAATGTGGTTTTGCTTATTGTTCTGTGAAGACTGCAAATACAGAGTGGCAAGAAGGAAGTGTTCAAGCTGGAGATTAGCCAGGGTGTGAATTTGAACAGTGAGGTTGTGGTTGAAGGAAATGCATGGAGGCTTTATGCAAGCTGCAGTTTATATATTCAGAAGGGAATTAGTCTGTCTCATTCTGACATCAGCTTCTCTGTTTAGATGACTTATAAAGCAAAGGCCTACACTTTTAGCTTACAGTTGCTTCTGAGCTGCTTGTGCACAATCTTAATGGTTTAGGATTGGCCTGTTATTTCTTTCCTTTGTAATTGAAACCAAAAACCCCTGAAATCCTGTTTACCCTTCCTGGCATCCCCCACCCCCCATCCATATTGTCATGCGGATTTTCTTCAGATCCTTGCTGAAAACTTACTCTTATGAAGCTTTGCATTAAATACTGTGTGTTAATATGAAGGGGTTAATAAGAGTGTATGTCCTCAGTGCCCTGCATTCCACCTGAGCATTGGGTAGGATTAAGGCTGGGAGACGGGAATGTTGGCACAGCCTTCATTTGGGAACAGGCAAAGGGGAGAATGTTTGCTGGGAGTAATGCCTCCAGCAGAAGTGAGCTGCAAAAGGGCTGCTTGTCCTTATGTTGGTTTTATTACTGTCCTGGAGAAGTTATGTCATCAAGTTTTTCAATATTGTTTGACAAAGCAGAATCTGGACTGACTATTTCTCTTTCTAATGCCCACCTCCAGTCAGTTTGAGCAGCACTCAGGACTCTGTGGGGCAATTTTATGACAAGTCTTTATTAATTTGCTTTTCAGTTTAGATCCTTGTTACCTTGGAGGAATAATGTGGTCACTTTTTTCAGCCTTACTGATGCCTGATTCTCTAAAATGGGAGGAGGGACCCCTCTCTGCAGCTGTACCAGAATTTATTGGTGTGTGAACAGCAACATGCATTGAAGTTCAAACTGAACAATGTTCTGTAATCCTAGTTCTTGTGAATACTTTCTTGCATATTTCTTCTACCCAAGTAACACTGAGCACCAGACATGTAGACCAAAAGGCTGGGTACAGGCTCCTTCAGCCTGAGAAGCTGACAAATCATTTGGGGAAGTTCCAAAGCTGATCATAAAACCGGAATTAGTAGAGATGTCTTTGAACTGATCCTTTAAGCACAAGGAACCAGGCTGGTGTTGTGATCACAAGTTAAAAAAGAAATTGTGGTAATTTTGAAATCCATTTATATTTTAAATTCTTGCTAGGAATAAATACTTTTTAGATGCTTCAGACTGCAGTTCACTTACTGTCTTGCTGTTTTGATAATAAAAATAAACATGAAGCTACCTTTAGTATTGCTCTAGGTATGTCAGACCAGATGATGAGCTCTCAGCTGTGCAGTCTGATGCCATGCTAAGATCTGAAGTACAGTGGTCCCCTGGGTGCCTTTCATCTGTCCAGCGTCATTCAGCATCAGATCCTGTGTTTTGGCTATAACTGCAGCTCGCATGCACATTACTTTTAAGTCTTTATGTGCTTGTTTTCCCCAGGGAATAGTTTTCCCTGCTAATTTGTATACTGGGCTACCATGACAATATCCAGTTTCACTAATTCAGGCTGGCATGCCATCTACACTATCTAAAGGGCAGTTCAAGTGTTATTTGTAATTCTATGGCTTCTTAAGAAGCAGCACAGTAGTGATACTGGTTCTATTCCCTGAAAACAGTAGCAGTAATCCAAATCCTGTAACAACAAACAAACAAAACCACAAACAAAACCAAAAGCAAAAAAACCAAACCAAACAAAAAAAAAATAGCATCTCTGTCTGGAAGAAACCTCTATGTCTTTTAGCTCGGGAGAGGCTCATGCATTTCTGAACGCTCAATTTAATTGCTCTGAGAACAGTTAACAGCTAACAGCGGCCCCTTGTGACCATAATAAGAGTTTTTGGCACTCAGGGTCTCCCTATGGGCAGCGCTGGCTAAACAGGCTCCCAACCTGCAGCTAAATGGAAAGCAGGATAAACTCTGGGAGATGACTCTTCTTGCTACCTTCAAGGTCCACAGCTGCGTTAGGGGCAGCAGCGTGAGTAAGAGGGAACAGCATATGGAAAGAAAGAACGATAGAGGGAATCTCAGAAATATGACTGGCTGCAATGCCAGACCACTGACTGCTCCTGCCGTGCTGAGCTCCTGCCAAGATCTAGTCTGGGCAGGAGCCTTGAGGTAGAGTTAGGGAAGAAAAGCACTTAAATGAGAAACAGAACTGGAGTTCTGGAAGGAAGAAATGTGAGCAGAAGTATCATAGAACGTTTGGTTTGGATGTGACCTTAAAAATCATCTATTTTTAACCTCCCTGCCATGGGCAGGAACACCTTCCACTAGGCCAGGTTCCACAGAGCCCCACCCAGCCTGTTCTTGAACATCTCCAGGGAACACTCTGGGCAACATGTTCCAGTGCCTCACCACACTTACTGTAAAGACTTTCTTCCTAATATCTGATCTAAACTGACCGTCCTTCAGATTCACCTCCTTTTAACGTTATCTAGTCTCATGAAGAGAAATGTTTTGGCAGACAGTGTCTGGCCAGCAGCAAGTGCTGCTTTGGGGCTCTGACCTTTCCAAGAGTGTGCACAGTTGGTGTCACAACTAGAACTGAACCCTTGAAAAGTCTCCAAGATTCCTCTTGGGTTTGTTTTTTTTGGTTTTGTTTTTTTTTGTTTGTTTTTTTTTTTTGTTGGTAGTTTTACTGGTCCAGTAGCGTACTTTGAAGGAGGGCCACATTGTAGTGCTTCTTATCAAAGGAAGATGATACTGGGGAAGTGTTCCATCTTACCAAGTGTAATAAATATTTCTCCACATACTGTGAATGTTTTCAACTCCACAACCTGTGTGTTTTGTGCTGTGTGAGAAGCTTCTGAAATTTTCAGGAGGAAGCAGTAACAATAATCATGAAATAACTGGAATTTGGAAAGTTAGGAGGGTCTTTGAGCTTGAGTGCCAATGTCAGGGTTGCCAGTGATTTCCAAACCTGTAGTGTCAGTACTGCTGCATTGCCCTGTGCAGCTGTTGGGTGTTGATCTGTATTTATCACATTGTTCCTTTGATTGAACATGAAGCTGAAATATAAAAATGTTGTTGGATAAAATCTTATTGAGTCATAAGTGTATCTAACATACTAGTTATTTATTATTAGCTGAATAGAAGGTAGGTTAGAGGTTTTGTAAATCCCAATGAAAAGACACTTCACAGAGTTTGGATGATTTCTATTATGTAGAAATACAAATACTTATAAGAAATATTAGGAGGAAGAAAACAGTTCTTTTCACCTATCATATTCCCTGAAAGGGGAAACAAACATAATTCAGTTTTATTTTATGCATTCTCATAGTCTATCTGCTTTTGAGAGACTGCATTACTGACTTCAGGCTGTGAAGTTTGATATCAACTTTGCCTGTTTTACTGACCTTCTTAATGTTTTCTATTTAAACTTAGATGAAAGAGGGATAGCAGAAAGGATGATTAGAACTAATACCTGAAGTAGTAGCAGAGGTTTTAAATTACAACTAATACTTTGCTGCTTGTGACTTCCTTTTAGGGTTTGACGCTGCAAATCAACATATTGACAAAACAATGCAAGACTGCTCCTGTAGCAGTTATTTCTGCAAAGTTTGCTTCTTCTGGATTAAATAACATTTCTTCAGTGTTGTGTTGCCTTAGAAAAGTGTAGAAGGAACTTCATTGTATGACACAGCTGACAGCATTGCCATACAGTAACAGAGATGAAAAGCAATTTCAGAAACAGGGCAGTAAAAATAACTTCTTGTTTCAGACACCAAACTGAAAACTTGATTCAGTACAGCTGTATGAAAGCTCCTGTATCTTGCTGAAATTAACACTGAAAAAAACCAACCCAAAACACCACAGGGTGAAGTGAACTTTTAGTCCATCTTGAAAGCATCTTCTTTAGTTTATTTAACAAAACAGTGAAGAAGTAGAAATAATTCACAAAAATTGGGAGAAGGCACTAGTACAACTCCTCTACACCTTTATTGAGTGCTCCAAACTGCTAAATCAGTTTTTCTTTGGTAAAAACTCTGCTTTACATAAAGGAGACTTTTTTTCTTTCCTTTTTTTTTCCAGTTTTTCGCTTTCAAAATCAGAGCTGACTGCTATGTAAACTTGTCTTTCAGAAAATACTCTACTGGTTATGTTCAGGTAGTAATTTAAACCTAATATTTTTACCTGAACCTGAATTTCTTTCCCTGTTCCATAGCTGTCTAGTTGACAGCAGAAATGTGTAGCATTTGTCCTTTGTTGATTATATTCCTAATGTCACAGGAGATCTGTTTTTGTTAGATAAGACCAAGCCGTTTGGATGAATGTTTTTGATAATGGTCATGTTGGTAGATGGTCTTCTGCCTTTTATGTGTGGGAATAAAGAAAACATGAAAAGATTGTCCAGAGAATCCATGAATGCCCAAACTGGTGCCATGTGATTTGATTTGGTTCTCGTTTTACAAGCAGTAGACCAGATTGCTAAACCTCAAATCTAAATTTGTCCATTTTCTGCTGCTTCTGCTATTAGTTTTTGCATTCTTTCTTAAATGCTGCATCCGTGAGAAGCTGGTGCCTAGTTCATCTTGCTGGTATCCTGTCTTTGTCAGTGGTCAGTCTTGTGGTCCTTAAAAGGTTTTAGTTAGCTATGCCACAGAAGACCTGGGCCTCTGACCCCTTAGTGATCTAGAATTGTTGAGCCGATGCCATATTGTCTTTCATACTCTTTATTCTCATTCACTTATAACCTATTATTGTATGAATTTCATGTTAAAGCATTGAAAAGCAGTGAAACATCTCAGCTTTTCTCACAGAGGACACAGATGCAGCGGGAAAAACATCTGTTAGTTTGGAATTCCCTGAAGTTCCTGTTAGACCTTGATCTTCCTCTAGTTTTATATTTATAGTTTCTCTGGCAGAACTTTCTGCCTTTAATGTATTTTAAAATAAACTTTCATTTTCGATGTCTGCAAATTGGTCCTCAAACACTTCTGAATAATCTTACTCTGCACTGTACTTGCCAGAGTTTGTTCCCTCTTTTTCTCATTTTTGTTTGATTTCAACCTCCTGGAGTTCATAACCTTTCTTGCTTTCCTGTTGTAGTGAGACATTCTTCTTTTTGTCTTTCAAATCTTGCTGAAATAAATGCTACAAGCTTGCCAATATGATATCTTTGTACAATCTGTACCCCATTCTAAGAATTGCCTTTTGAGCTGCCTCTCTTTGCTCTCTTTAAAAAGCTGTTCACTTCTGTGTTGTTTGGATGGTTTTGATCATGGCAGTTAGTAGTTTTGGCTTTTGATGCTCCTACAAAGCTTCATTTTCAAACTCTTTTGTTAAATACTATGCCTTCAGCAGGATTGGTACTCATTGGGTACTGTGTACAGCAAAGGACAAGTAGAAGAGCTGATTTGGCTCTTAGGGACTCATGGCATGTTTTATGCAGTGAAGGAGTCACTGGCAGAGCGGAGGCTGAAAGATGTTGTACAACTCGTGTATGTGCATGAAATACCCACGGAAGTGGGAACTGGAGAGAAGATAATTACCCCACTGATCTTGAGGCAAGGTACTGTAGTACCTTGCTTGTGGTAAATGAACACCAGATGGGAAACGTGGAGAAATTTAATCATTAATTGTTAATTACCCTGAAATGCTCTGTTCAGAGGATTCCTTCTTAAACCTTCTCACCTTCTCTGAGAATTTGCAGGTATTTGCTATGAATGGATGTCATTATATCTAGCTATTCTCAATGGCAAAACCTACTTAAACACAGTATAGGAATGAAATGTTTTTCAACCTTGTACTCTAGTCCCTGGACGTGGATGGAACTGTTCAATATACACTCCATATTTAAAGCATCTTTTTCTACTAACTCTGTAGAGAGATAGACAGAACTTGTTTGTTACAAACTTTCCTTAAGACTTTAACTCTGTTGTGAAAGGTTAGCCAAGCTGGACACTCCTGAATCTTTTACTTGAAGACCATTCTTTTCTGTATAGGATCCTAAAATGGTTTGAGTTGAACAAATTTTTGGCAGAGTGGTTAAATCAAAATGAATATGGTGGAAGATATTTCTACCTCTTCTCAAGAAAATGGGCTAGTTATAGCCAAAAAAACCCTTGAACAAAACCACCAAAAAAAGCCAACAAAAAACCCCAAACAAACACCCTAAAGATCAGGGGTACTCAACACTCTTCACTCCAGACACAGGGAAATTATCTCTGGCATTTAAAGTACAGCATAACTGTACATTTTCCTGTTTGAAAGGTGGCTCAATAATAGCTGACTTCAGATACAGTCAGAGCTGAATGTCAGTCCCTTAATGCAAGACTTTTTCTCCACTGTTTTAATGGTAAGTGTGAGTACTATTGCCTTCCGGAGACATAAATCCAGCCCTACCTCCTGCGTGATTATGCTGCGGGGCAAAGTGGCTCTAGACTGTTCAGCTTTGGCAACAGGATTTATTAACCTCAACTGGAACTGAAGAAGTGATAGAGAAATGACCTGCTGTCCCCATGAGACTGAGGAGGCTTGATTTTGAATCTGCCTCACCGCTTCATAGTGTTAAAATATTGATTGTGGTATTTTTAGGGTGGCCAATAGAAAAGTCATGACAGCATGACTAGTAGCCCTGTTAAGAAGGAAAGTATTTTCCTTCTAGTAGCCCTGTTAAGAAGGAAAGTATTTTCCTCTTAGGAAGGCTATTGAGGATAGCCTATAAAGGCTCACTATCTTCCAAATGAGATGGGACTTTGACTTGAAGAACACAGCTCCACATCTAGCTCTCAGAAAAGCTACCACATCGAGCAAGAATAAGCCCAACTAAATCAAAGGAAGCCTCTAGACTATGAATTTAAGTGTCTAAAATACTTAAGACACAGCCTACTAAAAGACTTTGATACTGTTATTAGGATATAATTTCTTGAGCTTAAAGCAAAACCTCTGTGCCTTAGCCACTCTCTACTTTTAGTAGCCATCTTCCTCTGCTTTTCGAAATTCCTCACTTCTTGCACAGTTTGCTTCTATGTATGTCTGGCTCTGAGCTGATAAGTTGCTGTTGTTGTGGGTTGTGTGTTTCTGTGGTTTCAGTGTGGTTTTGGGGTTTTTTCTGTAGTTGTTTTGTTGCTCTTGTTTTCATGGGACACCAGGTGCATCTTTTGTCTTTATCTTTTCCTGTTGCCCAGGTTATATGGCTTTCTGGTTTCCTCAATCTTCTCCAGCTCTTGAGGTGGCCAATCAGTGAAAGATGTGGATTTAAACACTTTAAGTGTCTAATATAAGTCAGCCAAAGTGAACTTTGTTCTCCTGATTTCTCAGTGTTTACGAACACCTAAACTGAATTTTTGGAGGTGAGTTCTGTGAAATTTTAGGGGGCAGAACAGTGTTTGGCTTTAAAACAAAAAAAGCTCAATACATACACAGGCTCCAGTTGTTAGGTTAATTATATTGTTAGCCTTTTTCTCTGTGAGTTGAGGTATTTTTTCACCCATTGAAATTCAAAGCAGAAGTTCTGGTTACCTATATGGCCATTGTGAGGTATTGGTTGTTTAAACAGGAGGCCTTTCAACTTCATGTTATAAATTACTGTAAGTGCTTCAAGTCCTCTAGAAAAAGATGAAATTAGAAAATGAACTTTTTGATGCAGCAGCACCACAATCTTTCTCTATGTATTTCTTCAAAGTTAAATGCAACCTCTGAAAGCAATTCATCTTGCTTAGCATGTTTTCCAATTGGGACCCTGGGGATTAACGATAGAATGACTCATTCACATAATTGGGCTTCTCAGTGCTTTTCCTCACATTGAAAGTTTCAACTCCAAGCATATAAGAAAATAAGAAACTAAGAAATGACCATCTGCAGTAAAAAGTCTAGAAAGGCATGTGGCTCAGCTTTGATAATGCTAAATGAGACTATTTGCTCTTGTTCTAATGGTAACAATGTCATGTTCTTACTGATAGCCTTGACTCCTGGGCGACTGCTTCCAATGTCTAACTTGTTTGTGTGTGAAATTTTAGATGTGTGTTATGATCAGAATGCTTCTGTGAGTCAGATTTAGCAATGGATGTTAGGCATTGGTAATTAATAACTTTTGATTATCATCAAGCTTCCCCTTTACATGAGCAGAAATAATTCTAATTATCTTTCTCTTAAACTTTTTCCCTAAGATCAAAGCAAAGATCTCATTTTACTGCTTTGCAGCTGTACTGGATATTGCACTGTGCTTCTCTGATTTTTATTTTCCCCCACTGCAGCTGTGGAAGAATGAGTTATGCCGTCAAAATTTATGTCTGCTTCAGCATGCTTGGTTTAATGGGGCCTTCATCTTTTTAGTATTTTTATGGAGGCTTGTGTAGGCTTGAAAGCTGTTTAATGATAAAAATTGTCAAGAGCTATGAAAAGAAATTCTAAGACACTCTCCTCTTTGTTGTCTGACTTTTGTGTGGGGAATGTGTGCAGGGCTTTCAATGAAATGAGAACAATCCTTGTGTGGAGGCTGCAGGTACCTTAGTGTGGCAGTTCACAACTACTGTTGGTGTGCAGAGCTGTGATCTAGACAGAACTTGTGAATTGTATGGTTTGAGCTGGAAGGGACCTTAAAGATCATCTAGTTCCAACCCTACTGCCCTGGGCAGGGCACCTTTCACCAGACCAGGTTGCTCAGAGCTCCATTGAGCCTGGCCTTGAACACTTCCAGAGATGGGGCATTGTAATGGTTTTAAGGACAGGCATCCACAATTTCTCTGGCCAACCTATTCCAGTGCCTCACCACCCTGACAGTAAAGGATTTCTTCCTAATATCTAATCTAAACCTACTCTCTTTCATTTTGAAGCCATTCCCCCTTGTCCTGTTGCTACATGCTCTTGAAAATAGTCTCTCTCCATCCCTCTAGTAGGCTCCCTTCAGGTACTGAAAGCCACAATTAGGTCACCCTAAAGCCTTCTCTTTTCCAGGCTGAACAATCCCAATTCTCTCAGTTTTTCCTTATAAGAGAGGTGCTGCATCCCTGTAATTAATCATCTTGGTGACCCTCCTCTGGACTCACTCTAACAGGTTGATGATGTCCTTCCTGTGCTGAGGGCACCAGAGCTGGATGCAGTACTCCAGGTGGGGTCTCAGAAGAGAGGAGCAGAGCAGCAGAATTGCCTCCCCCAGCCTGCTGACCGTACTGCTTTTGATGGAGCCCAGGGCTTTTTGGGCTGTGAGTGCACATTGCTGGCTCATGTCCAGCCTCTTGTACTCAAGCACCCCCAAGGTCATGGCAGTCAGGTGAAGTCTCAGGTGACTGGAAAAAGGGAAACATGGTACACATCTTTGAAAAGGGTAGGAAGGAGGACCGTGAGAATTACTGACCTGTCAGCCTCACCTCTGTGCCTGGAAGTGTCATAGAACAGGTTGTCCTGGAAGCTGTGCTTAAGGCCCAGGGAGGACAGGAAAGTGATTCAAGACATTTAGCATGGCTTCGCCAAGGGGAAGGCTGAGCTGGGAGTTGTCCGAGGCACTTTGGTGAACTGCACTTATTCAGCACTGGTCTCTTCTGCAGACAGGTGTCAGCCATGATCCCTGACAGAACACAGACTAATCCCTGCAGCTGTCTTCCTTCAAGAGTTTTACAGACAGATACAAGGTGGGAGTAGTGTATTCCTTCTTACCCTTTTACTCCAATAAAAAGTGGATCTTGTGTCTTGTGGTCAAGCGACTGATTTCATACCGTCTTTGGCTTGAGTGGATTCAGATTTTTATCCCTTGGGCAGTGCAGGAACTCTCCTTAGATGTGGTTGCTTGGGACAGTACTTGTTTCAGGGAGGCAATGAGTAGAACAGGGAACAATGGGAAAACATTCTAAATAAATATCCTTGGAGGAGAAGTCAAAACCTGGTAGCCTAGTTCCTTCTTTTAAGTGTATATACCTCAATCCTGGACTTCTCAGCCCAGGCGTGGGTGTTAAATATTGACTGAATGAAATTTTATAGGATTGTCTGTTGTTGTTTCTGCCTCAATTACTCCTAATCAGGTAGAATTGCAGTTTTTTCTCTGCTTCAGGGCAAAGTGACATTTCATACACTCTAAATAAAATACAGAATGGGCAAAACAGCAATGAGCTTGACTCAAATCTGTTCAATAAATCTTTAAATTCTACTAGCTCACAAGTATTTTAAAATAGAAAAAACGACTTCAACAGGGGAGTTAACTACAGCAAAGGACCAGTAGGACGATAAAGAGACTGCAGCCTCTTTCATATGAGAGGCTGAGAGAACTGACTGTTCAGTCTGGGCAAAAAAGAAGCCTCAGTGGGGAACTTATTACGTTTATAAATACCTGATGTGAGGATGTAAAGACAGAGATGGGCTCTTGTCAGTGGTGCCCTATGGCAGGGTAAGAAGCAATGGGTACAAGTTGAAACACATGAAACTACATCTGAACATAAACCTCTTGCTGTGAGATGAACACTGAATAGTGGATGTGTAAATTCACTGAAATTCCCTATGTTAAAATGTTTGACTTATAAATTAAATCACCCGGCCAATGCTTTTGAATGTCTTGGATTACTATTGAGTCAAACAGCAATGCTCTGCTGAATCAGTTTTAATTGGGTTTAAAATGTCACCAGCTTGGTTTGGTGTACTGCTGTAGGTCTGTGTGGGAAAACAGGTTTAATCGCACTCACTGGACTTGAATTCGATGATAAAATCTCCTTACAAAGGGCGCGTTTGTCTAACAGGGTCTTGCTTTACCAACTGCAAAGCTGTTCTGGAGTTGAAAATGCCTGCTATTTCTGTAAGCAACTGTTATGATGCTGCTTTGTCTTCTGCTGTGGAGTATAACCTGGGTGTTGCATGTTGCCTAGCAGCACAGTTCTTGTGAAGACAAAAAAGAAAAAAAAAAAGGATATTCTGATACTTTCAACAAAATGTTTCCTTATGCTGACTTGGAATTTCATTATACAGCTACGAAACATTGTTCTTTTTCAGCATGATCTATGTTAGCCTTCAGTTCACAGTACTATGAATAAAAGTACATTTAAGTATTGATATTGCTGTCCTTCACACTTATAAATTTTAAAAATCTGTTTTCAGGCTTTTCTTCTGTAAATGAATAACTTTAGAAAATGTATATGTAAGGCAGGCTTTCATCTTTACTGGGAAACCTTATCAATTGAGAAATGACAAAAATCTGTGCAGTATTTTCTTCTTGCTGACTTCCTAAGGCTCATTCCTACTGAGAAGGAGGTATTAAGGAATCTTGAGCAGAACTGCCACTAAGCTTAACCTTCATAGCTTAAGAAGTGATCTGAATTACTACACTGTGTGATACCCTCTATTCACAGTTCTGTAAGATTCACCTAAAGCTATTCAATAAGAAAATACTAACACTTAAGCTGATGTACAAAGAGCTCTTATCAGGATGAATATTGCAGCACAAAGCCAGAATGTGTTTTCAATTTTAAACCCGTTGATTTTTTAGCCTTTTTACATAAAAAATGAGATTGTTATCTGCATATGGGCAAGTTACCACTGAGGAATGTCTATGCCTGGCTCTTTGGCTCTGTCCTATGATCCATCCATTTCCATTACATAGCTGCCAAGCTGGGAGTTGTTCCATTTTGTACATATATGGCATTCCAAATACAAATCCAGTACCCTGTTCTGCTAGATGGTGGAAGGCTGAGGCTTAGCTCTCAGGACTGAGAGAATCTAATATTGTACCTTTCAGGCTACAGAATGTTATGATAAAATGGAGATGGAGCTGAAAGGATTCCAGGCTATATTAAAAATGTACTAATGTGCCAGGAAATCTATTCTGAACTTAAAAAGCATCCCTCAAGCAAGAGGCAGAAGACACAGGTATTATTACTTTAGCCTACCATCAGGGCAAATTTATGCCAGAGAACTCTGTTAAAGGCTTTGTTCTTTTCTAGTCAGAAAAGCAGCGGGATACAGGCAAACCATATGCTGTCTTGACTTCTGCAAGGTAAATTTCTAGCGTGAACTTCATGTAAGAAACTACAATTGAAATATAATTGCATAAAAACACCAATGTATTTAGCACAAACTCAGACACTGGCACAGACATTTCAGCATGCAGGTGCACAGTCAAGGGACAACTAGTCATGAAAATATTCAGGTGATAAAGCAGGGGAGAAACTGATTTAAAGAGCTTCTGGAATTTTTTGTAAATGTTTGGGACTTCATAAAAAATACTCAGTAATTTACATAGTTGATATTATGCGTTTAAAGAAAAATGCAAACTACCGAGAAGGCTACTGCAGGTTGATACCCATCAATCTTTATTCAGACTGGCCCGATTACTCTTAAAAACACCATTAAGCAGACACACACTGCCATCTCGTGAGCATCTCTAACACAGCTGCAGGCTGATTTCAGAGGAGAGGAAAATGAGCTGCTTGGAGCAAGTAACTTAATACAGTACAAAACATATACAGACTTAAAAAATGCTGCACTGAATGCTTTGTCAATGGTATATTATATAACAGAGATACACAGAGAAAAGCTAAAGTATTTCATTAATAATTTATTGTCAGTAAGAAAGACTGGCTAATGGTAATTTTCAGTAAAAACCTTTACAAGACCATTGGATCACAAATATACAGACACTATAAAAACTGTGTCATGGTGGTTTTGGTTCTAAACTGGTATGTAGAGGGTCCCCAACACACTTTCCAAGAAGGGAAAAAAATGTTTATAGTTCTAAAATACAGCAACCCATTTAAGACATTTCCATATAGCTGACCCAGAAAAATATCAGACCTAACATATGTACAAATGAAATTGTGTGAATATGTTGAATGTTTTAGAATGAAATGTCAAACCTTGTGTTTTGGGGGAATACACAGAGTGATGCCCTGACTATAAGTCAGGGTGCTCATTTTTAATGGCACACTAACACCACTAGTTTCAGTGGAAAACAAATTCACAAAATATCTACAAAATCTAGTTAAAACTATTAAAATCAAAACTGTACATAAAATTTACAAAAAGTAGGAGAAAATTAATTGTATTAGAACTATATAAATATATGCATCATGCTAACATGGAGAAATGGTATGTGATTTTTTTAAACATACACAATTGAAGTACAAAAAGGATGTTCAGAAATGGCACAGCCAATGGAAATCTTGGAACTGTCCAATTATAATAGGTTAGGAAATGGAAAGAGGCTGATTTAGTGAAATGAATTGCATGATCCAATGCTGCCATGCCAGTTTAGCTCACTGAAACAAAAGCATTCACTGTGGCTGGGAAAAAACCAGAAAAATAAAAAAGCTCTTGAAAATTGTTCTAGATTTGATAAAGTTTGTTAGAGTCCAGGCACTTTTGTTGGGTGTGTCAGACTTCTGTATGTTGCTGGGAATCAAGTGGAGGAATTTTCACATCTTCAATATGACTGTCATCTCCACTCTCATAGTCACTCATCATGACTTCAGACTCCATTTCACAGCATGCCGACACATCCGAGCAGGAAGCTGTGGAAGCATACACAGACATGGACATGTTGTCTACAGTGGGTGCTTCAAAGTCTCGATTGTACCCTAATGTGTAAGGAGCGTAAGGTTCTCTGTAACTGCCACTGACGCCACTGGTTGTGGTCTGAGGTTCTGACATGTCTGCAGGGTAGTGATGGGGAAGGTACTGATTAAGGTTAAACCTCTGCCTGCTTCTCGTAGAAGAACCCAAGCTACCTACGGCTGGCATGTCTCTGGGTGGCTGTATTGACTCAAACTGGTCGCTGTATTCAGGTGGTAACGGTGGAAGCTCATCAGGTGCAGGGAAGTCGTCAGGTGGAGGTGGAAAATCACTTTCTATGTCATAACCGCCAGGGTAATAGTCTGTATCGATGGCATTTGGATCTGTGTAGAGGGGAGCTGACTCCTCAACCACTTCATAATTTGGATACTCTTGGATACCTGGCAACTGAACACTTGGCATCCAGTCTGATGTATCCCAGTGGTAACCTGAAAAATTAATTTAGAAAAAAGAAAACTAGTATTACTATCTTGTATTCTAGTCAGTCTTAACTGAGAATACACTGAATACATGTATTAAGACAAGGCAATCAGTGTGATTAGGACACTACTTGTTAATCAGAGAGCAGTTTGCCCTGGTTCCACAAAAAACATTCAACACAACACAACTTTACATTATGCCATGCATTAGACAGTGCATCATTCACACTTAAACTTTTACATTTTCTCAGACATTGCACCTAACATGGGAAAAGCTGTAGTCACCTATGGAATGTGCTGTCACAATGGTTCACTGGATAGCAAAGAATCAACAGCCTCCCTACTGCAGCTAAATTCTTTATCAGTTTTTTGTTGAGTAATTAGTTAGGGTGAAAACAACAGCCTGTTTTTCTTACGAATATATTTAGTATATGTAACCCATGACCTTTTTACATAAAAGAAGTAATTTCTAATTGGTAAAGTATTCAGACCATTAAGAGTGACTTTACCTCTTAAGTGAATTATATAGTTAATTTTACAAAATGCTGTTACCTCTACAGTAACTGTTACACCTCTGATAAAAATCTCTGACTATTAGTAAAGACATTCCACATTCAAATACAAGAACAAATACAAGCTTAATCATGCATAAATGACTGAATTTGATCCTCTCTTGCAAACTGCCCTTGAATAAGTTTGTATTTGTCTACTGGAAACTAGATGTAAGCCTAATCTCATTAAAAACCAATCACTTCTCTCATCTGAACACCAATAAAGAAAATAATACACAATTGTAATATAGTGCAAATCCAGTAAAGAGTAATCACTGCGGACAAATGCACAGCAAGCAACTGATAGTAAGTCAGTGTTAAAATCAAATATTAAAAGAAATATTGTGGTGAACATCAATGAACTGCATGCAGAAGTCACCTCTTGAATTGCTGAGGTCAGGAACAGCAAAAGATTCTTTAGATGGCAGAATGAGAAGAAAAAGGAGAAAACATCTGTAGTTAGGAATCAAATAGTAGAACCAATATGATTGACAAACAATGACTGTCACTATAATGTTCATGCTGGTTTTGTCCAGTTTACTTAGCAAAACTAAAGTTGGCTTTTGTTTTTTCCTCCTGGACTCCTTATTTGCTAAGATTTGAACTGCAGGACAGCTACTGAGTTAATGTACAGCCCAGCTGGGACACGGCTGTGTGGTGGCAAACTCTGCAGTCTGTAGTTTGCTGAAATCCTCATATCAGTAGAATTAGGACTCCTACTACAAAGGGTAACAAGCCTTGATCTGATTTTTTTCTTTCCTTGTATCACCCCTTGTTTTTCGATACAGGGCTGCATCTATTAGGACTTATACTTGCAAGTATCTCATGCAAAGAAAGTAACTCTCCCATTAGTGTCTAGCTTCCATACACAAAGCACCGGGAAACCTGCTTCCCTTTGTGCAGCAATTCCAACAACTCATGCTCAGCAAAGAACTGTCCTGTGTTATCTGACGAATTTTAAACCTTTTTCTCTTCAGGAATCTATATTCCCTATTCAAATCTGTAAGGATGAGCAATGCCTATCCTAATAGCAGAATCTTCTCCTAAGAATTCGTACTTTCATCTATTCTTGGAAAACATCTATTCTTGGACAGAAGTTGACTCTTCGGTGGGGAGTTCCTCTTTTTTTAAGTTTGCCTAGCCCAGACTAATGGAGATATCAGTCTGAAATCTGAGACTTTTAAGCATCTTTGGCCTCATCTCCAGGAGAAGGTTCTGACCACTAGTCTCCTTAGAAGACTAGAAGACTCCTTTATTTTTCCAGGAAAACTGACTGCAAAACTAAACCCATGTGGTGGTTTGGAAAAAACCTTTCCCCCTGGGGCTGGTGATAGTCTGCCCCAGAGATGGTGTTTTTGATACTGAACCAATTAAAAACTTAGTGTGCCCTGCGGAAATTACATACTCACAGAACTGGAAGAGAAGAGGTTAATTTTAATTGCGTAGCTAGAAGCAGAAGCAGCCATGCCTTGAAACGCCACATGTTAGAGGGCGGCTGGGGGGCCTTTGCCCCTGGCTCCTGGCCAGGGGGGACAGGAGCAGCACAGTCACTGAGTGAAGCCCCCCTCCCTGAAGTTGGTGACCAAGGGGGTCCCCGAAAAATCGGGAAGACCCCCTGGGTTGCATCTTCTTCCCTCCATCGCAGTGGGGGGGAAAGAAAAGCAGCGGCAAAAGTAGCACAACAGAGAGCAGTGGCCGTGAGCCAAGATGAGCTCCTGGCCAAAAGACAGTGCAAAGGAATTCCAGGAGCAAGAGAAAATAGTAGATGAGCAGCAAACATGGCACGGACCAGATCGAGAGATGCAGGGATGTCCGATGGGGAGAGAGAGAGAGAGAGAGAGAGAGAGAGAGAGAGAGAGAGAGAGAGAGAGTCGGTTGGAATCAGTTCTAGGGTAAGGACTAAACTAAAAGCCCTTAGAACTCTTTGACCCTGGGGAGGAGGGGTGGAAATCCCTGAAGAAGTCTCCCAAGCGCTTGGCCCCAAGGCCGGAACCTTCACGGAGAAAAAGCAGGGGATAAAGACTTTAAACTTTAACCCCCTGCACTCTGTGCTGCAGACATGGTGACGCGGGTGTTCCCTTGAAATCCACGGTAATACCCTCGGACGAGGTGGCTGAGGAGCGAGAATTGGGGGCAGACCCCCCCACCCCTTAGAAGAAAGAAGAATTCTAGCTACAACAAATCAACACTGCTGCCTTAAAGATAAGAGACACTTCCAAGTGCCGTGGAAATTAATTTGGAAGAGCTGTGGCCTGAAAGTGAAAAGAAGACTTCTTCTTCTTCTTTCTTTCTGGACTTTTTTTGAAGGAAAGGAGAGACAGTCTTTGTATATATATTGTTTCACCATAGAAGAGATAGTTAAAATTGTTATATATATGTATACATATGTATTATAGTATTTATTGTGTAAGTAATAAATTGTAATATAATTCCCTTCCCCCATACTGAGTTGTGCCTGTCTGAAAACTTCTCTACACACATTAGAAGAAATTGTAGAAAAACTTTTGAAATTAGCTTTTTGAAAATTTTTTTTTCCAAACCACCACAACCCAATAGGTACACTTTGGTCTTAGGATTTAAAGCACTTTTACCAAGAATGGGGAGCTCTTGGTTTTCCTCTTCTTCTGAGGCAAAGACTCTTTAACATAAACAAGATCTTGATGTGCCCATCTTTCTAGGTGACAATCTGCTAGACTAGGGCTATATTTCCTCTTGCACTCCATCGCTAATTTGCATTGAGCTACAGTCTGAGGAGCAGTGCAGAGAATGACAGCCTAAAACTATTCTAGGATGAGATTCATGCTTCCCGGATACCTCTTGGACAGAAACACTTGGGGAGACTAAAGGTAAAGACCATCTGCCTGAGAACTTGACCTTGCTGAAGGCTTGAGCAAGGATCTTTGCTGCTCGAACCGGCACCCTCCTGAGGGTGCTCAAAAGCAGAACTCTTTACCTAAGATACTTTAAAAGAAGAAATGCTTATTAAAAGTAGAAACTTTAAAGTGTTAAGAAGCAGCTCAGCAGAATATATTTAATGTCTCTATGACTACAATGCATAAAGTCTTCATATTTATCTTACAGTGATGCTAAACCATCAAGTAATACTTTCAACTTTGACTTGAAATTCCATAATTTTTAATTTTTACTAATTAAAATCTTCAAGAAAATCTGAATAAATTATTAAATATTTCCACTGATAGATTTTGCCTCTTCTAGTCTTGGAATTTTTCCTTTCCTAAGTCCTCTGCATTGCAATTTTTTAGCACTGAGGACTACAGCCTATAGGTAAACAGTAATGAAATGCTCTTGTGTAATTAGAAGTCTTTGCATTTGTCTACTTTTTTGTGTTTCTGCATAAATTAAATGTAGGATGTACTTCAGATAACAAACCAAAGAGAATCTTCAGCTACTATAATCAATTTTATGTTCTAAAAATGGCTTCATTTTAAATAGGACTTAGTAACAAACATTAGGTTTCCTAGTCTGTATCAAGAAATAGGAAGCACACATTGTGGATGTTATTTCAGAAGTAACCTCTGCAAACTCATGGTCACGGAGTGAATTACTTGCCTGTGACTGGAACTTAAAGTATTATGATGTCAATTAAGTCAATAGTTAGCATTTGTATAGACTCACTGGTACTTCTATTACTACTATTATTTTGTGATGAGTTTGTGTTTTCCAGAATGGTTAGTTCTTAGCAGGAATGAAATAAAAGCCCATTGATAATGTCTGCTTTGCCTCTTTCTAACTTCCAAATACATACTACACACACACAAATAAATGCATGTGTACATACATATACCCAAACATACCTTTTAGGTACCGTTGTAAGGCTGGACAGTAAAAAACTACTTAAACTGACAGGGATATGCATGCCTATATACACCAGCTGCATACTAGAAATCAATTTTTTCTGCTTAAGAGACAGATTGATCTGAAGACCAGGGAAGTAAGTACTGATACCAGAGTACTCCGATTCTGCTCAGCTGGACAATGTAACAACAGATGTGGGTGGGAGAAGAAAAGGAAGAGAAGGCTGCTGCTTTTTCATCTACAGTACTGTATGTATTTGCCTTCGATGCTGTCTCAATTCTGCTGGGAGCCTTAGTGTGAATATTTTCAAAAGAGAGTAAGCACCAAGATCTTTTTATGCCAATACTTTTTTTTGCAAGAAATCACACATTGAAACTGTTTCACAGGGCAGCTGCAGCATATACAAGAAAATATTAACAGATATACAATATAAATATATTATTTGCTAAAACTTATCAGAAAGTCTAAGTATTTATAATTCACATCTGCTAGGGGTACATTACTAGAAGACAATACTAGAAGACAAACGTGCATTATTCTGCCAAAGCAGTAAATAAATATGAAAACATGTATATACCTTCTTTTTCCACCGAGTCAACAACAGCATTGACAAGGTGTATTACAGTCACTATGGAAGCTTGTAAAAGGTATAAAAGGAGCAAATTAAACCAAACCTAGAGTTAATATCACTTTAAACAACATACAGATATAAAAAAACACACTGAAAATTGCAGTCCATTACTATTTTAGAGAGCAAGATTATCTAGAAAGCAGTTGCATATAATAAATAAAATACATCTCTAAATCTCAACTTTGTTCTTGCTAAACATGCAGAAGTATTGTAACTACTCCTGAAGCAAACTTTGCATGGGCAAAGCTGCTTTGCAAAGCTGCTTTAGTTGTGTTAGAATTTCCTAAATGTTGCCTAAACATATTTGTTTGCGTAATACTTCATCTACATAGCAACAAACTAGACTTTTCTATAGGCTTGAGTTGGGTAAATTAAGGAGTATTGCATTAGACTTCCCCTTTAAAAATGAGAATTACATTCCCTTCCCCCACAATGAAAGTTAAAGGAAAGAAATTTTCACTGAAATGAATTAAAAGTTGAGAATATGAAACATATCTACTCAAAATTTCTGTTGTTGACCTTAAGTTGTGTGTGAACTGTGATATCACAGTAGGAATACCAAATTCAGGGTGTTACATTGTTATTTAAAAACAACAAAAATGAATGTATTTTTATGTCTTCCCTTTCCCAAGATACTTCTGGTAGGGAAAAGAATTTACTATTATAGGGTAGGATGAAGTAAGCACATGCAATTTGTTTGCATGGCTCAGGAGTTGAATTTCAAGCTAATAAATTCTGAATCTACCAAAACAGAAGGAAGCAACAGTATCTATGATGCTACAGCTATTTCTCTTAAAATGATGTATTAATGAGTAATCAATACATGACAAGAAATGGGAGTAAGAATATATGAAATATATGTGATGGAGAGGAGCGGAAAACAACATGTACAATACAACACTTAAAACCACAGGAAAAAGGTTGAAAGTTGGTATCAGGTCTATTGATAAAATGATGAGGACTATAAGCATACCATTTTACTTTCACCAATCATTAACACAGATTTTTTTAATGCTGTTAATAACAAATCACTCTACTTCATTGAGAAGCAGAATGTTCTTTATTCCTAAGCTAAAAGAATTTCAAGTTCTTTTTACCACACAGAGACAAAAGCAGAAATTGGAATAAAGAGTCAAAACGCCTTAACTTAGTGAATTAAGTTATGAGACAACTGTGGCTTTGTCCAATCAGCATGAAGTGTTTCTGAATACATAGATGCATTCATATCAACTGTAAAAGCATCTGTCATCACAACAGAAAAATAAAAGACTTCCAATTAATAATAATCAAACCCACAAATATGTATGTTGATTATATTTTGATGGACTGGAGTTGTGATCAAAATAATTATATTTTTATTTTTATATTGGCTTTTTTATTGTATGAAATGTTTTTATTCATTCATTTTAATCATGGTGAAAGCCAAATATACTGTTCTATTATAACAAAATTCTTTTTTGTTTAGCTTCCTTCATTACTAAAGTAATCAAACTTACAAGTAGTCCCTTAAACTCTGCTCTCACTCAGAACTGATCTGATCCATATGGGAGCTGAGGTCGCAGCAAGAAAAAGAGAAGGAAACAAATGAAACTGTAACACCAGAAAGCTTTTTCCTGAGAGCTGAACGGCAAAGCGAAAGTTATATTTGTGCAGAGGCCATCGTTTAAATTCACTGTATTCTTGCATAAGGTGATAACTAATGATAACCTAAAAAGAGTTTCTCAAATTTTACCACCTTTTAAACACAAGGCTCTGAACACCCTGGGCTGCATTTTCACTGTAATATTCCAACAACAGAATGATTATATATAATTTTAAGGTAAAATACTTAACACAAAGTGTAAGACAGGTAAAATACTTCAAAAAAATTAACAAATTTGGGTATTAACATAAGTAAATACAGATATATATTAAATAAGCTACTATTTAATATATACTCAATATATGTAAGTCTTATTGACATTAAGAGATATAGATGC
The DNA here is from genome assembly GCF_003984885.1 of Neopelma chrysocephalum. Lineage (NCBI taxonomy): Eukaryota > Metazoa > Chordata > Aves > Passeriformes > Pipridae > Neopelma > Neopelma chrysocephalum. The sequence continues at coordinate 7,251,288 of NW_020897700.1, read as the reverse complement.
AAAGACAGAACAAATGAACTTAAGTGGCAGTACAGAATGATTGCATTTTACATACCATTGTCATCACACGATTCAGACTGGAAGGAGCTGAGAGATTGGACCTCAGACATGCTTTCTCTAGCACTATAAGGATGGGAGTTCTTTTCATCCAGAGGCTTTTTAGAAAGGCAGGGGTCAAGATCTACTACTTTAGCTGAAAGAAAAAAGTTTCAATTGAGACGATTAATAGATTGTAGGCTAAAGAGTCAATAAAATTTAAGGCTGAGATCTACACATTTTTACAAAACTTAATAGAGCATGAAGCCTGATCCTATTCATAACCCAGTAAAGTCATAATGTTTTCGTACCCTAACAGACATAGACAGTGTTTGCACTAATATTAAAATTATACCAGCACATGCATTTAGCAGAAAAGAAAAAATAAGAACATTTCTTACTATCATAGTCAAAATCCCAGCTGGGTTTCTGTATTGAATCACTGTCTGAAGGTGAGTTGGAGGGAGGTGGAGGTGGCAAATTTGGTGCTACACTGCAAACAGCTACAGCTTTTCGGTGACCATGTACAGAATCTGGGTTAAAAGTACTAAACTCTGGGTGCTCAGGGATAGCAGACCCCTCAAAAGAATTCCTGTCAAGGTTGTTCCTGGAGTCGCTTGGAATGCTTGGAGTGTATGAAATGGGACGAACAGGAACCTGTGGTGGAATGTCAGAATAGATGTTCTTATTCAATTTTGCATCAAAATACGGTCTTTGCAAGAAGGCTGTTGTAGCTCCCAGTTGTTTGTCTTCAGGTTCTGGCTGGTGCTTCTTCTTTCTACTAACTACTTTGCGGCAAACAACAAAAATCACAACTAACAGGAAGATTCCTGCGATGAAAACAATAATCCCAATCACTTCAGCTAAGCTAATGTTCCAAGATGTTGAAACGTATTTATTAAGAACAATGTCTGTGCAGTGTTTTCCTCCAAATCCACGACTACAGTTGCAGTGATATGAACCGTAAGTATTTTCACAAAGGGCACCATTAAGACATGGGTTTTCTATGCATTCATCAACATCAGTCAGGCACCTATCGGAAACAGAAAAGAACAATGATGTTTGGTTTACATTAGTAGTCTTTGTTGTAATCTCCTTGTTCTCAACAATTCTGGATATATGTAATATAGAGTACTGCACACTATCAGGCAACATCTGAGATTTCAACCAGTTTGAACTGTTATGTAATGCTATTAAAATTCAGTATGTGGAACACTACCTACCTTTCTCCACGAAAGCCTGCTTCACACTCACAAACAGGTCCATCCAAACTGTCAATACATTTGCCACTGTTTTTACATGGATTGTCTTTGCAATATGGACCCAGCTGGCACCTGCAAAGCCAAAACAAACAAACAAAAGTGCATGAATGAACCATTACTTTACTGTAAGTGAGTATATAGTGTGGGATTCAGGCTGTAATATAAGAGCAATCATTAACTTCAACTAACTCCAGGGGGTCTCAAAGTCAGCTTTAAGTAGGAAACAGATAAAAAAGGAAACAGAAACAGTGTTACATTTGTAGCCTGTTCTCTAAGGGGTTCATTGATACAAAAACCCCATACAAACATACCTTTGACCTGTGTATTGTCCTCGGCACTGGCAGATAAAATCATCACTGACCGGGATGCAAGTCCCACCATAAAGGCAGGGGTTGGAAGAACATGGGTTGACACTTACATCGCAGTGAGTTCCCATAAACAAAGGTAAACACTTGCAGTAGTAACCTGAAATCAAATACAGTCTTTTTCAAAAAGACGCACATGGTTTTACTGAATTTGAGATAAAATCCTCCCTGCCCACCTACCTGTTCAAAGACATAGAGGATGGGAAAAAATAGAAATATTTTTTTTGAAAGATGAAGGAAAGTCTAACAGTAAGGTTTATCTTGAACCTGATGGATGGACAACTTTCATCTCTCTCACAATACTCACGTTGTCACAATTATTTCAGAATTTTTAAAGGAAGACTCTAAAGTAGGCAGTTAAGAGGACGGACCTCAGGTCGTGACACTGAAGATTAAATCCCCACTTTGCCAGATGGACTCTTTTACTTCACATCCCAAGGAATTGAATTTAGAACACAGGCAGACAAGAGCCTTCCTACCTGCTCAACAACCAACTTTCTACAGCTCTCTGGGAAAGCACGAATTATGCATAAAGTTGTTTTGTCCTTCAAAGCAGGGAAGCTGAAAAGCAGTTTTGAAAACTGAAAGCAGAAGAATATAGCACAGCTTACCTCCATTTGACAGTGCGTTGCAGATGCCTCCATTCTGACATGGGCTGCTTGAACAACCATCTGTGGTAGTCAGTAAGCATCCAGGAGTGACATCCACAGATTCTTCCATGTGTGCATAATTTCGTGGCTTGCTGTTTAGGGGCAGCTCTTGTCCATTAAGTACAACAGAGTCCATACAGCCTCTGAAACCATTGCTAACCTGAGGACTTCTACCATGTCTTGTACCTTGCTGACGAATATGACCACCAAAAAACACATGATTATCTAAGTTTAGTGTCCTAAGTGTACCAGGAGCAGTACCAGATGCAGTATGCACCCTATCCAGAACCAGTCGGGCATAGTTTCCGTCCACTTCAAGAGATACTGAATGCCACTGGCCATCATTTATCTGAATGCTCTGAACAGAGACAATCCCAGGTCCACTGCCACAATCAAATTTATATTGCAGTCTTCCATGGTGAATCTACAGAGGAAAGCCACAACACCAATAAATGGTCTGCATACTTAAAGAGTATGGAATATTGATGCCTATAAAAGTTTATGTTTGCTGGAAAGACAGGATGATGGTGGTGTTCATAAAAGGCAGTTTAATAACATTGTTTTCCAAACAGTCACAGCAACTGTGATTCATTCAATATAGTTCTTTTAATTAAAACCTACACTTTGTACAATTTTTTCCTCTAGTAAAGAAGTCACAGATCATAATCAAAAACTTACAATACTTCAATACCTTTCATCTTGTGCCTTCAGTATTATAAGCAAAAAAATTTAAAGTTGTTGCTTAAAAAAGGTGATTAGTGAAGCTTTTTTTGTTTGTTTTACTTTTAAAACATTAAAGAAAACAAATTCCTTTTACTCATTTAAAAAATTCTGTACAAGTTTATCACCTAGATGTATAACACACCCTACCTTCAAGGCAATTACCAATTATAACAATTCTACAGAGATGTTATGACTCAATCTTTTAATTTGGCACAAAAAATGGTAAGAAGATGGTAGGAAGAAAAGAGGAAATATGCACTTGGAGATTTTAGCATACCTCTAAGATACTGTAGTCTGTTCCTCGAGCATACATAACAACTGCATGAGCAGAGTAAGTTCTAAGTCTCATTGTCAGCTTCATTTCCTCTTTGTTCTCAGTTTCCATGAGACGGTATTTTACATAGCTGCTCCCAGTAAATGTCACAGCAGAGCCAGCTGGTGCTTAGCAATACAGAAAAGTATAAAATGTATTAGCACATGACTGGAATCAAATTTATATTTGGAAAATAATAGACTTTTTTAGAGTTAATTCCTTACCAGGACACTGTCTAGCTTTGCTGTCTTGGCAAACACAGGTGTATTTTCCTTCCTTTGGATCTCCTAAACATTCAGTACCTTCAGGGCATGGGTTTCCTTCACACACACTATTCACCAGGGGGCATTTCCCTTCTGTAAAACAAAATCCATTATTTCTTTTCTTTCGGCGGTAATACTGTTTTGTGAAAAGGGACTCTTAAGTACAGTAGTTGAAAGTAACTCAAATAATATTCCTAACTATCAGACGTGAAAGTGAAGTAACAGTTACAGGACATGACTGGCACAGATTAGACAAATGGCATATAGAGTGGTTGATGTTCATCCTTATCTTGACTACTCAATTTAATTGGTAAAAGTGGGAAACTGGTGTTGTGGTTTAAGGTTTACCATTACTATCATTCACCATAAAACCCAACATGTCGATATTAAACATGGACAGAGTGAGTTGGGGGGAGCAGGAGAAAAGCACGTCTGTATTTGAGACAGAAAAGGAATGGGCTTTAAATATTTACTTCATATGTGCAAGTTCACCCAGCAACGTTAAGTCTTGATTTTAAAAAGCAATGTTGTTTTCATCTTAGCTAAAGACAAATTAATATTCTGCTATAAATCTGTATGCTTATATGTATTTTAATAAATATTAATTTTCCACATCACCCTGTCATTCCCAGCCAAGTTTGGAAGCTGTGTGGGCCACTTCCCTAAGCAGAAACAAGGAAGTATTCAAGGAACTTTTCAAGAACTTACCTTTGTGCACACAAGACTGAAAATGGCCATCAATATAGAATAGGGAACAACAAAAAAAAATAACTTCTACCATAAAATGGAAAACAAAGGTGTACCCATAAAAAAATAAAAATCCACTCCCATAAGCTTATATTATGTAAGCTCTTAAAATAAGGTAATGAAGTAAGAATTACTCTTTACTCTGAAAAAAATTAGGCAAATGTTGCAGCAAGGATTACAGAACATTTTTAATCTTGTCCTGTAATATAAAATTCCACACATGCATTATAGCTTTTTAAAACCAGAATAATCTTTTCAAGGATATGGTTCTCCTTACCTTTACAAAGACAAACTGCTCTTCTGTGATGTCGGGGAGTGACAAAACTCAACCTGGCTGTGCTGTGCGTTGACATGATGTTCTCATCCACTGTTACTTTTTCTTCACAAAATTTCAAAGGACAATCTAGGCCTGCGCAGAGCTTATGAAACACATCAACTATCCGGACACCTAAAATCTCCTCTAGGTCAGGCACAGAAGAGTTTATCTTGTGGAGCAAAATTCTCATTGGGTGGTGAGAGCTACCAGATTTTTCAATATTCAGGAGGACATCAAGATTTGAGGGAGGATCAGAAGGCTGCAAACTAACAATCTGGATGTCATTTCTCCTCACGCCCAAGATGTTTCTTAACGCTCTCTGGAAATTGCGCCAGTAATCACCAATAAATTCTTCAGGGGACAGGTTTGCAAAGCGTATTGCAATACTGTGATTTAGTAAATCTTGTGTGATTTGTCTGATGTGTACAGTAATATCAGCTGCAGTTGTAAATTTTCCATCTGTAACAGTGACATTTAGGAGGTACTGTCCTACATCTAACCTTTTATGTGCTATTAGTTTGCCACCAGTACTCGAGACGGAGAACAAGGATTCCATTTTGGGGTCCAGACTGTATGTCAAAGTATCATAAACATCTTGGTCGGTTGCATGAATTTTTCCAATGACACCACCTGAATACTCTTCCCCAAAGGCTGTGATAAAGATTTCTAGAGGTAGAATTGCTGGAGAGTAAATGCTTTCCTCAATAACTCTAATATCAATGTAAGTCAAAGATGACAATGGTGGTTTTCCATTATCTGCCACCTAAAGGAAAAATGAGGACAGATTTACATTTTTGCTTTGTCTCAAATTCTAATGTAGATATTTGTACTTCATACAGTAGAGCTGTATTTTTCTATCAAAAATAAAAAAAGTTAATACTGCAAATTTAAAAAGCTTAAAAAAACAGGCACAGACAAACATGTTTTCACTTCTCCGAAGACTAAAAGGCTACAGTGCTCTTATTACCTGAAAACGTCAGGAAGCTGCTAATGCTGGTAGCAAATACAGAGGAAATGTACAGAGGAAATGTACAGTAGCTGACTTCAGACAGCAGATGGTGCTTGAAGCTTTTTTATATCAGGCATGGAAACACACTACAAACTTGAAATGAGTCATGCACTAGAAATGTACAGCATGCTTCATCACAGTTAGGAGGTGGTCTGGAAGACGAACTAAATGTGGTATGCCAAACAGTACTTCAAAAGGAAAACAATACATGCAGAAAGTTACAACTAATTATGTTGTCTTTCATGATTTTTGATCATGGAGAGGGAAAAAACCCACCTGTAGTGCTATTTGCTTCAGACAATTAAAGTAATTATCTTTAACAGAATCAGCCTAATTCAATTTTAAAGCCTTTTTGAACACCCTGTTCTCCACCCCTTTTGGACAAAAATATACACTGTTGTTGTATGAAGATGAGACAAAAAAAGAGTAGAAAAGTGAGAAAAGAGCATTTTTTGGGTTCACTTGCTTTCTGTTTCTCAGCTCTTGTTTCCCATCTACCATTTTTCTCAGAGCTTTTTCCCAGTTACTGAAAGCGACGCAGAAGAAATAGCTAAAGAAGAACTGGAGAGATGTGAAGGTACAGTGGGGATACACAGGGCTCAGAAGGTAGAAGATATTCTTCATTGTTCAAAAGATTTTGCAATAATTTTACGGAGACTACAAGTACACTTTGAAGATCTATGCAGAGAAGCTGCTTTTGATTTTTCATACAGATTTAAGCAAAAAAGGAGTAACTTCAGGCACAAGATTATCTGTAGATGTGTACATAATCATAGCATTTCTAAAAGGTAATGCATATCTCATAAAACTACACGTCTTCATCTGTTAACTCCAAAAGACAGGCATGGCTAGAAACTTGCTCTCTTAGTTACTCAAACATAAATAACGAGAGAAAGAGAGGGAAGGAGGGAGAGAGAGAGAGAGAGCACTCAAATTGGCAAAGTTTTGTTCTGCCTAGATTTCTGCCTGGAAACAAGACATGGCAGACAGTTTAGCTACAGGAGAGATGCCCAAGGGAAACAAGAAAAGGCTCAAAACAAACAGACAAGCAAAATTATAACAAATGGACAGCAAGTAGGAAAGAAGAACCCCAGGAGAAATGATTTTTCAATAGTGCAGATATTTAAAAATCTGTTTTGATTCTACACTAAAGATTTCAGAGTGTGGCACAAAGGACTGCATGACTCATAGCTGAAGATTTCGCACACTAGTGCTGTGAGACATTCGTTAATGGATAATCTATTTGGTTTGGAAAGAGGGCAGGCAAATGTGAGTGGCATGCACATGTAAAGTGACCATTGGGGGAAAAAACCCCAACCTTATTTCTATTAAAACCACAAAAGTAAAGTAATGCTCATATTAAGTAAAGTCTTCTGGAGGTACTGGGTGGGTAGAGTGCATATGGGGGGAGTTGTTTGTGTTTTTATTGTTTTTTTTTTCATTTGTTTGGAGTTTTTTTCTTATCAATTACATGCCTGTAACTTAAGACCATCACTGCCTCAACAATCCATTCTGAAAGCAACTAAGGTGATAGATGTCGATACTGGAAAGCAGTGAAAGTCAGCTAAAAAATGAAAAAAGGGTATCAAGAGATCATAAACAGCCATTAACTTGTGATCTGTAAGATGAAAGTGCAGAAATTAAACAGAGTGCAAACTTGAGAAAATGCTTCCTACAACTTTTGAAAAATCTTTGTTTTAAATGAACAGGGGAAGAATATTTTCCCACAAAAGTCATGACTCTGGTTTTGTGTGTATCATTGGAACTGAAGTCCTGTGATATGGAAATGCTAGTTCTAGTCTTAGATAACTTCATACTCATGTTTCATAAGATAATAGCAAATAATAGCAGCGTTTCCACTGAAAAAAAGGTAGCATAGTGTGAAATGACAAATGGCAATTAAAAGATGGTGACATCTTTCCAGAATCCAGTCGGGAAACTTGTAAATCAACAGATTAGACAGGTCCAAAATATTGAGATTGAATACTACAGCGCACAAAAAATGCACATTAGTATAGTCTGCTCTAATGATTTACAGTCTCTGAGAAGTCTTTGTTCTAAATGAGTACATTTGTTTTAAGACACTTTTTTAGCTACTGGATGCCATTAAAATAGCCCTTATTCATTCCCTAATAAAAAGGCACTTTTCAAGTGCTGTGCTAAAGACAAGATAGCTGAAGTACTGACAGGCTGTTTGCAAGCAGCCTAGAGTCCAGGAAGTAGCTTAAAAATGAAAGAATTGCACGATTCCATCCAGAGGAAGATGTTAGATAGGCATCTCACATTTAAGAAAAGCCAAGAACATTAGGAAGGGCCAAACGCGCACTTAAATCATGAAAAGTGACAAAGTCAGTGAAACAGTCTACATAGAATAGACATAACTGCCTTTGAGTGCATTTATAAGGATATGTTTTAGAGGTAAAATAAATAGAAATTAGTTACTCCTTAGAGAAGATTTAAAATGAAACATATGAATCTTGTTCTACACTAATTCCACATATAGGAAAAACATTGCTTGTTCTTCTTCCATAAACGAAAAAGTGACTTTGAGGGAATAGGCATATCACTACTGAGTTAAAAATGGCTAACAGAGGAATGATACACCTGCTCCCTTTTCCATCTCAACTCTTAAACTTTAAATGAAACTATATCAGTTCTTATACTGATGGCTCCAGGTAACATATTTTAGTGACTCAACCAGCAAATTACAGTATCTGTGGGAATTTCTTCTTCTTTCCCCAAAGAAAACAGACTATGTATAAATATGTCACAATTATCCCAATGTGGACAGAATTCAGTATACACTGTTGCTTTAAAACTCTGCAAGTGCATGTTTACTCAGAAATTATCTGCAATAGTATATGTATAGGAATAACTTGGAGATTGAAAGAAATTCTTCATGTAAAAATAAAGGTAAGAATTTTTATTAAAATATGATTCTGGAAACGAAGTTTAAGACTAGCTATTTTTAGCCTACCAATTTTAAGTCCTCTGTTCACAGCTGCTTAACTTATAACTGAATTAAAAAGACCAAAAAATTGGTTTGAACTTTTCTTACACTAGGTTACAAAAAGTATTTGAGAGAACTTTGCTAGGTTAATGTAACCTTGTACATGGTCTGGCCCTTTTGCACAACAGTGGCAAATGTAGTACATAGTATATGTAGCATTTCAGGTAATTTTTTGGGTTTTATGCTGTGTTTTCCACTGCAAGATCCTGAGATCTCAAACTACTGCACTGCAAGTTTCAATGCTATGACAAAGGTGCACTGACTTGCTTTTCCAAACTTAAAAAAACATGTTTTCAATTGCCATTGGAAAAAGAATGTGGCACTACAGAAAAATTTTTCAGTACTGTTATGTTGTGCAACTTTCAATATCCCTGTTTCTGTCATATGAGTGTAGTCCAGCACACAGCTTCCAGGGTCAAAGTGACAGTGGCAAGAGGAATTCTGCAGTCAATAGTGAGTGACTGTAGGGATCTGTTCCCTGCTGGCTTTTCCAGCATCTGAATCCTGGAAGGCAGAGGGCTTATCAAGACCACTTACCCAGTTAATATTTTACTTACAACTTACTCCTACTGTTAGTTTAATTAAACTTCCCATTACACCTGTGTAGATTTCCATTTAAACCAACAAACTTTGTCTCTGAAGAAGTTACCTCAAGGGATACGCCTCAAATGACTACTTGGCATATCAGCATCTTGTAACAGAAAGACAAGTGGTGGACTGGGAATGAGTGGGAAAAGTTTACTAAATGCTTACAACGCAAAACAGCTAGAGGAGGCGCATCCTACCTTAATGTGAAGTAAATAGTGATCCCTCACTTTGCGATTCAGTGTAGCACTTGTGGTCAGAATTCCCTGCTGGGTAATCTCAAAAGTGTTCTCTTCATTTCCACTCAGGATGGTAAAGAGAAACGGAGGGCCATTGTGAGAAGAATCCTTGTCTGTCACCACGAGTTGCAGCACACTAAATCCAATAGGCTTATTTTCCTATAAATATATAATACACATTGCTTTTGTTAAATTGAGGATATAGTCTGATGCTGATTTCTTCTTCACAACAGAAAAAAACCCCAAATTATTGTCAAACCAGTTAATCGGTATTACGAGAAATCAGAATGACCACATTGTTTAAGAAAAACTACTACCCTCTGAGAATAAAAATAAAAAACAGTAAAAGGAGAAAGGCAGTACATTTTTAAACTTTGTATTATATTTTGAAAGGTAGTTCAGCCTTGACACTTTACATTTTCCACTTCTGGTCTGAATTAACATTACTGTAGCCTAATTACCGAGTCATCAAAGATTTCAAATTTAGCTAAAACACCTGTTAAGAATAATCCAATGCCTTTGTTGGGAGGATTAAAAAAACACATTCCTCCATCTGACCCCTTGTGCCCCTAATTAGTGTTCTGACTATAATTGAGGCTGCTACAGTCACAGTCCAACTAAAATATGAAATCCTGGCTTTAAAATTTGCATCATAAAATCCCTTCAAGTTTGCATCATGTGGAGGCCTGAGGTTTCACAGACACTTCGAATACTTTGGCTTATCATATATCTTACACACACATACAACCTTATCTAACACTTTTAACACCTCTTCCAGAATACTTGTGCTATACTGTATTGACTAGATTTTTAAATATAATACACATTTTAAAAGCAAAAACAAGTAGAGACATTATTTTGAAGTACAACAATAACAAAACGCTATCCTTTCACAGTTGCCAAAACTTCTAATGACAAGCATACTCTTTTTTCTTGAAAGAATAAGTCGTTTTAGTTATCAGACATTGCAGCTGAAGCTTTTTTTCCCTTTCCTCAAAACACACAAGGACTACCATTTTAAAATACAAATATTTACATTTGGACATTTAAAGGAATTTGATTTTCTTAATAGTTAAGCACATTTCTAACTGTGTCCAAATATATCCACCTCTAATACATTAGGAAATGCACACCAGCATTCTTGGGCAACTCCTTCAGCTTCTTCCGTGCTACCTTCATACTAAGACAGGCTTATATGACTGAAATATAAAACAAGAGGTCGTCCTTTTAAATTGAGTAAGAGAAATATTACATAATCCGCAGTTTTAGGAGATACATTAACATTTACTTCAAGAAAGACTAACTGGGGAAAAGAAAATCCCTTTGACAGCGCATAAACACACAAATCTATGAGGGGTTTATGTTGTTTTGGGTTGGGGTTTTTTTGTTTTGGGTTTTTTGGTTGGTTGGTTGGTTTTTGTTGTTAGTTTGTTTTTTAAAGCAAGATCCAGGACATCTTACTTGTGGAGGGGGGCTTGAACTTGGAAATTGGATTTTTGAGGGTCTCAAACCACCACAATACTCTATGTATATTGGATAGAGATTAATCACTTTGTCTTATTTCAGAAAGCTACCTTACATATCATGTACACCATCTCAAACAGAACTGGTATGTTAGGATGACACAGTGCACCAGATAACATTGCCTGATCCTCACTGATCTATTGTACTAGACCAGGCACCAGCAACAGCAAAAGGACCCAAGGGATTGAGCTCATTTACAGTAGATAAAGGTCTGAATACAATTCCTTTGTTGTCTTTCCTTTATTCTCTATTGAATTCAGGAAGACAAGAAGTACAGACACTGCCCTTGCTGTCTTTGCTTTAGTAGAGTTTTTTGAATCAGACAAGTACATGCCAGACGCTTGAGAATCTGGCCCACTGCTACCCTCCTAAGATGCAAAATTAGTCAAAGGATTGGTATGCAGCATTATGCAATACTACTCCTGTACTAAACACTTCTGATCCCAGAGAAGGCCAACAGAAATTAAGTCTTAACCTATGTGCCATGGTGCACAACACTAGCTTCACAGTAATAGGTACCTAAAAGATCTTTTTGTAAGAAGTAACTCTTAAGATTAAAAAGAAATAGTGAAATAATTATGTATTTTAACGTCCCTGTATGACGTTAAGAATGTTACGAACGTAAATGCAATGTATAATATGTACACATACAAGGAACATGAAAAAGAACCTAGAGAGGTTGTAGTCTCCCTCACTGGGGATGTTCAAGAACGTCTGGATGCAATTCTCTGCAGTGTGCTCTAAGATGATCCTGATTGAGCAGGGAGGCTGGACCACATGACCCACTGGTCCCTTCCAACCTGACCCATTCTGTGATTCTGTGAACTTGCAATGCAAGTTTGTAAATAATCTGCACAATAGGAACTTTGTAACCCTTAACACTTATTTGGTAAGCAGTCTCACGGGTGACCTTAAATAATTAAAAATACAGAAAAATAGAACTGAAGCATTAGATTTATTGATTTGACTACTTCATTATCTGTATTTACCTGGATGATAACACTATAGTTTCCTTTTGAGAATACTGGAGGATTATCATTTACATCAGAAACATCAATATTAACTGTGGTTGTATTAAGTCTAGGTGGACTTCCATTATCTGAAGCTTGAACTGTCAAGGTATATCCTGATATCTAAAAAACAATCAAAAAAAATTTCAAACATTCACTAAAGAGCAAAACGTAACAATCTCGTAATGATCTCTATATCATTAAATTAATCTCAACAGCTCAAAAAGCATGAACAATTTACCTTTTCTCTGTCTAGAAGCTTAGCCACTTTTATTTCACCCCTGGTAGGGTCAATTGTAAAAGGATTTCCTTGATTGCCATCTATAATTGTGTAGTGAATGCGGTTGTTAGAAGGTCCATCAGCATCATCTGCCATAACCTAAGGGACATTACAGTTTCATCAGTTTCATTTAAAAGAGGTTGAAATAGACTCTAGCACCTTTCAGGTGAACTCATCCTGAAGATGAGCTGTTTTGATCTAACACATTTCATAGTTTTAAGAGAAATGTCATCCAAATAGAACATACCAACATCACTTAATTTCCTGAATTTCTTCTGAAAATGAAGTCATATTCTCATGAGGAGAACATAAATATATCACAAAACATCATCTATTTTCCCACAGCATCTGAAGTCCCCGGTTCTGAAACTTTTTCAAAGTAAATTTTCAGTTCACTCAGTGGCAAACATCTATTCATTTATGTTCACCTTCAAATCAACACTTACTCCTTCAAGACGGAAGCACGATCATCATGACAGTATTTTTCAAAAAAACAATACGTACTGTAATAACTGATTGTTCAAGCACAGCGTCTTCACTGATTACTGCAGTGTAAGTGTCTTGGCTAAACACTGGAGTGTTGTCATTGATATCCGTGACATTAATATTCACTGTTACAACATCACTTAATGAAGGCGTGCCTCCATCTGTAGCTTCCACTGTCAAGTAGTACTCATGAGAACTTTCATAATCCAAGCTCTCAATGATAAAAATAGCTCCTAGGAAAGAAGAAGACAAAAAAAGCCTCACATAAACTCTGCTATTGTTGTAGTATTATGTATTGCAACTTTTTATTTTGGCCTGACAAATACTCAGCTTTTTCAGGGCTTGGATTTGTCACTGTAAAGCTGGAACTACACAGTGAAATGAGCACGCTTTACATGCGTAAGTAAAAAGATGAGAAATTCCTGCCATTACCACAGAAGACTCACACTTTAAAAACACTTGGCTTACATTTGTAATGTGAGTTTTTAACTGACTAGTTAAGATAGTGCAGTCCCTAACATACACATTGATTTGCTTCTGGAAGAGTTTTTCTGGAACTTTTTCCCTACTTTCAAATATATGGAGTTTATCTGGCAAAGTACTTCTATACTATAGTACCAGCATGCACACTGAAAAAAGCAGCTGGAAGAATTATAATTTCAATTACAGTAATACAATTAACTACTAAGAACTTCTGGGTAAAAATCTTATTAAAAACAAACAAACAAATAAACCCAACAAACTTTACCAGAAATTAGCTGTAGAAAAATAACTGTATACGAAAACAAAACTAGAACTGAGGTGTATGTTGATTTTTAACAAAGAATTGTCATTAATAAGGAAAAATTCTCTACAGAACCTAAATAGTTTCTGAGATTAAATCTAACTATCATGCAAGCCTAAAATCTCCACTGTCATGCTGGGTATATGGTTGAACACAATATTCCAAGCCCTTTAATGTTGTTTCAAACTTCTTTAAGATTACTGTCTTTGTGGACCAATGACTAGTTTTCCCAATCAATTTAATTTCTGATCCCTCTTTTACCAAGTCTTTATTTTCTTTTCTGAAAAGACTATTATACTTCTATTACTACAGATCTATGTCTTTTCACCCTCTCTGCCCCCAGGGTGGGGGGTATTCCAGTTAGGAAACCCTTACTCTTGCCAGCTAAATGAATCTTATCCAAGCAGCAACAAATAAAGTTCCTATTCTACATTCTACGGTACTCCTCTAGTAAACATGCTGGCAAAATGGTGAGAAGACAGTAGCAGCGACTACAGCCAGGATGATGCACGCAAATTATACATAACCTATTTGGTTGAACTCGATTGTGCTCGATTAGTCTAAAGTATATTCACAGTTGTAATCTGTTACCTGTTGTTGAATCGATGCTGAATTTTCCATGTTCATTCCCGCTGACTATTGCGTATGTGATTTCAGCATTGGCTTCAATGTCCCTACTTGCAGCGTAAATCTGGAGAACTTCAGTTCCAACCAAAATGTCCTCTGATACACTTGCACTGTATTCCCTATGCTCAAATACGGGTGGATTATCATTTATATCCAAAACAGAAACTATAAGACTACTTGTTGAAGATAGTCTTCTAGGTAAACCTTCATCTGTAGCCTTTAAAGTTAGCGCGTACACAGCCTGTAATTCCCGATCCAAAGGCTTCTCCAAATGAATGATTCCAGAGAATTCATCAATAGAGAACTGCCCCTCTGCAGAGTTCACCAGTGAATAAAGGATTTTACGGTTCAATCCTGCATTTTGAAAACAATTTTCAAGTACAAAGCAGCTGTTAAAATATACCAGCATAATAATTGTTCTGATAGCTATAGAAATAAAAACATGCGTGCTAAATATTATCTTTCATGTTAAAAGTAAATTTTAGCAAGAGTTAAAAGCTCTTGTGAAGGGCAGAATAATTTAAAAAAAAAATTAAGCTAACACTTAATTGCACTGATTTTCTGTCACAGAGAAAACATGAAGCATGGTTATGCTTCAGTCACAGTACTAGCTACTATGAAACAATTACTAATATAAATCTAATTATAACTTTAGAAAAACAGCATCTGCTTAGCAGGCTTGAAATAACAGAGGAGGATATGGGAGAGTTAGGTTGCATCAAATAACTAGACTCAATACCAGTAAGTTTATCTAAGTAAGAACCGTGCCCCAAAATTACCAGGAACATAATTTCTGGCAATCTTTCTGTATAAAACAAACAAACGAGCAAATTATAGGTTTTGGGACAAAGTATTTCAGTCCTCCTGAAAGCCTCAAAGTGTGAAAACATCTGTCTGTTACCTTCCAAATGAGCAACCTAGCTTTACCATAGCTCAAAACAAGTCGGTTGTTTCACAGGACTGAGGCAACTATTCATTAATATCACTTGATTAATAAACTGATGATATATGGAAGTCATACACTTTTAAAAATATTTTATGCTGTTGTATTCCTTACAAGAAAGCCTATGAACAAACTCTTTATAATGTCGTTTTCAGTTCATGTTCACTTAAATACTTGTAACTGAACACTGAAGATAAAGAGACAGCAAAAATCTTAACACGGTGTCATACACAGAAAGCTACAACTGACCAGAGTTCTCTTTATGGTATGATCATCGATGGCTAGCCAGAGAAGCACACATTCAAAAATCTATGAATGCATATTTACATGAACAGACATGGCTTGATACGACCTTTTACTTACATCAGGAGAAAAAGGATGAACCTAATCCATCATAATATTAATATATAACCACACTAAAAATATCTTATATTTTGTCTCTCTCCCCTCTCTTCTTTTTTGCAGACACACAAAAGGGATGTCTTCCAAGCTACTCACACATGGAAGTCAGGTGTTACATGATTTAGTAGACCTAAATATATCTTTCAGGAGTCTATTCCTGAGTGGTGTTGAACATTGTCAGTTCTACTGAAACACTTGACACATCTCAGGATAAGACTAAAAAAACAATACTATAACTTTGAGACCATGACAAAAGTATTGATCAAAGAATGCATACCTGCATCTGCATCTGTTGCCTGCACTCTTGTCAAAAGGGTTTTAGGCTCTGTGTTTTCAAATACTGTAATGGAGTAAGTATCAGTTGTAAACTCTGGGGCATTATCATTCACATCTTCCAGAGTCAGAATAATATTAGCTTGGCAGAATCTTCCTCCTCCATCTGTGGCTTTTACTAGAAGATGATAAACTGCTTGTTGCTCACGATCAAGTGCCATTAATGTTTTCAGTTCACCTACAAACAGAAAAACACAAGTAAGTTGAAGTAAGTTGCAAGACTTCAAGTATCCCTAACACGTTTTTCCCTAAAATCAGAAAAACTAAACAACAATTTTCTTCTTTACAGAAATTTCATCAGTGCCTAAGTCAATAGCTGTACTGCACTAATGAGCTCCACTTTGGCCAAAGCATGTAAGTGACCTGCCTTTTCAACTTGAAAAGATTAAACACTAAAATTCCCTTTTTTCTTTACCCCCAATGCTGCTTTTGAAACAAAAATTAGCTAAAGTAAAACTATCTGATGGTGCAAAAAGAGAAAAATGTGTATGCACGCACAAATCCATATGTATTTGTGCAACAACAATGAAAATATTAGAACTCTGTCTTTAAAAAAATGCAAGGTTAAATCCATGCCTGGTTTTCCTGGGTTATTTAGTTGTATTCCTTCCACAGCTATTGATGTTTCCTCCTCTGACATTCACTGAATAAACAGAGCTACTCACACTATCAGATATAACCTGCTACTACAGACAAACATGTAGAAGTCTTAACACATACTTTCTTTCCAAAATGACAGAAAAAAATGAGAAGCACTATGTGTAGTCATTGTCTCCTTTTAACCAATTCAAAAAAGTATTATGAAATACCTGTTAAAGAGTATTCTAGCCCTATCAAATTTGAATTTATGTAACAATATACTAGCACATCACACAAGTGACACTTAAAGAAAAAAAATACAAACCCCACAAAGTAAGGTCCTTCTCTTTATTTTGTCACTGAAGTATCCTAATCTCTGTATTTCCATTACATGTTTGTATTTATCTTATTTCATTTTTTCTATATTGTTTACTACTCTCTTCCTACTGCTTGTCTCCTGCAGCCCGCACAGTACAGGATTTTGGCATTAGCTGTGACCTATACTATAATCCAAAACACACAAATGCCATGAAAACCAAAATCAAGCAAGTTAAAAGTTAATTTTATTTATATAATGCTTCCAATAAAACTGGAGGTGCTTTTGGTGTTTACTATGAAAAGAAAATTTGTTGCTCCTCAAATTTAATATATCTCATCCCATTTAATATACCAAAACAATTGATGGCAAAGATATTTTCAGTAATAAACCATTATTACTACTACTGCTATGATGAATATAAAAAGAACAAATTTTATAGCCTACTTTTACTCCAGTCACTTCAGCATGGAAATTTCTCGCTTCGAGGCAATTACCCTGTTTACTCTTTAGTTTCTCATCTATTAAAATACTTGCCTTTTGCTTGACTTCTATTCAATATGTTATTAGTATTTGTGTAGTAGAAACTCACATTTTAAACAGTTGTACAATAAAGCAACCCTTAGAAGAAAGTTTAAGTACTGACATTTATGTATGTCTTACTGTAATAGTAAAACATTTTATAAAATGAGGTGATGACTGGAATCTTGTATAGTGTATAAAGTATTATTACCTGTGTCTGGAGTGAGTCTGAATTTTTCTGCTCCTGTGCCATGCAGTGTGTAAGTAATTTCTGCATTGGAACGAATATCTGCATCTGTAGCAGATACCTGCATTATCAGTTTGCCAGGAAGGGTATCCTCAGGAACGGAATCAGTGTATAAAGTCTGCAAGATTTTAAAGTTACAATAAAAGATTAAACATATGCAGTAAGCAGAGCTTGGGAAGGCGAGGGGAAGAAGGAATGACAGAGGAAATAACATTCTGTTTGAAAGTTTGGTAACATATGAAGTGAACCAGAGGACGAAACAGCTGAAAATTAAAAGAACTTATGATTTTCTAATTAATTAATTTGCATTTATTAGATTATTCAGAAAGGTATTTAATACTGCAACTAGAGGGACTCTTGAATATCACTGCACTGCTAAGAACTCTAAACACTTGTAAACGATTAACTAATAATCAAATGCATTCCCAAAATAGGAGTTATAAATGTTTCTTAATTTAATATTTTCCTCTTTTGGTGGAGCATCTTTTCTAGGCCTGTCTCAATCCACATGAAATTGATATCTACCTTTCTTGTAGTGACACAAAAGCTTCTAGATAAAATAAAAAATAGGAAAAAAGATTTAGAATTTAAAGGCACTAAGCATCCCTGCAGCTCAACCATCTCATGAATGTACGTTAAATTAGAAGTACTGAGTCTTATAACACCAATATTAACAAAGGGAAAAAGAAGAAACAAAAGCTAAAAACCCTGACTTGGCAGTCTGTATATAACCAACATAAACATCAACTAAGAAAAGAAACATAATATTCGCTCTATACTTGCCCTTCCTAGTCCAAGGTAAGATTTCCACCTGGTAATATCAAATATGTGTTCAACTATGAAAAGTCCAAATGTGCTAAAGTAAACAAATAAACAAACACAAAAAAAACCCCCAAAAGCTGGGTTTCCTTGTAAGGCAATTACACATCTTGCAAGGGCCACCTTTCTGGATTTTTCCATTTCTAATTTTTCATGTCCATTTTTGCATACTATCAAATCTGGTAAGGTAGACAGCTTTGAAACAAGAAAACATTTACGGATTACAGATTTTTGGTGCTTCTGAATGCAACTGCAATATAATCTTCCAGTTTTTTCAACTCTTTTATCACAGGAAATACACACATGTATCAACTAAGTGATGTTATACAGTCTTCTTTGAGACCTTGGTTCTTTCATAAAATAGAGCATATAAACTATCATGGTTGCAGCTTCAAACAATTCCTTTTGGAAAAGCATGCATTAACACAGAAGAAATGTACTACAATTATTCTTATATTCTTCAAATACCCATTGAGTGTCAAAATTCCATCAATGAATTGTCTCTGGATATTTAAAAAACATGTCCATGAAGTATCTTTTTTTACGGCATTCTATCTTAATAGTTAAAACTTTTGTTACTGGTTTAAAAGGAATAGCTATTTGTCAGTCTCCTGAGAAGCAATTTCAGAGGAAATGTAGATTTTATGTATGAAAGGAGTTGGACACAGAAGGCAAGACTCTGCCTACCTTTTCACAAACAGGGCTATTATCATTAGCATCAAGGACTTTAACCTCCACCACAGCTTTTGTTGCAAAGGTCCCATCAGTAGCTGTAATATTTAGAAGATAATTATCCTTTTCTTCCCTGTCCAGAGGCTTTTTGACATAGACCTTCCATTCATTCTGTATATTTTCAATAGCAAACTGTCCCAAAGGATCACCTCCTGAAATATGAAAAGAAATATTTATTACTACTGTAACTTTATCAAAATTAAGGTATAGTCAAAAAGAAAAGAAAGTAAATGTAAATAAGCACCCACTCTCTATGGCTTTACAAGAGAAACAGCTTCATTTCCCAGATAAAAATTGTCAGTACATGCTCATATAACAAATTTAACTATGGCCAACAGAATCCATAAAAATCAATACAGAAATTCATGTAGCATTATAGAAAACATCAAGACATATGCTAAGTAAAAACAATAAAATACTCCATTGAAAATTAATACCCTATTATTTTGTGAAAATTCTTTCACAGTCTAAGTGTAAGTACATTTTTAAAATAAAATTTGAGACATAAGTAAACAATAAACATAGGAAAGTGTTTTAAGCAAGGCATACATGAAACAAAGCTGAGATCTGCTTTCTAAACCTAATTTTTCCACTGAAGTTTTTCATATGCATACTAAGACACACACACTCTCTTTGCAGCTCTATAGTTTCAAATACTTGCAAATCATTTCAAAGATTAAGTTATATTGCACATCATTCCAAGACCACTCAAATGATTATTCTGACATTACCCCAAAAGATTTACCTGTAATGTAATAAAAGACTTGTCTATTGGTTTCTTCTGTGTCAGCATCAGTTGTACTCAGTATGGCAATTACCCCACCAGGAGGGTCATCCTCACTGACTGTTCCTTTATATATCTCCGCAGTAAATCGTGGAGGATTGTCATTCACATCTGTAACAGTAACTTCAACTACAGCCATAGAAGACAGTTGAATTTTTTCACCCCGGTCAGATGCAACCACTGTGATTTTGTATTTGTCTCGTATCTCATGATCAAGTTCTTTAAGAGTGGTAATCCAGCCAGTCTCCATGTTTATGGCAAAAGACTCTATAATGTCTACCTCTTGAGAAGGATCCAAGCTGTAAGTAACCTGCCCATTGAGTCCTGAATCTAAGTCAGTTCCTTTAACCTGTATGACTCTTGTTCCAGCTGGTGTGTTTTCTACGATGAATGCTTCATATGGATTGGACTCCAAAATGGGTTTGTTATCATTTGCATCTTTTATCTGAATGCTTACCTCTACTGAGGAAACAACATTATAAACTTCATTTGGATACTGTGCTCGAACTGAGAATTGGTACCATTTAGTTGTTTCATGATCAAGATTCTTCTCAAGTTTCAACTCTCCGGTCTGTCGGTCAATCACAAAAAAGTCATCTCTGTTGCTTTCAGGAGTGTTCCCTTTAATCAGACTATATACTAAAGTCTGATTATGCTCTGCTTTGATAACATCTATCACAGTCCCAATTGGAATGTCTTCAGAAACTGCATAAGAATAAAATGGTTCTAAAAATTTTGGAGGAGGTACTTCTGGTGGGAGTATTCTAGCATAGACAGGAACAACTGACTCTTTCTGGGGGGATCCACCATCAATTGCTCTAACAAGGAAAGTAAGAAACTCATTTTCCAAACCAATTAAGCTTTCTTTTGTAGTAATTATACCAGACAGAGAATCGATTTCTAAATTCTCTCTTACATTTTCAGACTCTGCTTCAATACTATATGTGATGTCTGCATTTGTACCCTCATCAGCATCAGATGCCCAGACTTTAATGACAGAAGTACCCCGTGGAACATCAGATCCAATATTTACTTTATACTCTGTGGCTCGGAATTGAGGAGCATTATCATTGTCATCTGTAAGTATTACGTTAACAGTACAGAAAGCAACTTTTCCTCCTGAATCTTTGGCCATTAAACTAATGGCAATTACTTTTTCCGCTTGTGTTTCACGGTCAAGCTTTTCAGAGGTAAATATCTGCCCTCTCTCATTTGTATAAAATCTGTCTTTGGCAAAGTCATTCACAATGTGGTAAGTGATGTGGCCATGTGTACCAGAATCTCCATCTGTTGCTTTAACTTCAGTCACCAAGGTATGCAATGGAGCATTTTCAGCTAGTTCAACCTCATATTCATTCTGGCTGAAAACAGGACTGTGCATATTGGCACTGGTTACAGTTATATGGACTTGGGCTGAGCTTCTGAAGACCCCATCAGAAACAGACACATTAAGATTATAATGTGACTTTAGTGTCTGTCTGCGTACGTTTGAGATGGTGATAATGCCCGTTTTACTATTAATTACAAAATTCTTCTCATCGTTGCCTGTCAGAATGGAGTACTCCAGCTTGTCAACATCCGAACTATCTGCATCTGAAGCTTGCACACATGTCACAAAATGCCCTCGAGGAGCCAGTTCACTAATTTTAGCTTCATAAACCAATTGGCTAAAAAGAGGGGGGTTATCATTGAGATCGATTACATCAACTGTTACAATGACATCAGTACTCAAGGGCAGCATGCCACCATCTATGGCCCTTATTAGTAACTTGTGTTGTTTGAGTTGTTCATAGTCCAAAGTTCTTGCTGTAAGAATGAGTCCAGTGCTGCTGTCTATGTGAAAGTAGTCAAGACTTTCACTATTATCCTCAACCAAGTGATAGGAAATCCCCCTATTGTTTCCAGAATCGGCGTCTGTAGCGCTCACTTTTACAACAGATGTTCCAACAACAGATGCTTCAGAAAGTGTTGCAGCGTAAGACTGCTCTGTAAACACAGGAGGGTTATCATTGATGTCTTCCACTATTATGTCTACAAACACATCAGCATGTGCCCCAGTTAGGGAGTCTGTTGCTCGAACACTCAGTTTATAGGCTGGATGAGACTCAAAATCAAGTGGGGCAACAACATTTATAACTCCAGTGTTGAAGTTGATAGTGAACTGACTGAAAGGATCTCCACCTGTGATGCTGTAAAACACCTTAAGTCCTTCTGGGCTGTTCGCTTGTACATGTACCACAGGACTATGGAGCTGAATGTTTTCTGGTATCTCTGCACTGTAGAAAGGCTTTTCAAACACTGGCATAGCTTTACTCATAACTGTAATTGGGACTATAACTTCAGCAGAGAAAGCAGGCTCTCCTCCATCTTTTGCCACTACTGTGACTAGATACTCTTTATTTAGTATGTCTGGTTCAAACTTCTTCTTCAGGGAGATTTCACCAGTGGGATCAATTTGGAAATGTTCATGATGTTCTTTGAGATAGTAATGCACCTCTCCATTTCTGCCTGTATCTTTATCTACTGCAGTGACACGTTGAATAACATGGCCTGCTTCAGAATCTACTTTAACAACAGCATAATATGGAAGATTGACAAAAAATGGAGTGTTATCATTTACATCTTCCACTGTGACTTTAACTACAATGTGTGCAACAACTGATGGTTTATTTTCCCCTGTCACTTCTACGACCACATCAAAAGATTCTTGCTGCTCACGATCAAATGGTATTCCTGTTGTTGAAAGGACTCCTGAAGTTGGGCTTACTTTAAATCTGCTGTCTGGATTTAGAATATGGTAAAACAAAGGCTCATTTATTTGATTCCCTATAGCAGTAACAACAGCTATTGTTTTTGCCTCTGTGGAATTCTCCTGCACTGTTGCAGAGTAAGAACTCTGTGTGAACTTCAGCTGGCTTGCTTTGCTTTCTTTCACATTAATTTTTACAGATGCAGTGCTTGCAAATCTGCCATCAGATGCTCTCACTGTTAATTCATATCTGCTTCTTAACTGACTTGTATTTTGTACTGTTATATCTCCAGTCTGAGGGTTTATTGAAAATTTTTCTCCAATGTTGCCTTCAATAATGGAATAAATTAATTGTGAAAAAATGCCTGAATCAGCATCAGTGGCATTTACACTGATGACTTTCACGCCTTTATAGGTTGGAACCAGAATGGATGTCTCATATAACTCTCTCGAAAACATAGGAGGGCAATCATTGATGTCAATTACATAAATAGTAACATTAGCTGCATATTCTGCATATAGACGTGGTGTCCCCATATCATGTACTTGCACTGAGAAGTGGAAAATATTTGTCTCCTCATAGTCCAGACTCATTACTGTCCGAATGGCACCAGTGCTGGAATCAATGGCAAAATACTTGCGGACAGATGGTTCAACAATTTGATAAACAAGCAAAGCATTAGATTCTTTATCAGCGTCCGTAGCTCGAATTACTAATGGGATATTCTTGTCAGTCAGAACCACACTGTTAATTGAAGCTGATTCACTGATGAGTCCTGTATATTCAGCCTGCATAAAAATTGGTGTATTGTCATTCTCATCTCGAAGATGTATCAAAACTGTTGCATTAGTGGACAAGCCAGCCATGTTTGTTCCTTGCACAGTTAGAGTGTAAAAAGGCAAAGTTTCAAAATCAAGTATCTTCTGAGAAACAATGACACCTGAGTTTGGGTTGATAGCAAAGGCATCATCTGTATTACCATCTTTTATTTCATAAACTACGGAAGACTGACTGTATGCTGTAACCATTCCAACAAAACTACCAATGCTGGCACTTTCACTGATTTCTGTAGAATATTCTTTGGCTGTGAATTTTGGAGAGGCGTTATCAGAAACCGTAACAAATATGTGCACAGAGGTTACTTCACTCATTGGAGGATCTCCTCTGTCTGTAGCTTTTACCATCAGATTGTATTCTTCCTGGTTACTACGATCTAATTCCTTTGCAATTTTAATCATGCCAAAAATGGGATCAATAAGGAAGGAATTTCCAATATTCCCTGTGAAGAAAGAGAAAAGCAATTAAGAAAGAGGTGTACAGAATTTAAAGGATGACTGCTTATTTAGCTCTATAGCTCAAAGAGACATAGATAGAAGACAGAGTTTTTTTGACAAACATTTGTTAGCCTCTCTGGAAAGTTTTCTGTAATCAAGAGTTAGCAGTAATTCTAAGTTTACTTGTGGAAATATTGCATAAAATATAGTTAGCAAAGCCTTGAAAATAAATGCTAAAATTTTGGTTTAGCTAACTTAAGTATCTACTGTAGCTGAAAGAAACTTCCATTCAGAAGTTAACATCAGTGGAACAAAAGTTACATTTTATAATCTAAAACTATACTGTTTTGAAAAAAAAAGAAGGGTTTTAATGAATAAACACTTGTGAATCTTAATTGTTTATGCAAGTATTGTTTAAATCACTACTTCAGAAATAATCTTTCTGAATTGGACCGATAGTTCTCTCTCAACTTCCTATTGATACACAGACAACTTAATTGCTGTGACAGTATTAGAAGAAAAATAATACCTGCTGAGAAAAACCAGCTGCCATTTGATATACACTTGTTTGCTTTATATTTTCAAATATATAGATGAACTGCATATAATATTTGGCTCATGTACTAAACATGACAAGATTTAACATTTCACTTCCCTAAAAAATCACATTATTAAAGCCACTTTCTCAGCATAGAAAAAATTCATTAAGAACTTCTGAGTTATGCACATGAGTAGGCAAGAGGGATTTTTTGTGGTTTTTTTTTTTTTTAGTGGAGACTCTTAAACACAGTGGCATTCTTAGAATATTCCATTACAAATCTAGGCAGCTCTTACAAGCATTTAAGGAATGGTCCTTCCATATGCTTAGAACATAGTAAATGTCATATTTCTAGAAATAACAGAAAACAAACATGTATTTTAAGCAACTTATGAGACACTTAAATACATTAATTCTTTTCAGAGAATCATAAACAGAGCTTTGTTTTAATACAATGTTAAAGTATGTTTTCATATCAAAACAACACTTTAGGGAAGAAAAGGAAAATATTTACAGTAAACAATTCCTATCCTTTACAAAGCATTTGTGCATATCACTTTGCATGCAACAGTAACTGAATAACTTTTTACCTATTCTCTTTTATATAGTTTCTTATGCTTGTTACTGGGATTTTTATTTTAAATTACTTTTTACCTTTAAAGTAGTACTGCACACACAGGTAATGAAATATAAATAATTTTTTTCCCAGTCATAGTGTCTACATAGCTCAGGACCTTGGCAATGGCAAACTTGTATCCAGATTTAATGGACTGAACCAAAACACACTTTCCCTTGGTAAGTGAACTCAATGAATGTCAATCCTGTTTTCATACTATTAAAAATTGCCAGCATTTGAATCACATTGTTCTAGACAAATTCAGGAAGATATTCTGAGGTTAAAAATAAGCAGCCATACCTAATCCTCTTTTCTGGCCTGCAATCTGAAAGGAGTCTTAATGCCAAATTGACCAGAATAGCAGTCCCATTACCCAAAATCAGCCAGTGGGAACCATGGAAAGCAACAGCTTCCTTGATACATGTAACAGAAAGATTAACTTAAAAACTGGGATTAACTAGGGATTAAGTATATGGATATTTTAAAGGTATTTTTGAGCTCCTTACTTTCACATTATACTAAACATAAAAGCACTTGTCTCAGGCTCTTACTCTTTTCATCAAATCCTTGCTTTGCCTATGTCACAAAAAATATGACTTAACATTAGCAAAATAGAAAGCATTTTTTAGACCTGAATTTAATGCTTCTGTCATTTCTAAAGACCACACCCCTCTTAAGGGTTAAAAGATATCTTTTCCTCCTCCTCCTACTACAGTGTTCCAAATACACCTACAGGGTAACATAAATAGCTAAGGGATTGAGATGAATACTTGTAGTTTTCTTTTAAATGCTCTGAGGCTGTATTTTCAATACATCTCTCAGAATATGACGCTTAAACCTGCACCATCCCATTTTTTTACAGCCATGTTTTTACGTATCAACCGTTGAAACAAAGTATCAGCAGGCACTGTTTCAAAATAAACTGAAGATGTAAGAAAGTCAATATACCTGATTCAATAGAGTACATAATTTCTGCATTTTTCCCTTTGTCCTTATCTAATGCTGTAACCTGGAGTACTGCTGATCCAACAGCTGCTGACTCATACACCCGTCCTTCATACGCAGAGCTGGTGAACCATGGAGTGTGATCATTTGTATCACTAACATTAATGACGATTCTGGCGTAGTTACGCTTCACAGGAACATCTTGATCTCGAACCTGCAACAGTTAGCATATTACTAGTAATTGGCACTGTTATTTCAGTAGTTAATTAAATATGAGTAACAATTCAAGGTTCAATCTGTTCCAGTCACAGGGTCAAGGGCTGCATACAAATTAAACATACCAATAAATGTTTGAATTATGGGGACAAAAGACATTAAAAAGTATCTCTTTGCCATTGACAACAGAAGAAATCTTGTGTTTATTTACCATTATTGTAAGAATATGCTGGTTCATGGTCTCATGATCCAGTTTTTCTGACGTATAAAGAGAGCCAGTTGCAGGGTCCAGACGAAACTTTTTCAGACTGACAGGATCAGTGCTGCCCTGCATCGTATAAATCAGTTTATTCTTCTCATCTCTGTCTGTGGCACTGACTTGCAGAATTTCTGTCTCTGGTATGGTATCTTCAGGTATAACAACTTCATATTTTGAAGCAGAAAACTGAGGCCTGTGATTATTTGTGTCTATAACTTTGATGTACACCTGAAATGATATAATGGGAAGGGAAAAGCATTGATGATATATAGTAAACAGAGATGAAAGGAGGATATTTCATTAAAAATCAGACCATAATGATGAAATAATTCCACCACAAGACAATTTTATTTTTCTGGGAGCAGGAAAGATCCAAGAGGTATAGAGAAGACTCGTATTAAATCCAAATCTGCCTCACTTTCCCCAAAGTCAAACCAGAAAACTCTACGACCAGAAATGTCCTAGGTAAGATATCTTAAAGGGAATGATTTTTATCTAAAGCAAGACAAAAAGCAATTCCTTGGTAATTTTGGAATTAAAAAAAAATTAAAATTCTCAATATAGATCCCAGAGTGGGTAAAAATCCCTTTTTTGGTGCAAATTTAGAATTTTAAGCAACGTATTTTCAAGGCAGTGGATGCATTATACTCCTCCTTGCCCTCATGCAAAAACAATCCTCTTTCAGCTCCTTACATTTCCAAGCCTAGGCAAGAACAGAAAAGTGGTGAAATTCCCACAAAAGTATCTTATTTTGAAGAACTGCAGGTATTGTTTACTCTTCTCCAGCAATGTAGCACAATCTCAGCATAGCTCACTGGTCACCAATAAAATTTCCCTGAAGTCACAGTTAAATTAACTTGGATGCTTTAAATTGCTTTTTTCTGCAGAAGTTTAGCTGGCTTCACCTATGTGCAATGCTGGCAATGCTCTCTTTGAATAATAATGTTCACTGGAACCACACAAGATGCCTGCACACCCATTTGCCTTTCACAGCATCAAATTTTTGTATAAAAAGGGTAAGACAGTCAGCCACCATCCTATTCCTTTAACAGTGATAACATCAGATGAATAACTGCAATGCAGAGGAGTGGGAAAGTAAACAGCAAAGCTCCAACAACACACAACGAAATCCAAGTTCTTTATGTGCTGCACACAGTGCCTTCCCAAATCTTCGTTTGCGAAGCCTAGCCATGATGATGTGCTGCACATACAGCCATGCTTTTAACCATCCAGAGGTTAGGTGTCTTGTATAAATTTGTTAAGGACTATCAACAGGTATTTATGATAAGTGAGTTAAATTTGTTTTTGAAGATACTTATTGCTTTCCATTGGTAACTGCTAGAGTCTACAGATGTAATTCAGACAAGGTACCAAACTGCATGCAGTAGAAAACTAGATGAGATGAATCCTGATGGTGGTAAATAATTAGGAAAAGTCATACCTCTTGCTATAGGAAGAGAAAACTTTACCCTTATAAAACTGGTGTCTTATATTAAAACTTGTACTAAGAAAAAACAGGTGTTAAGATTATCAACAGGAGTCATACAAATTCCTAAAATATTTATTTCAGATGGGGGCTATTAGCCCAGGTTGCAACTACTACTCTAAGCTCCAAAACAACAAGTTTGTCCTAATAGTGAATTTTACAGGCTGAAAACATTTAAATAACTTCCAGAGAGGCACAGGCAGTCCTTGAATATATCCTACAAATCCTACCAACAGTAGAGGAAACTGTTGGAAGGATTTAATTCCAAGTAACAACAAAAGGACTTCTGCAACTAAGTAATGAAGTCCTGTATCACCAGGGAGACTGATTAATGGAAGTGAGAATCAAGAAACACAACAGGGTGTGAAATTCTTCGGATAACTTTATATTATAAGATAGGAAAGTACTCCCAAAAACTGGGATTTGCCAACTCTGGTAGCTGAAGAAAATGTCACCAGAAAGACTGTTTTCACTGAGAATTTCAATTGGATAATAAAAAAGAACAAACAAGCATATGAAGGGAATATAGGAATAGAGATGAAGATGGCAAAGGTGGAATCTCAGGAGTCAGAAGCCAGATATGGAATAATAAGGCAGGTAAGGAATAAAAAGAGCTTTAAATTTATTTGAAACTGTCAAACAATCTGTGGGCAAGCAAGACCATCAGGAAATAAAAAGAACAATGAAGGAGTAGGAGAGCCTGTTCCAGATTACAATTTTGCCTCAGTCTTATTCATCAAGAACAATAGGGTGCATGACACTGCATGAAATAAAATAAATAAGCTACTAAATAGAAACAAGTCACCAAGACAAGATGGAAATCACCCTCATGTTCTGTTTGAAAGAGAGAGAGGTGATAATACTCCTAATGTGAGACTTGCTGTTAATAATACAGGGATCCACCTCCAGACCACCAGTCAGGGTGGAGAAGGGGGCATGCATGCACATGTACGTGTGTCCACAGCCTTTAAAAGCTTTTTAGTAGATGTAGTGTAAGGTTACTATGCATAATCCACAAAATAGTACACTTAGGGAAATGTTCATAAACATAGGTAGTTTTTCAGTGTTTTAAGCAGCCTGTTAGGATAAATACAGACTATCACCGCACAGGAAAATAATGCCTCCCACAATCTACTAGATTTCTCAGAAAACTGAAGAAGTATGAAAAAAACAAATCATTTGGCAGAGTGATAAAATCCCTTGCAAGATGTTGCTATGGAGACTAAGGAGTTTGGTTTTGTCATGGAATAGAAATCAATTAAAGAAAGGAAACAAAGAGCTGGAATAGATATTGACTTTCAGTGGGGAAAAAAAAATAATGGTAGGTGACCCAGGATGCATATTAGGACAAGTTTTTAAATACATTTACTACCAAATTCAACTGGAAAATGAAAAGCAAGAATGAATACTATCTTTAAAACGTGATCTTTTTATATTGTCATGATTAGAGAGGAGCAATAAAGCAACACAAGCACAGTTGTTGGTTTATTTTGAAGTTTTGTATAAATAAAATACATTTTAATGCCTCTTGGAAGAAGTAAGACAGAAGGGTCCAATACAGTCACTTACAAACAATTTGAGGAAAAGCACCTGCTCACTGAACACTGGTGGCTCAGGAAAATGAAAAATGACACCAAATGAAGATGACCAAGAAATTAAAAACAAACAAACCAGCAGAAAAACTCAACACTCAATACAAATCAAACCATAAAAGTATTTTTTTATAAATAAAAGGTTTAAAGGCCACGTACAATTACAACACTTCATTAATGGATATTATGTTTTCAAAATGAGCTCACAGAAATTTTTTTATTAAACTACTACCCCCAAGAGATTAAGTTCAGACTCAGAAAAACAGCAAGTATCAAATTTATGAATTTAAATTAAAATTTCTATTTAAATTCATGTCTATTTCCACCCCCAGATTAGGAAATAGAGAAACTTAGGTCAAAATTGGAGGTGAGAGGGTATGTAACTCCAGAGCAACTGTGACAGATCAATCTTCTGCTCTGAAGACATGCCCACCTGTGCTGCTGGTACTACACAAAATGAATACAGTAAAACAGCATTTCTAGAATGGAGCACCACAAAAACCATGGAAAGTACTAATTAAATGCCAGGAATGTAGTGACTGTGAAACCAACATTAGTACCTGCAGGACTAACCACATATCCAATGAAATAGCTTAACTGCAAAGTGATCTGTTGATCATAACATCATGATTTAGCATCAACTCTCTCTAGTATTAGCTAGTGAAGCAGTTAAAATGACACATAAGGAGACATCCTCCAAAAAGGTACTGTTGGACTGAACAGATAAGGAGACAGCTCCTCAAAATGTACAGCACTATTAAATATGAATGATTAACAAAAATATTTTTGCTAAGGAATAAACATGACTCAGTCACTACAAATGGTTTGCTCAGGTATTCTATTAGTTGTCAAATTACTTGTTGAGGCATGCAGTTTTTCTCCACAGTGGTAAACACAACTAGAAATATGCAATTTGTTATATAAATGCAATAATTTTAAATATACCCAAACCCTTAGATTCAAGTGAAAGGTGTTTAATCTACTGTACGATTGATTTCTCACCCACTAATGTTACTGCACAGATTCCAGTGGACAAGCATAACGTGAACTGATGGGCAACGTTTGGGTAACTTGTCTAACTGCACGCCAGAGTGCTTTAATAAGGCAAGCAGCAGATAGGGGAAAAGAAAGTACCCCCTTCTATTTGACACTCACTGGTGGGAATGTAGATCCACTCGAGCTTTAGGCCCTGCAATTCAAGAGAGATCGTGACAAAATGAAACTAATCCACTGAAAGGCCATTAAAATCACGGGGATCGAAAAGCTCTCAGTTCACTGTGTAAAGGAAAGGCTGCAGGAAAGAGAACAAGACTCTTCTCAGAGATATATAGTGAAAGGACAGGAGGTGACACTCGCATGCTCCAATGAGAGAAACTACAATTAGACATAAGAAAAAATTTTTCAAGCAGAGTTGTTAAACACCAATATAAAAGCAAGTCCAAAGAAGAAGTGGTGTGCCCTGTGTGAGACACTGGATTATTATATTAATTATTGGTTCCGACCAATTCAGTGGTGTGTGTGTGTGGAGAGCAAGGGACAGGTCGAATTTCACCCAGGTGAGGTAAAGTCCTGTCCCATACCCCACCCTCTGTGAGTCTCCCTGGGCAACTGTGGGGCACTGTCAGTCAAAAGCAGCCTGGGAGCACTGCCCCACACCACACCTTGGAGCCCCTGACCCAGTCCCAAATTGGCTGGCACACCAGAAGTCCCTCCCAGGGGTTGCAGGTGTGGCCCTGGGGGGCCAAAGCAAATAAAAGCAACATGTGCTCTCCATGTTTGTTGACCCTGCCATCTTTCTGGACTCCAGTAGGTGGTTGCATGCTGGATCTAGGGGTGGTAGCTATAATTTCCTCTTTTCCTCTCTCTTTCTTCACTTCTTCTCTTAATCTCCTTTCTTTTGGGTAGCTTGAGACCAGATGGGTTGGATTTTGCTAAGTTGTATGGGTTAGCATGTGCTAAATCAATGCTTTGTTGAATGCTTCAATTTGGTCGAATGTTGCCCTTCCAACATTCGCCAAGTTCCCTTATTTACTAAAAGTTTACCAGTAAAAGTATCTCCCAAGAAAACGTGCAGCTTTTCTCCTTTCCACTCTCTCTTATGGTTTTAAAAGAGCTGAAGGCTCTTCTGATAAAATTTTGTGAAGTCCTGTATATTTTTAAAGCATAAGCCCTTTAGCGAGCTTGTAGCTTGGAGCCTAGGGTCTTACACCCTGTCATCTCAGGCACTTAGAATCTGATGAGTTCCTGAACAACTTGATCAACTTTACAGCTTGCTCTGCTTTGAGCAGGAGTTTTAACTACATGAACTCCAGTGGCTCCTTCCAGTCTAAACTACTGAATAAATTACTAAGGAAACCCTACTTTCAAGTCAGGAATTTTTACTGAGGCTAAGTGACAGGTACTAGATGTGCAGTTTCCTTTTAAATATAAAAGGACAAAATTTTCATGTAAACTCTTAAGGACTTCAAATTAAATGAAAAGCAATTGAAGTAATAACTGGAAGTGCAATTTTAAAGACCCACACAGGAAAATATGGTTTAGTGTGCCTGAGAACAAAACACATTAATAACTTGTATTATTCTATAGTAACATGTATAATAAAAGCACCTATGGGACATTTCTCAATGAAATTATAAGACTAGATTCAAATGAAATATGCTAATATTATCTCTTTAGAAAGTGTTGCTCATTTAAGATGCACAGTATAGAAAAAAATAGAAATTAACAGACCATAATGTGATCGTTGAAATAAAATGCTCTGGAACTAAAGAAACTTCACTCATTTTGCAAGGATATACAAGGGCTGTGTTGCACAGCTGCCCCTCTGCTCGCAGTTCTCACTGAGAGCAATGCACACTGGTCATACAGAGAACAAAGCAGCCCAGGATTACTTTGAGGAAGGACATCAAATCTATTAATAATTTGGCAGGTGAAACCGAAATCTGCATAGAAATGCATTTATTACTAATAATTTGCAGAGGAGATACGTGCCATTGACAAAACATACTCAGTTAGCATTATTTAAACACAATGTTCCTTTGGATCGTTTTAATATTTTTTATTTACTGATTCCATATAGACTTTAAATTCTACCCCTCTCCCATAATTACACTATAGTTACACTGACATGTTTATAATAAATTTATAAACAAAAAGTTGTATTATCCAGAGATAATATAACTGCATTCCAGTTCTAAAATGTCTCTGTGGAGCAGAATGGTGATTGCAAGCAAAAATGCATTTTTAATAAATGAAGAATATTCTATACTTCATTCCCAAAGTATAATATCCATATAAATTTTGCATAAAGCAAGATTAAATATTCTGCAATAGCACAGCAATAGGTAAAATGTTCCAATTGGCTTTAAACCATCTGAAGTATTACTTTCAGTGAAAAAAAGTTGATAGACATAGCAATGACTGCAAGTGGCAATAGCTAGAAATAGGATTTTTTTCTTTCTTTTTTTTTTCTCCCCAAACAAATTTAGTAGTTCATATATTGTTACTTACAGCTTGTGAATAACCTTTTCTATTTCAGTACGTAAGTACATTGATTTGTGTTTCTTAATGATTTAATTTTTTTATTTTTTATTATTTTTTTATTTTTAATGACATTCCTTCCTAGTGTGACACTAGTTGTCTCTAACACCACTAGGTGTTGTAGGCCTGGAATTTGTCCTTGTTTTGCATCATGCATTTGGCATTTTAGATGCATGCAAAATTCTAATAGCCTCCCCGCCTACTACTGATTTTTCACAAAAGCTATTTAACTCAAGTCCTGAAAGAGTCAAATGCGCTACAGATGTTAATGGCCTGAGGCCAGCAAATGCCTTCCAGCTTAAAGTCAGATAAAATACACTGCTTTTACACAATAGGATTTTCATTTCTTGTGCCCCTCTTCAACTTCTTGCAAACGTCATTTTCAAATTAAATGTAAAATGACTTAATCTGCTGTTAATCAAGGTCTGTTAATTGTTTACTGTATATCCAGTGTTTACAGTAATTACTTTGTAAGCTAAAAGCTCTGTGCAGCATATTGTCATTCCTCATGTATGCACTCAGAATTCAGAACTTCTTTTGCCTGTCACTCCATTTTAACTGTTAATCAGCTCTTAGAAGAATCCAACAGCACATCAACACTCAACCTTTAATCACCATTATTTCAGCAATGAGTAAGGGAATTTACACACTGGCAGCCATAAATCACACCTTAAACTTTGATTTCATATCAACAGTTCATATCTGAAATGCATCCTTTGAATGATAGCCCTGAGGGTTATCCTAACAGATTAGTCCATTTGGGTGGGCTAGGAGTTATGGGGGAGATAAGAGAATCAGTTAAAATCAGGAATCTGTTCATGCACCAACAGTTGCAGAGTTTGAACTAGTCTGCACTCGTCAATCTGTACACCACAGTAATGTGAGACTCCAGCAGCAACAGCATAACTTGTGCTTATCCCACAAGCAGGACAAATGCAAGACAATGCAAAGGAAGCCTTTGTGCTTGTTTGTAACAGAAACCACAATCTCTGATCCTGCCAACTCTAACAGAGAGGAAAGGAAAAACATGAAAGTAAGTCATAGAAAAAGCCTTCACAGAGATGACAAATTTAAGACTACTACTCCAGTTCTTCTGGAGAAGAGTGCTGTGGTAAGTTTTCATAATGCTCACTCAGCTTTACAAAATGCTAAAATAACAAATGAATTTAAAGAAATTGGACAAAAGTTACACTGTGCATTTCCAAGAAGAACTGAATCGCATAACCCAGAGGAAGAGAAGGGGTGAGGGTTAAATTACTTTTATGACCTTCCAATCCTTGCTTGTTCTAAAATACAAAGCAGATTATGGTTCAACTGTGACAGCTCAGGATGTCTGCATAAATTCAGCTACATAAGCATCAGCACTGGATAGAACACCTGCAGTCATCTAGACCACATAGTAAGCCTTTAGTAGTCCCCAGACTACTCCAACACATTGCATAGTGGCATTTTTGACTGCATTTTTGGTAGAGGGAAGAGTGTGTGGAAAGCCTCTTGCTGTCTTTTTGACTTTTCTGGCAAAAAGAATTATCTTTTAGTTGGATTTGTGTATCTTCTCTTTTTTTTTCCAAAGTAATTCTTGCCTTCTATCCAGCATTCTGTAATCAGAAGTGAATTTGCTCAATATTTTTACTACAAGGCAATAAATTTACAGCAGGATTCTTCAAACCTCTTATGGTGTTCATCAGCACCAGAAGCAGTGGCACCATAGCTATGATAGCAGCAAGTTCCTACTGGGGAACATGTTGCTGTGTTTGAAGATTCATGGTCTAGAATCACTCACAATTGTCATCATTAAAGGAAAAGGCAGTTCTCATAGGAAACTGCTAAACTTCCAATCTTCTCCTATCAAATTTAGTCTATTTGAACTATTGAGCCTCCAGATATGCAGTCTGCTCAATAAAGATTGCGTTTAAGATCTAAACATTGACAAGAAACATCTTTTCCTCTGGCTAAAAGCAGGAAGACAACATTTAAGACATTAGAAAAGATAACAGAAAAACATATGTGCTGCATAGAAGGTGAACAACAAGAAATTGCATTTGTGACACAGATTTCTATTTACAGAAAAGACAGCAGCAACCCACTTATTGCTCTTTGAGTTCCTGAGGGGTAGGTCAATGATAGAGATATGTAACAGACACATTACTGCCCCAATCCAACAGTCTTTAACTTGTAAATAAATCCTTTCCCTTCTATTTGGAAGAAAAGTGGAGCTCCTCTATGTTCATGGCTCTATTCACAGCAACCTCAGCTAAACTTTATTTTCAAATATATTCAGGTTCTGGGCTGGGGAAAGAAACTAGATGGGAAAAACAGAAGGGATAGACATTATAACCTACTTTACTATGAGTTATTTCCAGTAGTGCCACAAAAGGCTTCTGTACCTTAAAGTGAACTTAGTAGTCCAACTGCAAAGAATTGCCACCACCGTAGAGCCCTAGTAGAGAGGTAATTTTAAAAAAATGGTTTGTCTGAGATTGCCAATCAATCTCCAAAAAGCAGCAATCTCTACCTCCACCAAAGCTAAAATAAAGTACTTAGGAAGATACGAAGAGATGTTATCATCTAAACCTTGTTTCTATATGTATACTATGCAGAAGGAGCAGTTCAGTTTCACAAAACATTACTTGGATGCTGTACAACTGGTCATCCACATCTTGCAGGTGGAGTGTAACCACAAAACTTTACAACGGTTGTCTCTAAATTTCAAGTACAGTAATCAAATTAGTGATTTTGGGGGAGCTGGAGTAGTAACTCATATAAGTAGTATTAATCTTTTTCTTGAGAGAAGATTATGCATGCAAGAGCTTAGTTTCTGTTTTCATTTAGTTAGCTGTAGGAACAGGATATAACTTAAAAGTTGTTGGTTGAAACTACAGCAGCGTAACATACAACCTTCCACCTAAACCACCAAACAACACGGCTCTATGAATATCAGAATCCACTTCTATTTTAGACAGTCTCTAATTTAGATAAACCATGTTCATTGTCCAGGATGAAAAAAACGGTAAAACACAACACTCTCCCCACCCTCCAGCTACACATTCCTTCTTCTATAAATGCTTCATTAGAAAGTCCATTACCTGAGTGCTGATAGATCTGGCTCCATCTGTTGCCTCTACTGTCAAGTTGTAATTTGATTTCTGTTCTGCATCAAGAGGCCTTGCGACAATGATAGTTCCAGTGCCCTTGTCCACATCAAAGCGACTGTCATAGTTGCCACCTTGTTCAGGAAATTGGGAGAGGGATAAATTAATAAAATGCATTATTGTTTCATTATTTTCATGTATGATCATGTTCTGTCTTCAGATGCTTAATGAAGGTGAAACTGTATATACATAGACTGATACATACATTTATTTTAAACACTTTGGGTTTTTTTCCTGGCAATGTGTGATATACTGCTACTTGTACATATTTAAAACTGAGTAGTTTTGGACAAAGCTGATTTGTCTGGCTCATGGGAAGTCTGCAGATAAATTCTTATTTGCAGGATTCTCAACTCCTTTTTTTTTAAAAAAGGAATTTAATGATTCCAGATAGCAGGAAATTGAGAATTACTGGATAAAATGTGACAGTTAATTTTGTGCAGATTGGGCTAATTAGTGAAAAAGATACTTTGTATCGAAATACAATAAAATTTTTAATCAGACATAAGTCAAATTTGTGTCTTTTGAAGCAGAGCACAAATTACTATATTCATATACAGCTATAGATAAGGTAGAAAAAGCAACGGTACCTTTGAGGAGTGCTCATCTCAACGTTGACTATCTAAAGAATTCACTATCTCACACCTACTGAGATAGGCAGGATTCAGATAAGTGTTAAATGTTTAAATGCCCAATGTTTAAATATAGCCAAGTTCCTTCTCTGAAGCAAATTATCTTAATTTCCCTTGTGAAACATTCAGATTACTCTTTGAGCAGTAGTTAAATGACTGTGCAGATCAATAGCCACACTCAGTCGTTTAAACATTTAATTGATCATCATCATCATGCCACCCAGAGCAGACTGTCCTGAGAATACAATGTCCATTCGGTCTAAATATTGTTAGCAATAATAAATGCTGCCA
The DNA here is from genome assembly GCF_003984885.1 of Neopelma chrysocephalum. NCBI lineage: Eukaryota > Metazoa > Chordata > Aves > Passeriformes > Pipridae > Neopelma > Neopelma chrysocephalum. The sequence continues at coordinate 7,214,091 of NW_020897700.1, read as the reverse complement.
TTTAACTACAACTGCTTTAGCCCTCTCAGTGAACTGCCTAAAACGGAAGAATCAATTTTTATTTTGGTCAAGCAAGTGCGGAATATGGCAAACCAATTTCTCCTAATTATGTGCACGTGTTTTTCTAATTATATTTTACAAAGATAGCAGATAGCATTCAGATATCATCTGAGTGCCTTTTTCTTTCCTTTAACAAGTTTTTACATGCTAAGCTTTGTAGATCACAAAATGCCTTTTATAAAAAGCCAAGGCTAGAAGCGAGAGGGTGAAGTTTCAAAGATTGCAAATTTGTACTTAATCCAAGAAAAAAACAGGAAATACTGAAATGAGCCCCCATTGACATGTAAAAAGGATTTCACCTTTAGAAGGTTCCACTGTATGACAAACATACCAGTTTAGGAAAGATGGGCTGGATTCTTCTTCACTGGATTTGAGATATTTGATAATGACCAACATTATGCAATTTTTCAAGTTTAACTGAAAGACAGCTCCTCTTACTGGCCCAGTAGCAGTTTCTGAATCACTCAGATAGAAACTGGAGAGCATAAAAGGCAGCAGCTTTTTCTTTTCTTAACAGGTGTACATTACTTTTTTAATAGGCTTTGTGCAATATGCCATCTTTAGAAAGTGAGTCTAGCTTTTCCTTTTATAATTGGCAGGCAAAACCATTTTCTCAGATGTCTCAATGAAGTCATCTGCATTTTAAGGGAAGGGTATGAGTCTGTTTAATCAGTTTTCCTGACAAAAAGACGGGGTCTCCAATCAAGTTTTTTTCCTTCCTTATCAAGAAAATCACAAAGGCCTTGCCGAACTTTTGTAGTAGTGGTGATATCTGGTGATCCACTGAAGCAGAACTCAACCCAAACTTCTGCACCTGGTACACTGAACGTGTAACAGCAACAGTTTTGGCCAAAGCCAAAACTGGATGCTCAGAATTGACGCTGTATAAATGTAATGACGACAAAACAAAACAAAAACGAACCTGTCACAAATGCAACCGTGAGCACTTTGATTTCCGAAGGGTTAATAAAATAAATAGTTTATAAATGTACGCTTTCATTTCAGATCTCATAATCTGGTAATAAATTATGTGATCTCAGCAGATACCTTCTGCTGTACAGTTCAGGTCACAAGCCATCTGAAAGATGTAAAATACTTCACTAGCAAGCTTGTCTTCTGGCTCAGCCAAAAAGAAAGAAAGCATGGAAAGCAAGCACAGAACACAAAGGAAAGCTGTCAATCAAATTCATTCATGCTATTAGAAACAGTAAAAGAGGGCAGTAAAGTGACCACCTGTAAGAGCAGCTGATAACTTCACAACATAATCACATATCAAACTTTCCAGTACACTTTTACTGAAAACACAGTCAAAATAAAAGGGTTTATTTTGCAACACTCAGACAAGTTCTGCCCTTTCCCCTTGAAGTTTTCTGTATATGTCTTTCTAAAAAGAGCAGGAAAAGATCATCTATTTTCTGCATTAAGCATACAATAAAAAATATGTAAATGTCCAAATTGTGCTGCATGCTTAGAAGGAGCAAATCAAAATAGTGCTATCATCAGAATTCCATTCAGATGTACACACTGTTCAGAGGTCATAGCAGTTGACTCACACGAAGAACAACAATAGAAAAGTACATCCCCAACCTAATTAACAAATTTTGCTAATAAAAGACACCAGAAAACATCACTGTTGTACTAAACTGAAACTCCCAAAACCTCTGAGGCCTCTTCCATCTACTCTCACCCCCATGAACTGCTCACCTTTTTCTGGGAATGTCACTTTCTTAACCCTTCCTTTAATGGACGCTCTTTGGTCTATAGATGTTTCTGTTTGCTGTTGACTGGATAACCCTAATTTGGATACACAAAACCTTCTCATCTTTCCTGCTCACTTATTTTCATATTTTCTGCTTTTCTACTCCCACGTCTATATGCTTGTATGTGTTGGGGAGAACAGTGAAAGAGCCACCTCAGTCCCACAATACCTCTAATGCAGAGAGTTTTTCGCCTATGAGAATGCAAGCAAGCATCCTGAACTCTTTACTACCTCTACACAGTTGTACAGATCCATAAGCCCTTGGTTTGTCTAAATGCAAACATTTTTTATTCAACTATGAGCTATTCGGACAGGAACTTTGCCCCCTTCCTCCCAAGAACACATTTAAAAGAATTATTTAAAAAATTCTATGTAAATATTTAATGAATTAGCAATGATTATCAATATGACCACAGGTTGTTCACACATGAAGCATGACTTCAGGGGCGAATTGCGTATGTTCTCATGTGCTTGAAAATTTTTTGAGAACACCCTCAAGTATTTGGCATTTATATATTCCAACTACATGTGTCTATTTGAGAAACTTTACTTTTAACCAATGCTGTTTTCGGCATTATTAGGAAATACATACCAGCAAAACAGACGTTCAAAACACTTAAACTTTTAAGAAATAATTAAAAATATGCTCTCCTGAACAACTTAACATCATAATCATGGCTCAAATTTTCAGTAGTAACCAAAGAGAAAAAGATCCTTCTCTCTCTCTTATGAATGTGGTGGAAAAGTCAGTTTGATAGGGTTATCTCAAGACCAGAGACAGTTTGCTTCAGTTCAGCATCTCTCCTGAAAAAAGGCTATGCCATTCTCCTCGATTCCAAAGCACTTAACCCACAACAGAACTTAGTTTTACTACCAGCCATACAGTGAACACTCTGTGTATTACTAGTGCTCAGAGGTCTAATGACTAAATCTAAACTTTAAAAGTACTATTCATTTTGTCACCATGACATCAACATATTATGTCATATTACCAGTTAGAATTCCCCTTTCAATGGTAGAAGCTAAGTTATGATATAATATAATAGAAAGAATATGCACAGGAAGAAGTTTGCTGGGGTTAGGAACATTGCATGCTTTCCTTTTAATACTGAATCAAGGGACAGCAAACTGAGAAGCAGCCTAGGAGAAAAAATCAACATGAACAGTACAATCTCTCTTTGAATGTACTATCCAGATTTGCAGAAAACTAGCATTTTATTTCTTTTCCTATCCTACAGTCTATGAAATTATTATTTGATTAGTTTTCAGTGACACAATATTCATAAGTCATTTTCAAAACTGCAACACAACAGATATTTTGCAACCTAATTTTAATCTTATAGAGTGTCATTGATAAAAATTAAATCATTTTGATTTACAACAAAATAAGGGGGAAAATCCACATCTGCAGCTAAAAAATTCCAAACCCTTGCATTACTTAGAACAGCAATTAAAACCAAGCTGCAATGAGCCCTCCAGTATCTCAGACTCCATGCACTTGTTTCTAATAATAAAGGCCCTTAAGGCATCCTTACCCGTTATGTCAAACCAAACTTGTGTTCCAAGAGGTTCAACAGCTATTACACCAATCATGTGAGCAACTGGGTCACTTTCCATCACCGTAAAAGAAAAAAATGACTCCTCAAAATAAATAGGCTTTGTGGGCGGGTCAGGCTTTGAAATCCATTCTATGTGAAGCCGTGTAGTTGAAGATTTTTGTGGACGACCATTATCTACAGCTTTAATCTGAAACAGACACATAGGATCACATAAATCATTATGTCACATAAACAGAAAGTAGTAATAAGCTCCAAGCATATTTGCTTGTGTGAGATATATCCAAAAAGGTTAAGTGTCTCTCAAAGTGCCACTTGCCCTTCATTATCTGGGCAGCAAATGGAGAAAAAGTGTGCAGCACCTGATAGCAGCACAAACTGTTACCATAAATTCACTTTTATTTTGCTTTCTTCCTGGAGGTGAGTCAAACTGATTGTTAATGTTCCCTCATCACATACATTACCTGTCAAGTTCTGGAAAAGAACAGAAGTTTCTTGATTAACAATACAAACATCTGAAATCATCCTTTACCAAAAACCAAACCAAAACAAAAAAACAAAGAAACCCACAAAACAATGCTTCTGGATTTGTTGAAGCTTTCTTCCTTCAGATACTGCACTCATCTGCCAGCTGCTGAATAAGAAATGAACAGATAAAAGAACACTTTACATATTCATGATATACAAGACTGACTCACTGAAAGGATATCATAGTCCCTTGCTGCAGAAACTTTCTTTGATGAAACCACTCCAGTTTTTGGTTCAATAAAGAACTTGCCATGTTCATCACCATCTTCAATGCTGTAGGAGATCTCTGCATTGGGGCCTTCATCTTTATCTGCAGCAATAACTCGATAGATTGGCTCTCTCTTAGCAGTTCTCTCTCGCTCTGGCTTACCACGCTCTGGAAGCTGAATTTTGTAGAATTTTTGCAAGAATTGAGGCTTATTGTCATTCTCATCTAAGACCTTCACAATTACCCGTGCAACTGTTGATTTTGCAGGAGTACCATTGTCTGTCACTGTTACCTGTTTTTATTAAAAAGGATAGAGTTAGTGCTCAATTCAAACATGGTCCTTCCAACAATGCTCTTCCTAAATCAGATTTTCCTACAACTCCCTGTGACAACTGTAAAGTTCTCCCCTAACTTCAGTTAAAGACAATTGCATAAAGCTATCAGTTGAATATTTACAAAAGGCACCACAAAATCTTATTCAGCTACTATCTTAATATTTTGACACATGAAATGCAAATATTCATGCTCATCTCTAACAGATGGCATGATTTCCACATAAATGAGTATCTGTTCCCTTTAGTGCTTGTAATGGAACACCAGCACATACCTTTCAGTTCACAAAAAAACCCAACCAAGCTCAACCAAAAAAACAAAGCACATTCCAAATGAGGAAATCAAAAGCGGTATGTAATAACATGTCCGTTAACATAAAATTAGCATTGCCCTGAGTCAAGCAGAAGACAAATGAAAATTGAGAAAAATCTCTTTGAATTGAAGGCAACATCAGTTTTGAAGGTATTACTGACATTAACAAAGAGAACACTAAGACATGAGAAAACAACTTGAAGGTAGTCTAAAATAACTGCATAAAAAAGTGCCAATTGGCACTCAGAAAATAGTTACAAATTTGGAATAAAAAAAATGGGGCATATTAGTTACTATTATGTAAGCAGAACTGCAATCAAGGGTCAAATTCAATAGCAAGCAAGGAATAAACCCACCAACCCATATGGTCAATATTTCAATGCTCAATTAATTAGCCAGAGGCTCAGCACTTGGCTCATAATACTGCCCACCATTCTGCGCATTTCTAGGCTTCTTTTCAACCTATTTTCAAAGTTGTAAACATAAAACTAACACATGGGAAAACTGCTACTTTGGGCCATGCTATCTGTCAGTATTGCTCTGTACTCAAGACTTCTTCCATCAGATATTTCACATACTTTTAGTTAAAACTTAACAACCAGTTGGAATTCAAAATGCAGAAAGAATGAAGGATTATAAATTATACCAACAGGCAATAACCCATATTCCAAACTAAAGAGCAACCAGCTTAAACTGTTATTTTATAGGGAATGATGAAACCAGGAGGATCTATGTACCATTACCTGACACCGCAATCTTTAACTTTCTGAGTTCTGTACATGTTCCCTTAAGATTATAAACTTAAGGTTAAATTAGCATGACTGCTAGCAGACAACTGCCCATAACATTACACTGTGAGTGTGATCTCTGGCACCAGTTTTGGCCCAGAACAAGTAGCACAAACATACACTGCCTGGCTGCAGCCTGAGAATTCACACAATTCAGACACCATTCTCAACAGGCAACTTGAACATGGCCAACATGTTCCAGGGATAAGATGTAAGCAATCAAAGCCATACTGTGCCAGGTGGCTTCAGGGTCAGAAATAATCCACAGCTCATTTTATTTACTGTATAAATCTAATAGAAAAGTCAGTATAATATGTGTAGAGGTAAAAGTCACGATATACCAATTTTACGACCCATATACATAGCAGTTGTCAAGAAATAAGATAAAACTGACATGAAGGGCTTTGGGAAACTGGCACAACCAGATTTAATGAGACAATTTGAAAAGAGAATAATATAATGACTTTACAATTTACTAGTACTAAATCAGATTTGCCACTTAATTAACTTTGTTACTATTACCACTACAAACTCACTGCAGAGGATATTCTGCCTTATTGCTACTTAGCTGCAAAGAGTTCTTTTCAAAGCTGATATAGAAACAAAAATAATAATAAAAAATTGGTCCAACAGCTGTATTAATCCAGCTTGCAATGCATTAAAGGGATAGAAATGGTCCAGGAAGACTGCATGTATACTGCAATTGGACAAAAGGATAGTTTGTGCTATCAGAGAATACATTCATCTCCAAGTCTATGCAGTCATTGCATTCCTAATTGAACAGCTTTCTACGGATTTCACAAGTTTTGAATAAGTCTAGACTTGCTTCTCTGGCTTTAATGTTAGTTTTGCCAACTCCAATTGCAGCCAACTCCTTTTTTCTATTATCCAGGAGGAAAAGCATGATAAAGGTTCCAGAAAAATCTTAGTACATAAGGATCACTGTGAACATTAAGTCTTCATTACAAGTGAAGTACCATGCTGTTACACTGCTTGACAACATTGTGAAACTGGATGACTTAAAGCTGCCTTCTTTTCATGTTGTTTGACAGAGAATGAGAAAGCTATTTCATAAATTCCAGGCAATCAATTAAATGTAGCTAAATAAAAGCATTATGTCACAAATGTCGTGCTCCTGGACTCTGACTTTATGTTTTGCATGTTTTGCAACTCATGCGATTGGTAAATATGTTACATAGAAAACAGGGCTACTCACATACAGTCAGTTTGTATTCTCAGTTAGAAAAAACATTCTGCACTTCTTTTCCAGAAGCCTATATTCAGCAAAAGTTAGGCTGAAATAGCTATTCCAATAATTACACAGGAAAATTTAAAAAGGAATCACACTCATTTTAACAACTGTGCCTTTGTACTGTTTGAAAGAAAATCCTGGTTTACAGATATAAAACCAAAAAACTGCATTCAATTTGTACCTTTACTCTTTTCTTATGAGAAAGCCCCAAGACACTGTTTTTATAAGTAGTTATATGGTAGTTCTCTGCATTGTAAAATAATGAACATAGAAGGAAGCTACTTCTAAAATCCAGTTCTTTAAATTCTTCATATAGTAATCAAGCCTCGTAAACTTAACTCTCTGTAAAAGACCAATGAACTTATAGTCACTGTTTTTCAGAGAACTAAAGAAATTATTTACCTCCAGTATGTGTTCTCCCTGCTGCTCTCGATCTAGTTTTCTGGATGTGGTTGTAATTAGCCCTGTAAATATAAGAGAATAATTAATCAAATCCTTCAAGAAAATAATCTGAATGAAGGTTAGGTTCAATCAACAGTTACTGATATCCTCAATCTCAATTTCTTCTTAGGTGGTCTCTTCTATTTTTACAGAATTTATGCTTTCATTAAGGGAAGGGATGAGGGGTTTCTGATCCTTAAAAGCCATGAAAATATTCTTTGCAATCTGTAAACTAAGCTGTTGTAACCCTGACAACAAACACATTTCAGTGTTCCAGCACATCTGTGCATGTTATGTTTCTGACAGAAGTAATGTATGTAATTCTCTTCAGTCTTGTTTTCAGAGGGTGTTCATACACCTTTTTCAAAGGGTGCTTACAGACATTTGCTGAATAATTTCCAATCTCTTCAGGAGAAACATCTATTTGTATTTTTAGTGATAATGACAAAAAAAGGATGACTTGAAGAGATGCAGTAGTGGTGGAAACCAGAGCAATCTGTCTATGTTGGCTTGATTTGGCAATGACAAGAAGTCAAACAGTTGCTGTTGACAATAGCAGAGAATGATCACAAGTTTTTGATTCATGATGTTACATTTTGTCACAAGACTGTGATATGCCCTCGATGCAAGATTAGAAAGGTGTGATGGGTTTTGCTTTAAATGACGAAAGTCAAACAGTCAGAGGTGACAAAAAGACAGTGAAAATTAAATAGAAAAGAATCTTATTTGACTTAATTCTCCATAACAGCGAGTTCAAAATTTTAACTATTGAGTTTAACGAAAAGTCAACTTGGTCAACTCTCAATTAGAGTGGAATGGCCTGCTATGGTGTGTCATGGATGCAGATGCAAGAGATAACTCAGTTTCTTTGCTACATGAAAGCCATTAATCTGTTTGCAGGTACAACTTGGCCCTACAAACACCACTGCTTTGTTCACATGGCACTGAACCTATGCTAGTAAATCCTGCTAGATTCAACTTGGCTTTCCATGAACCAAACACCAAGATTTGTATTTGCCTGGCTTAAGCCACTAGCATCCCATACTCTCTGAAGCAGGAATCCAGCATAGGTTAACTACAGAGAACACTGTAACGTCATGAAACATTTTATCCAAGTATCCCAGTTTTTTACAGTGACAGGAAAGCATTGCCATCTTGATCCTTAATTGTGAAACTGAAAAACAGGGAAGCAATCACCTATTTAAGGATAAAATAGAGATCAAGACACAGGTAGTATACTTCATATTCCTTTTTCCAACTGTAGTGTAAACTTTTTATTAATAAGACCTCACATAAGCAAAATTAAAAGTTTTATATAAACTTATAAAGTTTTCAAGGTTGGTCTGCTCCAATAAAAAAAGCCTTCAATTTTGTCTCACAGCTGATAAAAAGCAGAGCACGTAAGAAAAGGAATAAAGATTTCAATTTCACTTAAAAGAGAAAGGCCAACAGAAACAGAATTGTGTACCACAGGTGCATACCTACTCAATGCATCTGTCAAAATACAGCTGTGGTCTACACATACCAACAAAATAGACAGCCCGTACTATGAACAAAACCTATATAAGGCAATATTAAAAGCTGTCAAATGTTCAAGCAACTATTCTCTAAAAGCACAGATAGTGCAAATAACAGTTGTTTCAATTATGGTCAAATCTTCCCTTGTTTTTCCAGCAATTTGGTTTTCCATCGTATCAAATCCATTACATATCTAGTATTCTAGACAATGATGTATCATCTTATCCTGCTTTATAATTTTATGCTTTTACAGCCCATAGAAGATATGTATACTATTGTTAGGATACATCATTTGGTAAGTTACAAAGAATGGAGGGATGAAAATTAAAACAAACAAAAAACCCAAACCAAAAACAAATAGCAAGGAAAAAAGTCGCATTATTACTGTGAATTTAGGAAGAGGGGGAAGAGAGAGAAAAAAAAGGACGTGACAATTCTCTATTAACCTTCTTGAGATAATATCTTTGCATGGAGATTACAGAGCTGTGAACAATGACAATTGAAAATATTTACTGTCACATATTCTAAACAAAGCTTTAATATCCCAGCTAAGTCTGGTCAAGCCACACATTTTCTTTTCACATGCTCCATTGGAAACAGCACAGGACTATTAATTGGACGTGAACAAGTGGCAGAGCTGATGCCTCATCTGCTTCCCTCCAGCAAAGGGCCTTGTAGTGTCTTCAAGAAACAAAAGTTCTCCTAAATACCCCTTTCTATTGAGTACCTCTGGAGAAAGCCAGCACTAGCCCTCCTCTGAAGCATTTAATCTCAAGACTCACCAGAGTCGCAAGGAAAAAGGGTAGATTTTAGCATAGCCACTAAAGGAGTTGGCTGTTGAATGGTTGGGTTGAGGATGGGGAAAATCTCAAAAAGCATAGGAAAAATACAGTAATCCTAGCAGAAATATCTCATGATGCTTGCATTTCTCTGAATATTATCTGAATATTCATTTCTCTGAATAGTCTACATCCTCTGACAAGAGTCCATCTCTCACAGCAGCATTAATTACATGCAAGAGCAGAAAGACTGCACCTTTCAACAGTTTTCTATTCACCTTTTCCTCATGAAGAGCCATTAAGACTGGAGCCACCACTAGTAAATGACAATTAACACTGGAGAAAAAAGAAAACAAACAAAAAACAACTCAAAAGCTTTTGCTGCAAGCAGTCAAGACAAAATTCTATCATATACCACTACTCTACAGAAGTTTGTTAAAGAAAGTCTAATTCCAGATAAAATTCCTATTAATGAAGTTGGTTAATACAACTCAAATAGGTAAGCAGAAAAATATCCAGTAAGAACAAAATATATATGCTTTGATCTGTTAAAACCTCCACTCTTTTCAACCAAGCATGCCACACTTCTGTTAAAACACTTCAGACCACTAACAGAAGGGCTTAGTCTTCACCATATATATCCTGTATGTTCAGCAGAAACTAATGCCAACAAAGGAAATGTAACACTTCTGGATTTAGAATCACATACACATGCATGACATTCTTTTTATTTAACTCTTTACTGCTAGACACTTTCCTAAGTGCAAATTTAGCTTCAGTGAAGTGTTTCACTTCAGCTTAAGACTGTAAAAAGTTTGGTTATGGTAATCACTACGGCTTTCCCTTTTCCCCAGTTTTTTTATATTATAAAATGTTTAATGCTGCACCAGCAGATTTCATCCATTGTTGAACAGCTTTTCTGAACTATGGCCATGATAATAACGTTGAGTATTCCTATGCAGTGTGGCTTTTAGGACTCCCTGTTAAGAGGGTTGGGGAGAATCTTTGGACCTAATATAAGTCAGCTCTGCAAAAACAGCCACCACTCTGCTCTTTCTACTGAAAACAAAAGTTCTCAAGTTTTTTAGATTGAGCTCCTTCTCCTTTCTGTGACACTTTGGAGATCTCCTTGCTGTGCCCCTCCCTCTAGACAAATAAATGCATGGCCACACTTTTGCATACAGCACATCCCCACAGGAGTGGCAAGTAAAAGATGATTTCACTTAAGCTCTGAAGAAGTCTGTAAAACAATCAGTTTTGAAATCCTTGTTATGAAATGGGGAGAATGTTTATTGCTGAATGAAATGACAGCATGTGTGAGAAACCTGTCACTGTGACAAACCATTCAATTTTGAAGCAAAACTGACTCAGAGCAACTACAACACTTTTTATCAGTAACTTCAACAGACATAAGACATAAACTAAATATAAGGGAGGCCATATTTGGTCAATGAGGTTTTCGTCCTCTGTGTCAAATGCAAACCATAACCAGTCAGCAGAAATGGTTTCTCTGGACTGCATCAGTCAATTACCATTTAAGCTCTCATCAGTCATGATTACTGCAACTCAGTCAATTATTATTTAAGCTCTTGTTCCCCCACTTCAACCTCAAAACTGAAAAATTACTAATGAATTTTTAAGGTTTTTTTTTAACATATTGTTATATATCAAGATCTGTTTACAAGGTCTTAATATATAAACCAGTCTAAAAGTTGAAGGAAGTATGGATTTTAAATTCAGATGTGGCTGTAATGAAAATCTAGTTTAACTAATGCATAACACAATCCAAAAGTACTGAGCAAATTATAGCACACATTCTGTAAGTTGAAGACCAATTATGTCTCCAAGTGATGAACATGGTGTCTCACCTCAAGGCATGATTTCCTTCATTCTCATTTAAGAAATAGTGTATTATATCCAATTCAAGACAGTTTTGCTTCTAGACAGAGGAATATATCTTTCTTTTGTGTGACAGGCTAAGAAGTCCATTGGAATCAGCAGTTTCCTCCTCATGAAAGTACTAGGTGTGATCAAGTCATGTCTTAGACATCTCTCATAATACAGTGAGTGTCAAGTTTCACTGTCTGAAAGTTCTCATGACATTTTTTAAACTGCTTCCAATATCTCAATACTTCCTGAAATATGAACAGAGTGGCTGGTAACATAATAATCCATGACTGTTTCATCACTGCCACTGAAAGACAACAATTTTGTTTTCATTCTTCTTTCAACTGGTTTCAAGTTGACAATGTTTTACACCTAACTTACCTTACAATCAATGACCATGAGAAAAGACCCACATTTCTTTTCTAAAGGTGTTCAGATAAGCTTTTTGGCAAGGCTGTACTCAAATCATGTCTTCTATGTAAGCCAAAACAAGGCTACTCAACCAAAATAAATAAACAGGTTAATAAAAACAGGTCAATGAAAATTAATAGCAGACGGATTAAAGAACAGATTGCAGCTTTGCAGTTGGCAAAAAATAAACTCCATGTCTTACTAGCCATGTACAGATGATGACTGTAAGCTAGACAGCATGCCACTGTAATATATCACCATGAAGGCAGGCTGCTGAGTTAAAAAAGAAAAAAATAGTCCTAACAAGCTATCATACTGGAGCAAGCATATTGTAAAGGAACTGAACAGCTTGGTTTACATGGTCCTAAAGATAGTTCCTTAGCAATTTCACTTGCTTTTCATTCCTAACTCTTCCTGGTTCTAAGCACCTTAGTAACTCTCAATAAAACCAGCAACTCTCAATAAAACCAGCAACAGAATTGTCACCAGTAATTTTCAAGTGCTGAAATATGATTGTAAATATAAAGTCCCAAAAAGAACTAGCAATATAATTTACAAGCACATTAAATGGCTCCAATACCTCTTCTGCTCAAGTACAACACTTAAAAGCAATCATTATTGTTCTTTCATTTAAGACTGCAAAAATTGTACTATTTTTCAAGAGAAATTGAGCACCCAGGTTCCTCTTTCAACTCTCCTATCCATATACTCTCTCCATTGGTTATGCTGTTGCTTGCTTGTTCTCTCTGGCCTCTTGAATTTCACTTTTTTTTTTGCTATACAGTTGTTTAGTTGGAACAAACACTGATTCTGCCTGGCACAGCTCATAGTCTGTGGCTTAACAGACTTTTCTGGGTAGTTTAAATCCACATTTGGGGCTAAAGGAGTCATTTTCCATTTCATATATAAACTTAATGATGAGGGTAATTTACAAAAATGAGTTAACGCTACCCTTTAGATAGTTTTAGAAAAATTTAAATGGAGACCTACTGCAGCACACTGTGTTGAAATCATTGTCCCCTTTTTTTTAGTATAGCATGATTGCACTCAACTAGTGCACGCTTTCACAGTTTGGTGTCTTTACCCCTTCAATTCCCATATGCAGCAGTTCAAGCAAAAGCGAGCTGACTGAAAGGTCTAAAATACATTTATGAACTACACACTCTATTTGCTCTTCAGATCATCTTTTCTTAGGCACTTCCTAATTTCTCTTTCAGATGCTGGTGCATATGCTTTAGATTTCATCCACAAAAAACTCTGTTGGCACATTTGTTCCAGATGAATATGTCTTGCCCTTTGAATGGTACTCCATGAAAAGTCAAGCAATAATTGAGATCCCAGTCCTACCCAAGTCAAGATTGCATCAAACAAGGGATAACACCCTGTCCATAAGGGCGTATTTGTGTAGCACATTTATTGAGGTACAGTAATATCAGTGTTTATTAGTTTGTTTCTTGTTACCAAGACAGATTGTAAGCCTTGTATATAGGATCAAAAAGTAGGTTACTTATTCCTATGGCTAATATTTCATACCAACAGGCACCAGGTTTATCTTTAACCAGGCAATTTAACTACTCAGTCTTACTACTACCCAATAAAAGTGCAAGGTGCATATCTGAAGCTGAGTCACTTTCCTAAACTATTTCAACAGCATCCTGGAATTTGCTGATCGTTAGTAATTTTTGTGACTTTAGAATGGAGCCAACAAGCAACCCACCAAAGATTATTAATGTACAGCATAAGGAGGAAAAAATACTTTACATATTAAGTCATCCAATTCAACAAACATTGTAGAGCTTCAATTTCACCTAGATTTCAAACGAAGTATAAAATCTGTGTTTAGTGATCATATAATTATAGAAAACTGTATCCAACAAAAGCAAACCATGTAGTTTTATATACTCTAATTAGTCCCCGAGTACATTATTTTTAGTCTGGATTTACTAAGACAGCAGTATTAACTTCTGCAGTAATTTTTTTACGAGTAGAATTATTTGAGAAATAATGAAAATAACTATATAAATAATCACAAACACCCAAATAGCTACATTAGAAAACTAAATCTATGATCCTGCATTCTGAGTGCTTGAAAACATTTTGGATGTGTCTAGTTTCATTGTCAATCATATTCTTTTGGTAGTTCATTTATCTTATGCAAAAGATAAAAACTGGAAGTGTATGTCATAAGCAGTATAAGATGAAATCACAAAAAATGATACTCAATAAATAATAAAAAATAGCTAAAATAATTTTGAATGAAAAATAAAACAAAACCCAAGCATGATTATTGACAAGAAACCAGGAAGTGACAATAAATTTCCTCTAAAATGAACTTTGATCTTACTATTAACAGAACACTATAAATTTTTCTCTTTGCTTACTTTGGGAAAATACTCTTGCCTTCAAAAACCACATCAATTCAAAGCTCAAATGCCTTCAGTAATTAACTCTAAGCTACCTGATCTCCATTTTTATAATCTCATTTTGAGATATACCATCTTTGATACTTAAGTACAGAATTATTACCACAAAATCACACATCATCTTGAAAGATCTTTTCAAATCTGACATAATCTTACTGTATTTATAGTGCTTGAACAGAGAAACAAACAGCACACTCCTTTCCAAACTTGGCTTCTGTTTGTTTGGGCTTTTTTCCCCCTGAACAAAAGAAAGAAAATGCATTTTCCAGCTTATAGTAGTCAGCACTGAGGAATCGAAAGATTTTTTTTTTTTTAAATCATTATCAGTTGAGAGAAGTAATTAAGAACAGAGAAAGTTGTTCAAATGGCACTAAGAATATAAGGATATTTCCAGCACCATTACAGGCTTTCTTTAGAGGCCCCCAAGCTCCCTATACATCTAAACCCTAAAATATTAGTTTCTAAGTAAAAATTTGGAGATTTGGGTTTAATTGCATGTTATTTCCTACATTTACAATACAGAATGTACTAAAATAAGTCTGGAATGGACTGCAGGCCTAGCTACTGATTTAAAGTGAACTGCTTTTGTAACTGACCCATATACATAAAGAACTCCATGCAACACTCGTAACAGAGATGATCATGTAAAGTGCTGTCAAAGGTCTTTTCTCAGCTCTCAGCAAAATCGAGGAACAATTTTATAGCTCACTTCTAGTTAGCCTTTGAACTGTGACTCCACTGTGAATTTTTCAGATAGAAAAATAATATTACTTCACGTAGAACTAAATTTTTGCTGGGATTGAGCTTTTATTTTGATTGACTAAAAAAAAAATAAATCATGCCAAGCTAGATGTGAATCAGGGCATTATTTCTGAGTAATCTTCTCTTAATAGGAAATTAATCAATACTAATGTTACAGTGTTGTTATATACACAAACTCCTTTAAGTTACACTATTCTGAAAGCCTACCAAGCAAAGACTGATATTCTTGAAAGAATGTGTGAAGGTGGTACTTGGCTCATAACAGTATCTGATCACTGTCTCTTCCATGGCTAGAATTATAATTTTGCACATCATATACTCCAGCTCAAAAGAACATATGATATAGAGGGGGTCTGGCTCCATCCTTGGCAAGCTTGCAGATGACATGAAGCTAAGCAGCGTAGATGACACAAGAGAAGGATGGGGTCCCATCCACAGGAACCTGGACAAACCTAAGAGGTAGACCCACGAGAACCTCATGAAGTTCAGCAAGTCCAAGTGCAAGGTGCTACACCTGGATTGGGGCACACCCAGGCTGAGATGAACTCATTGGGAGCAGCCCTGCAGAGAAAGACTTGCATGTTCTTATGGATGAAACCTGGACATGAGCCAACACTGTACACCTGCAGCCCAAAAGGCTGGCCACATCCTGGACTGCATCAAAAGCAGCATGGCCAGCAGGTCAAGGGATTCTGATTCTGCCCCTCTACTCTGCTTTTGTGAGACCCCATCTAGAGTACTTTGTTCAGCTCTGGGGATGGTCGTCAGCACAAGAAAGACATGGACCTGTCACAGCTGGTCCAGAGGAAGGCCACAAGAACCATCAGAGAGCTGGAGCACCTTATAGGAAGACAGGTTGAGAGAGTTGGATTGCTCAGCATGAAGAAGGAGAAGGTTCTGGGAAGCAGAGCCTTCCAGTAGCTAAAGGGGGATTATAAAAGAGGAGAGCGACTTTTTACACAGGTAGGTAGTGACAGGACAAAGGGAAATGGTTTTAAACTAAAAGAGGAGAGATTTAGATTAGATGTTAAGAAGAAATTCTGCCAGAGGGTGGTGAGGCACTAGCACAGGCTGCCCACAGAAGCTGTGTATGCCACATCCCTGGAAGTGTTTAAGGTCACATTGAATGGGGGCTCTGAGCAATCTGATCTAATAGGTGGCATCCCTGCCCATGGCAGGGGGGGTGGAACCAGATGAGCTTTAAGGTCTCTTTTAACCCAAGGTTTTCTACGATTTCATGAGTGCTGCATCAGAATATGGTAAAATTGAAAGAAAACCTCACTTTCTGTCAAACTCATGGTTTACAACACAGATCATGCTGAGCATGACCTGAAGTTTTTATGTATTTCTAAGGACAAGTAAAGGAGAAGGAAAAGGATGGCCGTGCTTCTTATTTATTTTCCCAGTTCCTACCATTTCTCTTTTTCCAAAAAGATCTAAGAGAACAAATAAAATAAATTTTAAAAAGCTCCAACTCCACCACCTAAAATTTAAGAGTGATCTCTACATAAATGCTTGCAAGTAACTTTTAAAATAGCTGCCTCTATTATAGGAAAATTTCTGTCTTTTCAAATGCTAAATCCCTAAATATTGTAGTGAGTGGATACGAAGATATTGCTAGAAATTTCACAGATACAAACTTGTTCTCCCAGTTACAAAGAAAAAAAGACCAGGTTGAAAACCACTACTCTAGTAGCACTGAAGTGCTTTAAACAATATTTAAAAATAAAAATAAAAGTAGCTTTTTGCAGAATTAAACTCTCCAATCGTATGTATATATAAACTTTCATGTAGTCATGTAGCCCTCTGTGGCTGCAGGAGTTTAAAAAACATTTGAGTTAATTCTAGTCACATATTCAGTAAAGCTAAAGAAAAAAAAATCTGTTTTAGAGACAGTGTAATCAAATACTTCACTTTCTCTGCATGTGAGAGGTAAACAGTTGGGCACATGGAAGCTGCTACATATGCTTTGAGCTGTGTGACATGAGTGAACAATAATTGAGCTTGGCATTGTTTGCCAGCTACAGAAGTTACAAGAACAATTTCAGCATTTGGAACTTTATTTAACTTTAAATCACATAAGCTTGCAATGTAGTAATACTGGTTTTATTCAAGTTCCAAAATATTACGTCAGTTGGGATTAAAACCCTCAAGTAGTTAAACAACAAAGATTTCCTTTGTTAAAATGAAGCCAATACTACTGTGCGGTCACTGGGCCTTCACTTCCTTACTAAGTAATTCTCCAGTGTTATCGGAAACCCACGGAAGTTGTTTGCAGCTGTGCCCATTTCCTATTTCACTTCAGTGTCCAAATCAGACAGATACACGTGCACACAGAGACAGACACAGATGCTGCTTTAAAGGTTACTGAGTAAAACGCACAAGATAGAGTATGTACTGAAATGGGCTATCACTCAAAGTGTCTGCTGAAATGTCCTATTCTAACATCCTTATCTAAATGGACTAACTTCTATACCATAGGATTACTACTTTTGTCAAAGGAATGCCCATAGCATTCTCATAGTAATACCAAAGCGCTTCATACATGAATTAATGCATCTTTACAGCGCTCCCAAGCAATTAGATCATACAATTATTTCTGGCTTACACCTGCAAAGCCTAAGTATGGGAAAATTAACAACTTAAAGTTAATTTTGCTGTTCTCCTGTCCAGGTTGTGAACCCAAGCCTACTTTTCAGAAGGACACATCATTTTCATTCCAAGTTTCATTAAAAGCATAGAAAGCATATACAATAAGCATTTCTGCAAAGCTGACTCAAAATTGTTACATGGAGCAATACCAAGTACCTCCCTTCCTCTTGCTATTATTGTTTTAAATTTCTAAAATAAGGCATGACTTCTCGAGCAAGTGTTTTTTACTATCCAACCCTGATTCCCTTGCCAAGCCAAATCTGGTTGGTACAATAAATATAACAGAAGTCCTGGGGAAGTGGAAAGGAGCATACCAATTGGGCAAAAAGATGAAATTATTTCTAGCCCAAATATATGGGCAAGGCAATCCAAAAAGAGTACAAGGGTCTTCCCTGGCCCTGTATGAATACCTGTTTAGGATTCCATTTTCTTGCTCAGTAAGAATAAGAAGAGCTGGAACTCTGCACTATGCAAGTGCAGATTTTCCATTCTAATGCTCACATGGCCATTTGCAAGTCAGTATAAGCTTCTTTCAACCATCTTAACTCAGCAATCTTTGAGATATTAATCATACAAAGCCTGTATCTTTAAGTAGCAGCCATACTTTAAAAAACATGGCATGGCAAAACTGTTACATCCATATGGACACTGATACAGACTCTCAGGGAATTGCTGTCCTTTTGCTTAGAGAGAGTTCAGCCTAATGGCTCTAGTTCTGCAGCAATTAAGAATGTTCTGTTTCCATGTTTTATGACTTTATATGACTTGTTGAGTTGTTATTGTTGGTCAGTTAAAGGTGAATACCTTTCCTTTAATTTCACATGATGTTTTTGCCATGATTTATAGAATAAAGATAGAAGAAAAGTACAAAACACAGAAAACAATGATAGGAAAAGAATTTGGTTGACAATGTCATTCTGGGGAATTGTAAGTATACATTTTAAATTGGGGAGCTAGTTTGCATACTACTCACACAGTTCTTACTGGGTGAACAAAAAAGCTCATATTTAATGCGTGCCCCACTCTCCTGTCTCAGACAGAAAGAGATTACATGTTTTGATTAAAAGCTTTTAGTAAAAGGAATAAAATAACTGCCTCTTGAATTGACACTAACAGATCCATTCCTAAATGGTTAATTCAAATAGAATGGAAATTATATAATTATAATTCATAAACTCAAAAATGTACACTTATATACAATGGTATTGTCAGCTATTACCAGTAAATGCCATACTAAGTACCTGTTCCACTTTCTCAAAGAATTACTGCAATCCTGCTATCAACTGTCATGCTTCCAATACTCCTCCTCAAAAGCAAAAAAGCAAATTAAAATATTATATAATATGAAAGAATAAAAGGTGGGGAAAAAAAAAAATTTCTCCACTTAGTATGACTGTGTACATGTAAAATAGAAATATTCAGTACTTTAATCTAAACATTACCATATTCAATTGTATTTTGTAAAGACAACCATGGAATTTACACCAGTGATATGTAAAACTTTTCAGTCCCACAATTAGATTGGAGTTGAGTCACTAACTTTTAAGTGAAACAGCTCATTACTTGTTCCTTAAAGCATCCATTTTTTTTGTTCATTTCATTGCTTTCTCAGACAAAACATATCCAAATGCATTCAATGAAATATGGAAACTAGCAAATATGAGTATTTTGATAATTAAGATTCAGTGTCTTTGATCATGTTACAAGGTAATTACAAAAGACAAATACCATAATAGCTCACAAGCAAATAAACCACACCCACAAGAAACAGAAATACTACTACTTTCTATTATATGTACCAGAAAAAGCACTGTACACTGTGAGCTCCAAATCACAAAACCCAGAACTTGTTTACTGTTGTGTAAACCTTTGCTTTACATGAGTGTTGCTAAATCTGCAATCCTTTTCTGAGCCTCAGCGCAATAGCTCTAGAGTTAAGTGCTGGGATTAACCAGACAGTCCCAGGACGTGTTCAGAATAGCTATCAAATTGTGTTCATCTCCTTCCACCTAAACATATTAACGTGAGTTGAAACTTTTCTGTTTTGTCAATTACTTCTGTATTTAATTACAATCTATTTGGCAAGAAGTTATACACATATAAAGTAGTTACCATAACTTAAATGTTTGTCTACAGTTGGGTTTAGATTGAGCATGAAAGTTGTGAGATCAGTCTTTGTTCTAATTCTTTCCCGCAAATATGATTCTACCTGAACAGCTCATATGTACAGCCATTTCTTTGCACTACATCGAAACTCCACAGCTAAAGTAAATGGTATTTCATTTGCTTTAATGAAAGGTCCAGTACATGTGAAAAGATTACAAAATGTCCTGTGATGTACTGTGTTATATATCCTGATCGAAGAAGTGAAACAGCATGCAAAGAAAAACTTAGCAGTGTTTCTTGAACTAAGTTATTTTATAACTATTTAAAATATAAAAGATGTTTTAAAGTGTCAGTGAAGATTTACTGAAGGTGATACTTGGAAACTGATTGCTGTAAGAAGCACACAGATACTACTTCAGCTTAAGTAGTATTTTTGAGAATCAAAATTTTTGAGATCTGTCAATAATTCTTCTTATGAAATCTCTTCTTTCTGTGAAAGATGAACTATATCCTACAAAGGTCCACGTCAGTCAGTTTCTAAAAATTCAGTATTATTGTACAAAGTATTTTACACACACATCTTAGTTTGGAGCCCATAAAATTCTAGAAATGAATTAGGTACTTCAGGAGAACAGAATGCAGTGTTTAACTTGACACACGTTACATGTATGTTGTTGCTATTTATAACATGTATTACTACTATGAGTAGGTTCTAGCCATGGACCACAATACCATTGCTTTAAATTTTATAAAGAGAAAGAAAATGATGGATCCTTGAGATGGAGAAGAGACAATAACACATTGCCATCTAAAACATATTTTTAACATTCACCACATATTTTAACGCTAGCTTTTACTTGACTCAGATGCCATTTCAGTGGCAATTTGCCTTTGGGGATGCACTGCAACACATGCTTTTAAATCTTACTGCCACGTTCAATGTTACAATGGGATACAGTGAAAGGCTTGATTCATATTCCAGCCCTATCTCCTCTGGGGTTGGAAGGGAAATCTGGGGCCGTGTGAAGGTTTCTCTTCCTTTGACAAACACCTTACACAGTGTGATAACCTCACAAGGTCCAACAATGGTAACATACCCACATAAGCAAACAAGAAGGAATTTGATCTCTCCAATTCTAGTCAAATGTACTCTTCAGCTGAGCCCTATTTTAATTAATCAAGGGAGATAAAATACATTGTGTTATAACTAGAGTGATAACTAGTGTCTTTTAAAGTTTTTTTTAACTCCTTAACGTGTCAATCCTAGTGAAAGCACTTTCACTCCAAATAAGAACTATTCAGGTTAAATGTATTTTATTTCCAATAGACAGAAGAGAGACTTGGGAAGTTACAAACCTGATAACTTCAGTCAAAACTCATCTTGACCACTATGTTAGTGCCCACTGCAGACTGACAGTTGCAAACTGAGCATGTACAGCAAAAACAGTACAGCCTATTAGACTGCACAAAATCCCGGGTCCTATTTAATGGGAAGACAACATACTTGAGTTAGCCATTTAATATCTATTGAACTTACTTGACTGCACTCTGGGAACACAACAGAAGCCACTCAAAGAGGATTCCCTTCTCTGCTCTGCCCATCTTTTCTCTTCCCCTCCTGCCTGTGTTTAATATCTCTATCTAGCATTACAACTGTAGCTGTAGCAGACACCAATGAAGGGTGTCAGTGAAGGGTAATTTGAATGGCGCATGATAGGTGAATACCTGCCCCTGTGACTTTAATTATATTGGGGGGGGGGAAATTCTACAGCTGAATATAAATCAGAGGGAGATTCTTTTCTTCTCAGTGTTTGTGTCCTGAAATATAATTACTTCATTATTTTCAGTTGTCCTTTTTTGGTTTTAATACTGAGCTGAGAAGGACTGCTTGCTTCTACGGTATGCATGCTACAATAAAGGCAGGTAAGAAACTCTTGACAGAAAATCTTTATTACTTTTCTCTTAAGTGTTCCTTTCCATGTCACCTTCTAGTGTGTTGGGCTCCCTCAAGGTCCCTTTCTAACATAAATGAGATTGGCAGTAAGCTACTGACATGGAAAACTACAAACTCTGTCTGAAGACAAGTCACAATCGCCCAATGTCCTAATTCTTCCATCCATTAAATAGGAATAAAGATGTTTCTTTATCTCAAAACTCAGCAAGGGAGGCCGCAAGTGCCTTTTTTCAAAACACATTTTGGAAAATGCTGCATAATGATACAGAAAGTTGAAAGGGATAGGAAAGAACCAGAAAAAAAGAGGACGATAAAACAAGCTACAGGAAAATTAAGGACAGAGCAACCAAAAATAGCTGGCCAATTATATACAGTAAAGAATAAATGAATGTAGGTAGTGTTTATGTTCACTTGCAATTTGAATACTGCAGTCACTTAGTTCTTCCCAGGCAACTCTAAGGCAATTTTATTCCTATTTTTATCAGTATTAGCAATGGAGACATCAAGAAAGATCAAAGTAGCAGACAAAAAATCTTTCCAAAATCTTTTCAAACTCAGACATGGTGAGGAAGTAGATAGAAAAGATTTTTTTTTTTTTTACTTTTACATCATGTAAAATGAGAGAAAACAGAGACAGAGAAAAACAAATAAAAAATAAAGCAAACAGTTTAGACTGCGGTTGAATTTTTATTGTTTTACTTCTTCGGCTGTCTTTTTCATAAAACCAACACTCTGTCAATTTAATATTTAGATTCAGGCTTTAACTATGCTAAAGATCTTCTGTTGCTATAGCCATTTCATATGTCTCTCTTGGCAGTACCTTCACAAGCAGATGCAGCACATGCTGACAAAGAAGTTATTGACAGAAATAACCCAAATAACATACCTGTGTTTGCCCTCAGAGCTGTGCTGACACAGCAATTACAGCTGATAGAGCACATAAGTCTTTCATACCCTGAGCTGACATAACTACGAAACAGAATGAAGGTCATAATGCCAATCCAGCCTTCAAAACACACTTTTCACTCCATTTTTGCTCCTTTGAATCGCCCTATGTTCCCTCCATGAATGAGCAAGAGTTAAATTAATATGGCTTCTATTGCTCCCTTTTACTTGCTGGGTTTGTTACAGATTAAAGTAACTCTCTACACCTTTACAGCACCTCTAAACTAAAAATCTCTGAATTGCAAAAAAAAAAATCTGGCTGAGTGAATCAGAAGCATCTCTCATAATTTTTTCTGTGAAATAATACCTAAACACAACATATGAAAAGATAAGCTGTGCCCAAACCAGCAAAATATTATTCAAATAAACAAAGCTCTTCCTTACTGTTAAAAAAGATCTGTGGGAAAACCATCCAGTATATGTATTACTTTTTCTACACTCATTCAGAAGCAAGGGATTGTAGGCAACTCTTACAATGTTTTCAAAATTGCAGTGTAGCTTCAGTTAAGACTGATTATTTTATTTGTTTCCTGTATCTCTCCGCTACACACATTTCAGTATCCACAATTCAGGTACTAAAAGGTTATTTGGTTCTTGTATTTGTATTTTCCTGTTAAAACCTCGGTGTGTTTTTCCTGAAGCTTTCCAAACAACCACTAAACCACTCTTTCTTTTCATTACATAACAACCACTTCTGAAAATTATCTTCCAGATTTTGTTTTTCTTACACCAGCAACAGTTACTTAAGAAGTAAGTCACTTTTGACTGTGGGACAAGTGAGTTTGATGCTAATAAATGCCTTATTTTGCTTAGACTACGACTACCTCCCCCCCACAAAAAAAGAAAAAAAAAAAGACTGACAAAAAACCTCTGCACGAAGTTTTGAAGACTGAGACTGCTAAAACCAATGTGGATGAAACTAAGCTAAAATATGTATTTTTACTGTATATTTACTGCACTACAAAAGCAAATGGACATTGACCAGTCTAGAGTGGAGCTACTCGGAACTAGGCCTTCACAAAACATGCATGATGTTGATGTCAAGTACTTTGAACCAAGTGCTTCACTCTCAAATCCTCTTTCACATGTTTGTATAACTTACTAATATTGGCACAGCCCAAGATACCAGGTTAACTCTAACTATTGTGAAAGCTTGTTTACAATGTTAAATCAAAGATCTTTATTTTATCTGATTTATGTAATTATGCAAATACACTAATTTACTAATACATAAAATAAAACACTGTATTGTACTTACCAGTTTTGGGGTTTATTGAGAAGAATCCCTGTGGATTTCCACTTGTAATCTTGTAGGTTAATTTTTCACTTGAGCTAGAATCTGGATCAAATGCTTCAATCTGAATAACAGATACATCTTTAGGGGAATTTTCCATGACCTCTGGGTAATAAACTGGCTCTGTGGTCTGAGGAGCATTATCATTAACATCCCCAACTTCTACGTAGATTTCAATGAAAGATGATAAAGGCACAACACCTTGGTCTGTTGCATAAACAGTTAACCAGTAATGTGAAGTAGTCTCACGATCCAGGCAATCTGCAGTCTCAATAATACCTGTTTAACAGGAAGAAAGAGAAGTAGAAGATGCCCAATAAATATGCAGAAATGTATAAAAATAGAGTAAGCAACAAGTTTAAATAAATGAATAAATAAAAATGAATACAAGTTCAAAATAACCACCATTGATTCTAAAATCTGTGTTAATATACACAGACAAACATACCAAGGTTAACCCAAAGCTAAAAGAAATAAAATATCAATTCTCAGCAATTATGCATTATATATTAAATCAATAAATTCCTTGATTTCCTTTCCAAAATCCTTTGAAATTTATCAGACTAGTTAACACTATTCATAAAAGTTATTTTGCCTAAAAGATTAAATCTAATGTGTAATTCACAACCTTTTGGGACTTGAATGACCCTCTTTACTTATCAGTGATTATAGTAAATTTTGTATCATATTAAACTACCTGATTTAGATGTCAAATTCTTGAACTGTTTACCATTATACATATTAATGAGCAAATACTTAAATGTGAAAAATTCTTATGTATGTGCTCAAGTGAATTATTCGACTGAACCTTCTTAATGTGCTGATTTACATTCTCTCAAACTTCACAGAAAAGAAAATAAAAATTAACCTTTGTAGCATTAGGACTAACCAATGGCTGCCATTACTTTGGCAATGGAAAGCACCAAAAAAGAGCAAAAATCTTTTCAATCTTACACACATAAAATTAAGGAACAGTTACACAATTCACAAACCTAATAAAAAATCTGTCTGCTGAGCCTATAGGAGATTATCTAAGCCAGAACTCACTAAAGAATTTATCCACTGTGAGGAAATATAACTTTATTTTTATAAGCAGCTTACTCTACAGGTACAGCCATAATATGCACATGTCAAAAAGGTACATAATGTGGTGTAATTGCTATGATGGGGGGAAGAATATTAAATGGGTTCATTGAGCCATGGCACAAAAAACTGATCCAGTCTCTTCTACAGGTTGTCTTGGTTTGAGATATTTTTTAAACAGAACTTAAAATCAACCTGATACATGCCAGGAGGAGGAACAGAGCAAGCCACTCAGTGGAAATTTTGAAGGGCTTTGTCACAGCTCTTACTGTTTGTTATACTGACGTACAGGCCTAATCGGGATTGTAGCCAAGATGAGTCAAACTATCACCATGACAGCCAGTTCTGGACTCTGGATAAAGCCACATAAAGTGACTATGCGTGATGTGGCACTTCTTCTGAGCTCATTTACTTCACACAGATATCTATCTATCTATCTATCTATATGAATACTTTCCATCAGTAAAATAGGACCTCAACAAAACTATGCCACTGTGTTTCCATAGGAGTTCTTCAAGAGAGGAATTAACTAAGTATTGTGTTCTTCACACACTACAGACATGTTTTTTTAATGCATTATACTGGCTGAGCAAAATATTAAGCAATTACTCATTTATTCATTACTTTTTTGCCTTGTGGGAAGCTGCATAAAAATCTGATAAGAATAGTTTAAAATTTTAAGATGTCAATAAGATCACTTTAGAAGGGCTGGAGGGAATAGAATCTAATGCTTAGACCTGCAAAATACTCATTTATAGCATTTCAAGCAACATAGCATTACAGAACTACCACCAGATGTCAGTGTGGAAATCGGTATAACATAGTATCAAAGGCTACAGAACTGGAATAAAAAGGAGGGGCAATGCATTTTCGAAATATACACGCATTACATGCAGTCTATAAAAGTTTTCCTGAAAGCAAACTAGCAGCTTTGTAATTTCCATTTTTATTTTTTGCAGAACAACATCAGCAGCAACTAAGCTCTGGTTAATATTGATATTTTACATTTCCAGTCTCTCTGCCTCAGTATTTATATTTTGTTTGATGGCAGTTTTGCTATTAAAACAAACAAACAAAAAAATCCTATCCAGTAGTCACTGGATTTGTGCCGTGGTTACCTGCACAGTTTCCGCATAAATTTGCCCTTAAAAATGGACACACAGCCTTGAGCACCCAGTTACCTGGATTCTACTTTTGCAACTCACGTTACACCTTTCGCACCTTTCTAGTTCAGCCAAGAGACTTGCTTAAGAGTAAATAAATTTGTTACTTACTGTGGCCTCACTTCTAAACCTAAATGCTGGATGTGGCATACAAGTACTTCATCTTAAGTCTGGGTGGACTCCATGTATGCCTTGGAAAATTCTGTAAAACCTTCATGTCCTACCAAACACAAGACTAGACTGTAATTACCTTTTAGCAAGGCTGCCAGCAATGCTGCTCTATTGCTTGTGATTCGTGCAGAAAAGAGTTATGTGCTGAACAGAGCAACTGTTTTCATTTTACACATCCTGCTTTCTTAACAGGAGCTGCATCAGAAGTGGCAGATTAATTTTAAGATAGCCTTGACTGATTTTAAAGAAAGATAAAAAGAGAATCTTGTGGAAATGAAGCTCTCCTCCTGCAATCGGCTCACCTAACATTTACAAATTCTATCTCCTTAGTTATCAAAGCCTACCTCAAGAAAAAAGAAGTCTGAACCTATTTTGCTTTTGTAGAGTGTCAGTTCTCAAGTGTCCATTCTCTTAAGTCACATACTTCAAAATGGATAAAGGGGAAAAAAGTACCATACAAAAATAACAGTATCTCAAAAAGAAATATGTGAAAAGACTACAGGAATAGTAACTAACACTATGATACAGCATACATGAGCAACTTTATCTTTTGGTTACTTTTTAATTTTAAATTAGATCTGCATATATAATGTTATTTCTGTATATTTTAAACCAGCTTTTGCAGGAATGTCCAATGAAATGGTCTGACAGACCAATGAATGGTCTGATCATCTGATCACTGAAAAAATTATGTAACACAAATCTTTATCCAACAGGGCAGCTCTGGTTTTCAGAATGTCTCAGATTTTCTACAGAGTCATTCACACTTTAAGCATGCATTAGTCAAAGTAACATGAAATCTCATTATTTTTTCATTTTTCTCACATCTCTCGCCCAACAGGTCCTGAATTGTTGGATGAACATTTTTACTCGATGTGCTCTTTATAATTCCAAACTGAAATAGAAAGCATCCAGGAAAAGAATTTTACAATCAGTCAGCTCTGCAAAAATGTCTACCTAACGAACTATTTAACACTAATCAACAGATTAATTCTTGAATGAACTTTTTTTAGAGGCATAAAGGGTACTTAAAAAACCAGTTTAAAATAGACCAAGTAGACAGGTATGCGTATGCAAGTTTGAAAACTTGTATTTGTGGATGGCCCTTCCCTGGCAGTGTTCAAGTCCGGCTTTCTTTGAGCAACCTGGTGTAGCAGAAGGTGCCCCTGCCCATGGGTGGGGTGTGGAAGTAGATGATCATTAAGGTTCCTTCCAACCCAAACCATTCCACAATTCTATCACAGATAAGTGGATTACTTAGACAATATCAAAAATCAAGACTCAAAATAGCATTCCTGCATTATAAAAGCTATGCAAAAGGGAACGGAAAGATAGGGAGAAAAAACTTGCCTTCACCCCTCACACACTGAGGGGGGTGGAGGAAAGGCCACCACACCTAGTTCTCCTTAATCGCTCAAAGCTGCAGGAATGGTGAGGGAAGTCATGGATGGTCTATTAATATGACTCAGCTTTCTTCCTGTTGTTTCCACCCAGCAATAAAATGGAATAGATAACAATCCAGTACACGCATCTAGGGGTGGGGGGAAGCTCTGACTACCAAAACTCGAATTTCTTCTGGTTCTACATAAGCATTTATGTTACAAAACCCAATCAAAACTAAATGCACATAACTGTATGGAGTACTTAGGAGTACTGTCCCCTTTAGTGCTACTGTACAATCTGACCTTACATCAGTAATTACAAAACATCATCCTATTGTCATTACTCTAGTTGAAATTGCTCCTGCTTCTGCAAGTTTAACACTAATTTTTTCCTGATTTTGCTTATGAGAACACTAATAACTTCATCTTTAATTTCTATGCAACAGTAATGAATATAAATGCATGTAAACTTCAGTTGTCTACTATACCTTCTAAAGAACATAATCTCAGAATGTAACTGATTCCTTTTTTTTTTTAAACAAAGATAATGATCATTCTCCTACCAAATCACAGGTCTAGAACCAGTCATTTGTTGATGTGTCAATTTTCTGCTTTTGCAAATGCTGACTATCGTAGCCTATTTTACATGTATGCGCAGTGTAAGACTGTATTCTGTCTGAAAGCCAGCACTCAGCGCTCACGGAGTTCATAAATTCGAAGAGAAATAACAGAACAGTTTTAAGTAAGAGTTAATTTCTTCTAATCTTGCAGTCATCTAGATCCATTAAAATGGTGATCCATATCATCAGTTTCAACAACATATTTTGGCTCCTAGAAACATTTTCTTGTTTTCCTTCCAGTGGTGCAAAGCACATTCAGGGAGTACAGCTTAAATGCCTCTATTATATCTTCAATGCTGTAAAAGCTCAGTTTCTGCTCCAATTCTTCACCCATTCACAGAAAATCTTTAATCATCCAATTTCCCATCCATGCCCTAACACTGAAGCAATTTGGTAATTTTAACTTTTACAAACCATTTGCTTTTTATGTAGCAAGACAAGTAGAGAAATCTTATACCAGAGAATCTTTAGCATGTATGGTAATCCCAAAGACTTGTAAACATTATTGTTCAAAAAATACAGTGAAGTGAGGATTTCAAAAACATTTTTCACTTGACTGGATATGCAATCTTGAAGCCCTTCAGGTAGTCAGGATAAAAAGAAATTCAAATTCAGTCGCTAACTGCCAGAGGGGAGTGCAAAAGTTGCAATATTTCTGAGTCATCTGCAAGGGGTCACCAGAGCTGATTTCATAATATTCATGTCTGAAATTTTAGACTACATATTGTTTCCTCTTGATGCAATAGGACTTTTCTACCAATTTCATTAAAAGAAGGCAAAATTTCTAAGTGAACACCATCGAATAGAATTTGGATAGAACTTAATGTGGAGGAATAGGATGGTTTTTCAATACAGCAAATGAGGAAAAAATCAAAACATTCACTCCACTGTCAACAAGAACCAACATTTCTTCCAATTTAAATTTACAACCCAAGTCACTACAACCAAAATCACTATTAAAAACAGAAATAAAACATAAAAATCCACCTAAAATCTGACAGTCCTACATATGCCAATTCTATCTAATTAACAAATGCTCAAACTATAATACTCCCAATTCCCAGGGATGATCCTCCTTAAGTGTGCTTATCCATGAGAACTCTAATTAACAATATTAACGATTCTGCAATGGAAATCAAAATCAGCAATCATTTCTCAGTAAAGCATGAAAATGCACTTTAGCAGAATTTGCCCTGAGAGTGACATTTGAAACAAACTAAAAGAAATCCCTGGTCTGGAACATGATGCTTGAAATCTGATTATAAAGTCAATTAATCTAACTTCTAATAAGCTCGGCAAATCAAAAAGCTTCTTCAGCTGCTTTAAAAGCAAATGGGAGAGAAGGAAAGGCAGTATTTTAAGAATTTCATGAACAAAAGTTTTGATCAAATATGACCTTCAATGAACAACCAATTCAAATCAAAGTTCTAAAAGCCAGTGGATTAAGCCTGTTATAAACACAGAGGCCTGCTGTCCCTCAATGGCACAAGTCTGCCAACACACCAACCCAGACTGCAACTTTGTCCTGAATTCTAAACAAACAGTAAGTCTCCGCAGGGTAAACTATCACTAAGGCCTCCACAACCTTTTGAATTCAAGATAAAATTGGGGGAAATGCTCAGCACACACTGCAGTTTACTACTAGAATTTCTGCTACCTCTAGATAAGCAGCATGTATTTTCCATAAAGTTCTTAATATTTATGAAATTATCTTTTTATGTGAACAAGGGCCAAAGAACCCCAGCTTCCAGAAGTTTACAGTTCTTCTAGACAAATTTCTGCTTTACATTTTGTGAAACTTTGCTTAGTTGTTGTTAAAACAAGGAAAGAATCACATCAGCCTTGTTGATTAGAGGTTTGGCTGTTTCCTTTTTTAAGTAAATTCTTATTTAATATAATACTGTCATACTTTGGCTTCTAATGTTAAACAAGTCAGAACAGACAGTTTTCAGGTTGTTAGTAAAATCTCCACACTTGCACAGCCAGAATAGGCCAGAAAAACAAAGGCTATTTACAAAGCTGGTGTTTTCCACTTCATTTTTATTTCTGCTCATCTTATTTAAAATAGTATCTATTCTAACAAATACTTTGCCTCTTAGTGCAAGTTAGTGACAGTGCATTTCTTCAGCACTATCCAGATCAAACACAGATGAACACAGAGGACTTCCTTGGCGGACTTCTTGTTCCTATTCATATCTTCTTATATGCTCTGTTTTTCTTAGATTTTTTTCTTAGATTACTACCTACCATGACATGATAAGTATTTTTCTGAGCTGTATGAATACAGAGGCTCTAGTGGAGCTGACAGGATTAAAAAAACCAAAAGCACCACCCAAAAAACCCCAACAAACCAGGAAAGAGCATCTGGCATAGGAGAAGATGAAGTGCTTGTCTGCTTCTCAGCAGTCCCCATAGGCCTTAAAAACGAACACATCCATACTCTTTTGTCCTCCTTTTCCCCCTGAGTAACTTCTAGAGGCACAGTCAAATCAGGACAATTGGCAAGTGCAACACAGTGTGTTCCTGTGTGTTATGCATGGGGTTTCGGGGCGTTTTTTCTTCACTTTATGATTCTTGTCAGAAATGCTAAGAAAAAGTAATGTAACTTGAAAAAAAGAGTTAATTTATTAAAAATTATGGCATCCAGACTCACGACATAAAACAGACTACAGCAGACTGGAGTGCACTATTTACAAGTACTATACCCATCTGTAGTACTAGTAAAAACTGTGATTTTAGTACTAATTGTGGCCAGTATCACAGCTCAGATTTTTTCCACTTTTACAGCAATTGAAAAAAAAATATATTTCTATCTGTGTTTCTGTTAACTTCTCAACTTTCTGATAACTTCTAGCTATCACTATAGTCTTGAAGCAGCAGCCAAGTACAGCTACAACCCTACATGACATTTTATAAATTGAAGGTTTTGAAACATGTAACTCTGTGGAACTCTGAAGAAAAAAATTACTTTTCCCCTGAGGCTGCTGAGCTACTGTAACTCAGGCTTCTACCAAACACCAAGGGACAACTAAGCCTTAAGCCCACTGTTCTTCTAAAGTAGCATCCCATGCTAATGTCAACAAAATTTAATATTATTTGATCAGTCAGGTAATAACCACTTAGTAAAACCAAAATGAAGACAGCACAATATCACACCAGACTTAATTCTACACGAACCAACTATCCTTAAGCACTGAAAATTTCATGTATGTCCTGCCACAGAGACAACGAACTATTCAGTACTTAAATTATTGGCGGAAAAGACCAAAATCTCCATCCTGTGAACTCCTTGAAACAATCTCCTAAAGGAATGGAATGAGATTCCTTTTGCAGAAGTGATATGTCAGCTTTCCATTCTATAAACATGTCAGAATGCCAAGAGAGGCACTGCACTCTTAGCTCTTAAAATATTAAAGACGTGTGGCAGGCAGTGTGAACTTTTAAAAAGCATATACAATCTCTTTTTTAAGAAAAGTAATATTTTTGACAAATAAACTGAGCTGGAAAAGTGCTAGCCTGACTTTTATCACATGTGCACTTTGAACAGGAAGCATTATGTGGTTATGACTCTATGGAACAAAGTGAAAAAGCCACCCAGTGAAATATGATTTGTTCTTCAGCTGCATAGCAATTTAAAGCTTATCACTGACAATGCAAGATACTCACATATCAGACTTCTTATATCTCAAGATTCACAGACTAAACTATACTGTTTCAGAATATAAATAATCCTTGGTTGCAGCCCCAAAGGAGAGCAGAAAGTTTTAGCAACTATTGCTTGCCACTTAATCATACATGAACAAGAGGTGTTCACTGCTTTTCTCTCTCTCCTCTTAATTAGGCATTAATTAGGCACAGCTAGAAAGACTGTAACCTGGCAACAAACCATTGATATTGTGTTTTGCACACCTCAAAGAATTCGGGTGACTTGTTTGCAAACATGTCTGAGGGATATGAATGAATCAGTTATGCACAATTTAGTTTGAAATAGTTTCATTTTTCCTTTTTAACCATTCAGTGATTCTTCTATTTTGCCTAATCTGAATCTTAAATTAACACATTCTGATTTATTTTTTAAATAATTTGGTGGCTTTACCTTTTACATGCATCCTGGTTAACTGCACTTTAATATTAGAAACAAAACAAAACAAAACAAATAAATAAACTAAATCCCACCCCATACAAACCAGCCTTGAAAGAGTCAGTAACAAATTATTTTTGCGGTTACAGAGTTACGATTTTCATATACACCCCAAGAGTCTTTCAGTAATATCATCTAACATATGTCATCAATATAAACATTCCTTCTAATAGTTACAGCTAGTCACATATATTTTACAGCTTTTATACATTAAACATTCAGTAAGTTTCTACACAGCGTTTTTAATGCACATATATATATATACACAGATATATATATATACACAACATTTTTTCTTTATAAGAAAGGTAATGAAAAGCTTAATCTTTACAGTTTTGGGTTCAGAGAATGCACAGGAAAAATTTAACTCAGGAAAAGCTACAAAAAAAAAAAAACTTAAAATAAGCCAAAAGTATATTGGAATTACAAGTCCTTTGTCAGCATCTATAAAGGCAGATTCTGGAAAATTTAATTAAATTTTATTTATAGCACTTTGAAATAGAAAGCTATACACATTTCAAGTTGTGTCTTGTACTACCAGCTGAGAAATCATGCTTAGCTGGGACTGTTAAATAGAAAGCAACTCTTGTTGCTATTTCAAGGACAAATTGCTCCTTTTCTAACAAGTCAAGGCTTAGAAAGTTTCAAGTAAAATCATTATCAGTATCAGCAAGTTGATGAAACTGTAGCAGTTGCAAGACCTTCAAGCATGCCAAGTCCACCATTGCTTGCCCTCTTTTCAGGGACCAGTTCTGGGAGGGGGAAGGGAAAGAACATCACTGCAGACCATATCTGGTTTCTAGAGCACGTAGAAACCACCCTTAACAGAGTATAGGAACCATCATCAGCAAAACAGATTTGAAATTTTAACTAAACAAAACCAAATTGAACAAAGTAAAACCTCAATAATAATAAAATAATGATGTGTTTTATTTGTCAAATGTAACTTCACTGAACTGTCTGGATGTAGTGAAGTATATAGCCAAATCCAGTTTTGCAGCAATATCTAAGTAAATCTGATATTAGCACAAGCTTTCAAAACTTCCCAAATTCCATTTAAAAACCTACTGTATTTCAATGTAAACAATTTCTGTATATGACACCAATGGAACAACTGCACAAGTACTTAGTGAAACAATCAGATACTATCAGTGTCCAGTCAAATCTGTCTCACTTCTGTAAATGCACAGAAAGTTATCAATGCATTTGCTGTAAAATACTTTTTGGGGACAAAAACTTGGCATCCAGAGAGCCCAACATGTGTTCAAATCCAAACTTTGACATGCATCACTTCTGTGCTACGAACATACGGCAGTAATTTGAATTATGTTCAAGTGGAGGGAGAGAGGGTCACTATTGATCTCTGCTACATGCAGCTTATACACCAGGTAGGTACAAAGAGATTTGAAGAAATACAGAATATTCAACAGTTAAGAGTAGCTCTGCCTTAAATAAACCTCTAGAGACAGCACAAAGACTTAGAAGCAAAGACGTTCATAGTTAAAGCTCTACACCAAACCAAGACTGTATTTTAAAAAACTGAGAAAACACATACTTCACATCTTAGTTAAATGGGTGAAGTAGAATAAAAAATGGGGGAAAAAAAAAAGAATTGTAAATAATTAGATGCAGTAACACTTCAACTTCCAGTTGCTACCACATTCCTTTCTGTACATTTGTAAAAAAAAAAAAAGTCAAGTGAATAGAAAACACAGTAATTAGACCATTTATAAAATGAAAAAGTTCTGAAAATATGTTCTTAAAATTGTCTACATAAAATATTATGTCCAGAAATTATGACTCAGTACTAGATAGTCTAGGCTACAAGCAATAAATCTGCTAAGGTCCACAAACATTGTTAACTTCCTTTCAGGAAGCTGGGGGGCTGGCAAGGGGGAATTTTCCCAATTAGAAGATCCCTGATGGGGTTACCTTAGAATGCAACTGATTACTTCCAGTTCAAAAAATCTTTTGGGACAATGGCAGACAACTCCCATTGTCAGTCTCATTTATGGTTATTTTAATCGCTCCAGCTTATTTTTGTCAGCTAGGCTGCTTGTATGTCAAGCTTTTGGACAGGCAATATAATTGCTATACAGAGGAACAGTACCATGTTGCTAAAGCTCAGTACGGAGAGACATAAAAACCCCCTGATGAGTACACATTAGTGAAATGAAATGTTAACTCCTATGTCAATACGAAAAATTATTGTAATACAACCACATATGATCTACGTTTCTTTGAAGAGAGAGCAAGTAAAGCAAGCTTTGCTGTTAACATGAGCAGTCATTCATGATTTGAGAGAATGCTTGCTAAAAAAAAACATGACTGAACTACTACATCAACATTACAGCAGGTTTATAAAATATTAGTGAAAATGGAACAAACTGCCAGCAGGTTCTCAGCTAAGCATGTGGGCTCTCAGTACCCACAAAAGTTTCTCTTACTGTGTTACATGAGCAAGGTTTGCAGGATCTGATGCAAGTCATTGCTCTGGTCACTCATCCCCCTTATTCAGGACAGTTTTTTGTCTTCAGATAAAGACACAACGGGTTACTATGTCCCAAGAAACACAATCACACAGTATTATAACATCAAAATAAGAAACCATGTTTAAGCAAAATACTTTGGGATAATACTGTTATGCTATTCAGTTACCTTCATGACCAACAGAGAATTACTACTGAAATGTAAGTAATTCAGTAACGAGTGAATTCTACAGGTCTACTGTTTGTTTACTTATGAACATCAAAGACAAAGAAAAATGTATTTAATCAAATTTTTAGAATGAATGCATACTTGTCTCTGCATAAGAAATGCAAAGGATCAATTTCTATGTTCTTTGGTAAAGTTTATAAGCATTTCTTACATAAATACACAAACACACACATATATGCTCTTCCGAACTCTGGCTTCACCCTGCAAAATCCCTTCGCTATCAGTCTTCTTAACACTGAGAAACTGTTGCCAATGAATGTGGTAATATTACTACTCCAACAATTTAACTGGGAAATGGGGAGCCCCTGAAGAGAAAATTCCTCTGCAAATGGCTCCAGGAATTTCAAAACTAACTGGAGTTGACAGATTAACCTAGGAACCCCTTAGGCAGAAGAAGAGGCTACAAGGAAAATAATGAGACGCATGGGAAGCCAATTATGCACAAGAGCAACACATTTAATTGTTCAGAAACTGGTTTGTTGATCCAGAAGGATCAAGCTGTTTAGACCTCTGCAAACTATTAAAAGCTGGACAGTTCTGCAACAAGTATACTTTTTAAACCTTACAGTTCATAGGCTTTGTCTGTAAGTTTCAAGGTTTAATAACCATCTTAAATAAGGAAAATTGCTCCATGTACCCCAAGAATCTTTTTCCTGCATTCACAGCATGTCTCTCAAATTCCCTTTTTGGTGGCAATTTGAATAACTGCAGCCTACCTTGAATTACTTCCACAAAAGTGGCACTGAAGGCCCAGCAAGTCCAACACAGCAGTCCTACCCTTCAGTAAGAAGCAGTTACAGCTGTGTTCCACAGCAACACTGGCTCACGACTAACCAACGTGCAAAAAATTATCATTTAGCACGGGTGCGTTATTTACTTGTGTTTGTGCTTTGGAGTGCTGCAATTTTGCTTCCAGCTTTCAGTCTCTAAACAATTTTCAGCTGCAGAAACTGCTGGTTAACAATGACAATTTCCAGACCAGCTCTGAACAAGAAAAGATACTGATACTTATCAAAAGGCAAGTAGCGTTTTGAGCAATAGTGGAAATCAAGCTATCACTGCTGTTCACGTTACTACACCAGGTAGCTATATACACAATGGTACTTAATTCCTGTCAAGAGAAATGTTGCTCCCAAGCAGATTTTTGTGTACAAAGAGGAGCTGGTATACCTGTGGGCACGCAAGCAAATCGACAAAGTCATGAGATTAAGGCATCTGGGATCCAGCGGCATCAAAAGACATTTTCATCCTTGTTCTGACAAAGATTTATTAACTTACAAAGTATTCATTCATTTATTCAGACTTTACTTCTACTCACATATCCAGAGGGAATTCTACACTGATCAGTACTTATCATATTAATTTTTTTATTAGCCTTATTTGCCCTTACATATGTATCAAATTAAACACAAGACCATACAGAGAAACATTTCTGAATTTACCTGTTTTTGAGTAAAAATTTCAAGATAGGGGAATCGTGAAGTCAAATAATTTTGGTATTATAAAATTATGCGCATTCTCTTTAGTTATGATTATTGTATCAAGTAAATGAGAAATCCTCCATTTGTAAGCAAATTCTTGCATGCACACTGAAGAATCCATACCCAACATCTAAAAAGGAAACTTGTAACTAGAAAACTGGAAATGACTTACCAGATGCCAAAGTATATTTATTTGTAAGGGCCTTGGATGCTTGTTGGGAAATATGTTCAGTCTTTGTCACATAAATAATGGATAACTGCCTGCACAGTTTTAATCAACACTCTCCAGAAAAAAAAAATTACTAAAGGTAGCAGAAATGAATGCAAGTTAACAGTTAAAAAAATATATAAAAATCTGTAAATTTAATTCACTTTATATTTATTGCTTACTAGTAGAACCTGCAAGCATTTGGATAAACAGACCACAGAGTCTCTCTGATAGAATTTCCATTGGAAAAGCTCTTAATTATTCTCCACAGAAACATTTTTTGCTGAAGATAACTGCACACTTCGTAACAATACCAAGGAGAATGAGTGATGAAATAACTCTCCATACAACAATCACTTGTTATAGAGCCATAATAAATGTAGACGAACTCTGTCTACGCTAGTACACTTAGTGTAAATGAAAGAACAATACCATATTGTAGGTAAGTAGTAGACCACTTAGGCACAAAATGCAAATTGCTCCCAAACCACTTAAGATTTTTCCCTTCTTTAAGAAATTCACAGAATCTACAGTGACCAGATGGAGTTGCATCAGGTGACCTTCTCACATCTCCATATCTGTGCACAACTGTTGTCAACAAAATATTTTCAAATGCTGGTCATTCTTGTGTTTGACTAGACTGAATGACTCAGTTTCCAAAGGATTTTTATCACCTCTTGAATTACAGACTTGGTATGGCATGTATTTCTTACTCCATTTCCTCCTATCATCACATGCTGGATCAATATTCACTGAAACATTTAATCCACATAATCTGCAGTAATCTTGCTCTCACTCTAATCATCACTCCTTATTAAACAATGCACATCAAAACTGATGTGTCACTTGAGTCAATGACAACTTGACAACTCATATTTCACTAACAGTTTTGAACCTTCTCACACTTACCTGCTCTACCTGATCTGTATCTGGAAAGACTAAAGTCAGTCCAAAATTTCACCACAAAATTTCATCATGCAGTATGAACATTTTTAAGCAAGCAAAAAGCTAACTGAAAGATTATTTTTTTTTAATATTTGCAAGCACAGTTCCTCATCTGTGGGCTTCTGTACTTTAAAGAGAAGTCCCCATTCAGAAGTCTGATCAGGAATGGTGTGAAATAGTTGGGATTATGAACTGCTTAGATTTTTATCCCTTTTTTTCCTGAGCTACGTTTTGCCTATATCCATATACAAAATGATCCACTTATTAACAAATTACTATCTCCTCTTGCATCTTTTTTTACATTAAAATGCTCTGGACAAACACAGGCAACCTAAATATTACTGTACTAGCCAGTAGCACAGGTAAAAAGCACATTCATGTAATCAAACATCAAAGAAAGGCACAGGTCATTTTTCCATTTCTGATAGATCTGCTAAAATTGGTACTGTAATATTCAAACTACCTGCAAAGAAAACTATCATACCAGACTTCTTATGCAAAGGCATAGTCATCTTTCCTTCCCCCCTCCCAAAGTAATTAACATTCCTCGCACAGGCAGCTGGACATTTGTTAATCATTAACTGTTTGTGAAATAAAGACAGGGAGAGAAACTCTCATCCATTCTTCACAATGATACACAAAGAAATTCTGTTAGAAAGAAGACACAGTGAATACTGTAAAATTGTTTACAGTAACAAAAAGATGTTGTATTATCATAGCACAATCAATATTTTGATGACAATATTTGTTTTTGTAAGCAAGACTTTTCACGTTCAAACCTAAGTAATTAACTCAGGAATTTAAGCAATAAAAAATGAGCACTTTCAACTAAAACAGAAGGAAGGAGGTATCTTTTAAGATGATGAACTATGCTGTTAATCTCTTGGATAATAAAATAACACATAACAACCAGAATCGCAACAGCAAATATAATAGAGGCATAACCAATGCACACATTCCAATCTTATCTAGAATCACTTTGATTCCCTCTACCTTGCTTTCATTACAGGAAGGGCACAGCAAGGGCATTCCTCTCAGATCAAACAGAAAATTCCACAGACAGAAGTTTCCACATGTCTGATTCGTTGCAGATTAAACCCTTATCATTAGACAGCAATCTCTAATTTTCATAAAGACAGGATATACCCTGTCATGGCAAATCTACAGGCAAAGGGGGGAGAGGGATTAAAAAATATAAATATTTTTTAATGAAGATGTTTTCCCTAAGAAAGAGCTAAGGGTGTCACTCTCACAGCTTTGGAGAAATGGAGGGGACAAGGTATCAACTAACATGAAAGATCACATACATAATTCCATAATCCATAATTCCATTATAAACTTCTTTGCACTGAAAGTCTTTCAAGCTGAACTACCAAACTCCCTCTCCCTCGTAAATATGACAAGGACTACAGGCAACGCATATGAGAAGTCTGTATTCATTTTTATCACATTATTCATTCCCTCTGTATTCACTTTCAGCACATTATGTTACATGTCTTCATTTTTTTAACCACACGACTGGAGCAGTTCTGTAATGCTCATGTACATTACCAGTACCATTAAAATCAGAAGGCTATTCTATAATTATGCTTCTTGCATTTTGAAATTTTAATATAATAATCTTTTCATCCTTAAGTCCTGTACAAAATACGAATAAGCACGCTATGATCAGCAATCTCAAAACCAAAATGCAGGATCACTTTCTTGTGTATAGAGGTGGTTTCAAGCTCTTTGCATCGGCAAAATAAAAAGTTGCCTTTTGTATAAACACCCAAAATGACTGATTTAAGAAACACGCAGATTTTGGAAGCAAATCATGTCAGTGGGGATTCTTCTAGGTAGAAGATTAGGCAACAAAGAAATGCAATTACTGCATTTTCTGTGCCTAACCTGCCCTGTCATATAGGCAGATATTCAGTTCTGGTATCAGTGATACCACACAGACAAGTCTGCAAAGACACAGAACTCTGAGCTGAAAGAGCTATTAACGACCACCACTACTGGTAGGTCAAGTCAATTTTTATGCACTAGCTCAGCAGTTCGCTCTTTAACCCTAATGCCTATCAAAATTATGCAACTACTTATAAGAACCATGAAGATATTGACTGTCCTTTACCAGAGATACTTTAAAATTAAATAGAAGCATGGATAGAACACAAGGAATTTGGGGAAATCTCATTACTGAATAAAGAAATTATCTGTTGCAGTCCTGTTGCTAGATTCTTCACACAGTTCTGTTTTCCCAAAAAATGCTGTCTGATGGCACTGGAATGCTAGAGATTTTTTTTTCTTGAGCCACATGGAGAGTGATGAATTGAAAATTCATTTTTGGTCACGTTCAGATGTCCAGCATAATAAAGTCACAGATGTAATAAGAATGATACACAGATTATAAAATGGACCTGCAAAACATAGTTTCAGCAAAGCCCAAAGTATTTTTAAATCCAAGTTCTAAAGCTGCAACTACTGCATGTAATAAATTGTGGAAGTTTGCCAAATACTCATGTAGGTTTGTCCTTTGTTAAATATGTCCAAATGCTGTATGAATAAAGTCTAAAATCTTCAAAGAAAAGAATAAACATTATGCAATCATTTCCTTTGACCTTAATATGTACTTCAAAAGCTCAGCAGATGCTTAGTAGGAAATAAATCCTCAATTCAACAGATGTACCAACAGTGATATAGCAAGATGCACCTTCCAAAGCTTTAGGCAACCCTTCCCTTTTATTATTCCTCTTCTCTCAAGTACTTTTCAAGTCAAAGAGAGACACAAGCAAGTTAATAGGCCCTTAATACGTATTCTGTTGCCTGAACTGATTGCTGTTTATAAGGTAATCTTTCAGACCGCATGTGGCTCAGCTCAGTTCATTTCCTACAGAGACACAGCCCCCAGGCAGCTCCCTTTTCATCAAACCAAGTTGTAACCCAATCAACACCTTTCACAACAAAACAATCCCTTACTTTCAGCATGCCTGCAACAGAGGAGAGGAGCCCCAGCTTTTGAATGGCATCTCTACTTGGCAGCTAAGGTGATGCTTTACTCAGCAGGATACCTAAGAAAACTCTAAAACTGCCTTGGAAGATCCCCCTGCCAACAGAAAACATAAGATGATGTTTGTCTAAAACTAATTCACTTTTTTTCAAAAGACACATTCTAAAAGCTACATTAACAACCTAATAGCACTTTGGAAGTTATCACCATCACAAATGCAAATTACATAGTTTCCTTCTAGCCTAAGAAAGAAAATTCCCTAGCTCCAGGCTGCTCAGGACCTTGGTCCAAACCCAGGCCTCCTTAACCTCTGCCAAACTGAAACTCAACATTAGTTCTAAATGCCAGGCTTAGTTTGATGCACCCGAAAAGAAACATGAATGTAACAGCATCATACCGCAGGTTAACCCAGTGGCACCATTAATTCCAGACCTTGGACTGAATATAATCACACCCTCAGTACAGTAGTACAAAGCTGCAAACTGCAGTCAAGACCAGATGGTCCCTGCCAGGTTAACCAGGTAACCTCTTCTGAACTCAAGTACTCACATGCACTTGACTAAATTCAGGTGTCAGGCAGCCAGTCTATGGTACCAGCAATCAAGCGAAATAACTCACACCCAGAAGTTAGTTATCTCCTAGGAAAATGCTTTCTGGACTGCTTTCTGTGGATAGCAGCAAATGTAGGACTTGTCCTCAGTCAGATGGATAGTGGGTGCCTGGCTCTACCTTCATTTCTTTAAACAGACACAAATTTTGCTGAACTGGGTCTATAATGCTTAAAAAAAAAAAAGTTTTTAAACCTCTCCTAATACTACAGGAGATCTAGGAAACTAAGAGTCATTATTAGTAAGCTGCTGTTACAACTATTTGTACTGTCTCCTAAAAGAGAGCCTATGTGCCAAATGCCTCATTTTTAAAACCATAACAAATTGGCGGAAAATATATTTTAGTTGCATGAAATTTTACACTAATGTTTTTAAACTCAAAATACTACTCAATTTAGGCACGGTTACTTTTTTTAAAACATAACTAATTTTTTATTGCACAATGGCATGAGTTTGCCTTTATGCCACTGAAGAAAAACACCATAAAACCAGAATGAGACCATACAGATCATCATCTCAGTCAACTTCACTCTGCTTTTCAATGTCATACTGAACACATGGAAACCCACTGGATACCCTTAACTAGAAAGCAGAAAATAATATCCTTTTTTACAAATAGTCTACTCAAGTTTTTTAATACCTGTAATTAACAACCACAAATATGCCTCCTCAATTTAAATGTCCCACACATATAGTTTTCTTTCCCATCTTGCAGACTAAGCTAGTATTTCAGCTGTGCTCCATGTACTGCATGCTTGACTATCGCTGAAATTTATGGTTGGGAAGAGAAGTCATAAAAACATGGGATAAATGCTTTAAAAAACAGGTTACTGTGTTTGGTTGGACATGGTACTTTAAGTGGCTTTACTATTTATTGTCTCAACAAAACCTTTCTTCTGGTGGCACTGGAGAAGCTTGATAAGGACTCTTCCCCAAAGGATTCACAAGAGTGCCAGTAGGAGA
This sequence comes from Neopelma chrysocephalum, assembly GCF_003984885.1. Taxonomy (NCBI): domain Eukaryota; kingdom Metazoa; phylum Chordata; class Aves; order Passeriformes; family Pipridae; genus Neopelma; species Neopelma chrysocephalum. The sequence goes on along the minus strand of NW_020897700.1, from coordinate 7,171,648 downwards.
GTTGAAATGTGTAGATCTTATCTCCCAGTCAAGTGAAGTTGTTCTCATGCTGCTCACCTTTCTCAATTCAAAACTGAAAGGAGGGAATGTCCAGGCAAAGTACAAAATAAATACACCACTAGAAAAAATATTTAACATATATCAGCGTTAAAATATCTTTCCAGAGCACTTAACTACTTAAGTAATCTTTACTTGTCCCTCCCCCCCCCTTTTTTTTTAATATACTGTGTTACTTTCAATAAGCTCTTCTCACAGAGAAAGCTAGGGGAATAATATTTTTGCATCTCTGACCTAAAATACTTCATGTTTCCAGAATAAGAACAGCTGTATTTTTTACTATTATTTAGCATAGATAACTAAAATTTCTTGAACAGATACGTTTCCAACATTTCTCAAAACACAAAAAAAAAACCATCCCAACATACACTTTTATCCTGATACACACAAAAAATGCCTCTCAAACTTGGAAAGCATTACTTCAATCTTTTCAAGAGCTTGAATTATACAATACCCAAACAAATAGCCCTTGTATTATTTCCCAAAGAAATACTGAATTTACCAGTTTGTGTTGGAATTCCAGATTTTGACCTGAAATTCTGTTCCAGATGTCAGTGTATCAGTGTGACAACTGACCAGACAGCTCCAGAATCCCAAAATAATCTGCGTAAGTCCTTTGGTTAAGAAAAATTGTCTGCTGACTACAACGTCTTTCAAATCTCCAGCATATATTAGAATCAGGTTTTAGCTCTCAACTGCTAACTGAACTACCGATACAATCCCTCATTTAAACGATCAACCTTCCAAATTAACACTTACAGGCTTAAGAATTTAATTCCAACTTGGAATTTATAGAACCTAGCAATCCCTTGTGAGGGCTTTTATTTTTGTTTTGGATTTTTTGCTTGGGTTCTTTTTTTTGTTTTGAGCTTGCTGATTTTTGGTTTTTTGTTTGTATGGTTTTTGGGGGTTATTTTTGTTTGTTGGTTTTTTTTTTTTAGTTTGGGTTGGGGCTTTTTGGCTTGTTTTTTGGTTTGGTTTTTTTTTTCCCAAACCATATCAGAATAATCTTAAATTCTTACTCTAGTACATTTATGCTTCAGCCACTGAAGGAAGTTAGCTGCTATAGCTACATGGCAAATCATTAACTTCAGTACAATGTAATGCAGCAGTACAGAATTCAGGGTAGGATGAAAAAAAACTTGCCTGAAAAGCTAATTAGACACCTGGAAGATTAGTCTGTGCTCTGATCTTCACTCATGACTGTACCTGAACTAGCTAGGGAAAAAAATTATTGTGCAAAAAGCAGCAACCATTTAGCATTCTGCAGAAATAGAAAACCTCCTAATCCACCTCTCTCTTTTCAAAAGTAGTGGGAAGGACTACTGTGTTTGCAAGAAGAAAATCCTATGAGAAGACCCTGTTCTATGAAGGTCTTCTTCCTATTTACTTCTCATTTTTAACTGGCCAAAATACTCAAATAAAGAATTTTAATTGCAAAACCTACATGGCAATGTGACTGCATCTCTAGACAGAAGCCAAGCAGGAAATGTCATTGTCACAACTTCTGTAAACAACCTTAGGTTCTGACGTGAAGATACTCTAAGATTTAATCAATCATATTAAACCCACCTGGAATATTCTTTCCTGACTACCTGATTACAATTTTTAATTTAATGCTTAATAGCTTTCTTACAAAAAGATTTGCTCAACATTTTCTTTCTGTTAATAGTTTTCAGTGACCTATAATGTATCTGATGGATCTGCAAGGACTCAGAATATACACAGCACTAAGTCAACATGTAACATGGACATTGTATAGGAGTAAAATGGAAATTATTAAGAACTTCTTGGTGGGTTTTTTCTTTTTTTTTTTTTATTTTAAACTGAGAGAAACTAAGTTTTTTTATATTCTGGTGTTTATATCCATGACTTATATAAAAAGGCTTATATAAAAAGTATGTGGAAGGAGCAACTTCAAGATGCATCATTCACTGAAAAAGTGTGAAGAAAGTCCCATATTTGTAGGCTGCTTAACTACAATTAACTTAAAACCAAATCATACTCATTTCAGTTTTGATTAAAAAGGCCTCCCCTATCTTCAAGTGGTTTATGACTGTATCTGTACAACAAACAGACAGACAGAAAACGTTCCTGGGCATTGGAACTTGATTCTGTATACTGTTAAACTGCTTTTGGCTTGTGCCAGCTACCGCTTTTTGAAAGAACACCGGGGCACAGTTAGGAGTCAAATTGCAGCAGACAGCATTCCCAACAAACTTGGTGCTGCCACCCTGCCTAAAGGTATGAGGCTCTTTGGCACAGATGCAGGCCAGTTGATTTCTGTTCCAGACAACGGTGCTGGTTTAATAGCTATCCAATTAAGTGTTCTACTCCACTGACAATCACAGTATTTAAAGTTTGCTACTGCCTGTCTTCATATTAAAACTCAAGGACTCTTAGTGGTGGAATGATTTGAAAAGCTCAAAAGCCAAAGGTCACTGAAGAAACAGAACCTGAAGCTATCCCTCATATGTTAATAATATCCTGCATTTAAATTAATGTAATTACACGAACACTACAAAGAAATGTTAACATATTTATTTCATGTTAGCCATGCTCTGTTTCTTTTAAGAGTATAATTCAGTACTTTGCTTTACATAGTTAAAATCCTATTCATTCTCCTTAATGAATTACTATCTTCCCAGCTGGAAATAGTTCTGATAACATTAAAAATAGCACCTTATAGCCATTAAGTTGTATTTACAGTATTTTATGCACACAGAGATAGTGCAATAAAATTAATTTTCTTCCACATGCCTCCATTAACACTTTTTTTACGTGCTCCTTTAACATTCTTTACCAAAACAAATCATCTTTCCTTATCACAGTAGCAAGGTTACACTTGAAAATTACGTTGAAAATTGCTAAATGTTATAAACCTCATGAGACTCAACAACTCCCCAAACAGAAAATAACCAGAAACTGGGAAAGTGTTAGAAGGAAGTATGTGTGTGCCCTGCCTATGCTACTGGAGGCAGCATATCAGTCTAGACAGATCTTTTGTTGTAATAAAAGCATAGTCATACTTACATTTTTTAAGTCAGCAAATTAATTACCTTAAACTTTGTTCTTATTGTTAAAGCAGAATTAGTGTTATTCTGTAACACTTATGGCCTAATAACTTAAACTAAGGTTAATGAACAAACAGTAAGGTTCCTGGTAACGGATAACTATATCACTGAATTAAACACAAGTAAAAAGGTTATCATGCATGAGGTTCAGACTGCCACATCATTCTTAACACCATTCTTGAACTAGTTTATGTGCTGGGAAATATCCTCAATTGCAGAATTTTAGAAAACACCTGCTGGTAGCCTTCCAAGTTGAACTAGCTGTTAAGTCTCTGATAACAATATGTTTATAAAATTCACTGTGGTTTGAAACCTTATTGGGCCTGGACTACATGTAACACCCAGCATCTGCATGTACAAGGGTTTTAAATGCAACTGCTCTAGTACCCAGCTGGTTAGACACAACAGGACATCATGGAATTCATTACTTAAACTTTCCTTCATTTATGAACATCAGCTTCCAGGATGGACCCCCATCTTCTATCAACAAGACCTTTCTTAGGCTAAATGACCCATGGCATCTACACACCCAGAGTCTGCTGTCTCTCTCAGCTATCTAAATTTTGAGCACTAGAAAGAAAACCAAAACCAGAAGAAAACAACCTTGAAAAAAGATAAAAATGAGCTCTCAAAAACAAGCTAGAAGTCCTGACACCTCAAGGAATAGAACAATCTGCTTGGCAAAAATTCTTCAGAGAAGGCCAGATACTGAGCAAAACTAGTAGCAGTTCTTATTTGTACAGCTGAAAATTAGCATGGAAATTTGCTAACAACACACTGCTGCTCCCATGATAGTGTCACATCCAGCCAGCGACACTGTTCAGCCTACCTATACAACTGGAAGAAGTACTATGAGTTCTTTCCAATACCGTTTTTACAGACTAGAGCTTTCATCTTTCTTTTAATCTTTGAGGAGTTAAATATTTAATGGAAATACTCCATCCTCATATTTGTCAATCAAAAACTAAACAGGAAGACATTCTTTTTTTCCCTTCTTGCCCTCTGGAATGAAAACTAGGACAAGGAAGGAAGTTTCAATACTGCCTTAGTCGCACAAAGCTTCTCCTTTAGGTTCTCCTCCATCAATTGCTTCTCATTCCTTGGAGTTTTTCTAAATGGAAGTAGCAGCATGGTATTGAAATGATTTATCTCACTTTTATTGCTCAGTGGTAATGGGATTTAGATGGTGCATGAGGTTTTTTTGTGGCACACTGGGATCTGCATCAATACAATGCATTATATTATTAATACATACCAATCTGCTCAACTCCTTATCCAATTCTTTGAGAAAATATTTTACAGCTGCTTTAGTAGGCAATTTATATAGCCAAGTGATCATCTCAATTTACAGACTTCAGTCTAGCTCACACATAAAAGCTATCTTAAATTCCAAGTTCTCCTGAACACATACTACAGGATAAACAATTGCTTTGTTGTATAAATTCACAACACAGAAATCTCATTTTAACATTTTTCCTCTCATCCTGTTATAATACTCCCAAAATCTCAGTTTATTATGTAATTTTAATTTTATCTCTGTACAGTAACAGTCACAGTGCACTGTTATACTTCTGAATCATATATTGAGTGCTGACCTCCGATCTTCCCTCCCTTACCCACTTGGGTTCCAGTTAACAATTTATAAGCTGGAGATAGCATGAAGCTGAACTTCAAAATAATCTCACTAGTACCATTTATTTTCTTTAGTCACACTTTCAGTCTCTATAACTTCCTGAGGAAGTTAGTTTCATGACTTTATTACACTTTTAGCTTAGGAAAGGAAAAATACTTCCCTTAAAACCTGGTAGCCATGGGTGCCCTATTTCTTGCATTGCAAAAAACAGACAGTGATATAGGTGGTAGAGAAACTACTGCCATTTTATAGACTTCTATCATCCTGCTCTCCTCCTTTCCTGACCATTATTGCCTTCTCAAGCTAAAGAATACTTACATGAAAGCTAAAATATAACTGACTACCAAATTCACCCTAATACACTTTTCTGTGTCTTCTTGAAAAGCATCAGAGCAGTCAGGAAACTAAGTAATCAAAGCAACTCCTGAGTATTAGTGTTTAGGGCTCCCTGTTAAGAGATTTACTTTGAATGGTTTGGACACAACTGCAGAAAACAGAACTTATGAAAACCCACTGACCTAAAACACAGGTAAGTCTCAGAAAACAGTACTCAAGACATAGAGGCAAAGATATATTAAATTCTCTTGCAAAAATTCCAGAATTACAAGTACAAATATCAAACACTAATATAATTTCCTACCTCTTGAACTGTAAATTTTCAAAAAAAAATTAACATGGAAAAGACAATTTGAAAGTCAACAAAAGTTCAATGCATGGAACTAGCTATTTGATGCTTCTATCATCATGATCACCTAGTCTTTCTGTAAATGTGATTGTTTTCGTTAATTCCTTATAAGCAAGGGATAAAAGGATTCCCCTTAGCTACTGAATACTTCAGTGTTGACTCAAAATAACTTCTTCAATCTGGTTTATCCATCTTTGAACTGAAAGTCTAGTATGATGCTTTTCAAAGAGAGCAGGATGAGACATAGCTCAAGGTTAAAGTCAGAAGAGGCCTACAGCAAGCTGAAAAAGTCAGCAAGTTGCTTGACAGATCTCCTCTTTCACAAATTCTTTAATGTGCTTTCTTGGCTAATTATCAGTTTGCTTCCTGTATCAATGCCAGTCCATTTTGAAAAACATGACAAATACTCAGACACTGCAGTATAAAGAGTGCCTTCAGTAACAATTCTGATGGCTTTTTACAAAAAAAAAAAAAAGGTGTCAGTACAAAATTCAAGCTACACTTGCTACAATGTCGATACTCATGTTCTTTCCCATGCTCCTTTAGATCACCATTTGATGGAAAAGACACATGTACCAAATATAAATACACACTCTTCCCCACTCCAATGTCATAAGTGGAATTTGTTCACTAAGATTAAAAACTAGCAACCCAGCAGATAAAAAGCAACATTCTTAAACTCACACCAATTCGTCAGTCAAGCAAACTAGCCTTGTGCTAAAAGAGTAAAGAGACACACATGCAGACAACTAATTCTGCCATGGCAGTAGCATCACAAAAATACACATACCTGTCCACATACCCATAAATAGGTACAAATCAGATTAGAGTCAAAATAAAAATATTTCTTTACTCTTTCATTCTCACTACTGTTATCTATCACTTGGATAATTAATTGCCAAACTCTGACTCATTCTATAGGACAACCAGTCACTTCTAAGATACTATAACACACAGTGAACTTGAATATACTTATGTCAAAACAAAAGCATAATGATACACAAATTAATATTCTGCACACATACCAGATGCCTAGAAGTGAAACGACTAAGTCTTGGAAAGTATTAAATTCTCCAGTTTTAGAAAATTCATTCCACAACCTTAACTATGAACTTTGTTAAAAGCAAAGTTAAGAGAAGCAATGCTACATTTCAACCTCTAGAACTGGTTTTTTAGCCACACGAAAAAGAAGAAAAAAATCTTGTCAGTAACAGTTTGTTCACCTAAACCCTGAAGAGTAAAGTGACTTCCTGAGTCTGTATTACCCACATTCACAATTACAGGAAGCATACAGAACACACAGAATGGCTATAGGATGAATCCTATATGATTGCCATCTTTTATTCTCAGTTACAAGTCTTTTTTTCTGTAAGACATCAATCACATATGTCATCATTTACCTACATGTAACCTGTAGCCAAATTTTGCACCAAATTCCTCCTCAATTTATTTCAAGAATCTTAGATAACAGCACAATATCAATGTTCTATCTTTATCAAAGATATGAATGAATGGGTAGCTACATAGATGTCCAACCAAAATGGTTCAAAGTCAGCACTAGAATTTTATTGAAAAAAAAATTTTATTTTTCTGAATACATAACTGGAAAAATTCTTGCAGTTGCTCATCAATTTATGCATTATTACTGAATTAAACCAACAGTTCAGCCTGCTTCACTTATATGAGGTGTTTTTGAGGCTGCATCTATGCTTTCTTTGGCAGAAGCCTTTTGGTGAAGAAGGCACTGCTTACTAACTTCCAGTTGGGCACCTATAACAACTCTGAAAGATAACTAACAAAACCAGTATGCATGGCAATATCACACCCATGCATACCTCCAGTAAATGAAGCAAAAGATATGCCACTTAGGATTAAAAAGCAGTCATATGATCCACAAGACAATAGTGTCCGCATGAGGCAAACCTTCATTTTATATCAATAGCATTCTTACTTTTGTTAGGTAGCATACATTTTAAGGCCTAAGTGTGGCTTTAGGTAGGCTGGATGGAAATGAGGACAGTGGAAAAATCACCTATCAAATGTATAAATATAATTTCACTAAAGTGGCAGACAGAACTATACACAGTTTTGGTGACATCTTTTTGTTTTAACAAGAACACATATGTCAACTGTGACAATGCTGCTTTTCTTATCTCTTTCCTAGCGTACGATTTTATTCAGCACATAAAATAAGTTACCTTACCTTTTTCTTCATCTATTCGAAAAACTCCTAAACCAGATCCATCTCTGATGGAATATCTTATCTCCCCATCTCGTCCTGCATCTTCATCATAAGCAGATACAGTCATTACTGAGGAGCCAATAGGGGCATCTTCTTTTATAAAGCCTTTCTCTGCAAATATGGAGAACCGTGGAGGGTGCAAGTTTTCATTCACATCAACTATCTCAACCTCAACGTAACAGGTAGAGGATAGTGAAATGGGTTTTCCTTTGTCCTTGGCCCGCACAGTCAAATTATACAGTTGTGTCTTTTCATAATCCAGTCTTTGCACAATACGTATTGCTCCACTTAGTTTGTCAACATCAAAGGTGCCATCTCCACTGTCCAAAAGACTGTATCGTACTTGACTTGACTGGCCTAAATCAGGATCGTAGGCTTCTAGCCACGTAATAATAGTTCCCTCAGGAAGATCTTCTCGAATTTTAACATGATAATTTGAAGGAATAAACTTAGGAGGATTGTCATTAACATCTTCTACAGACACTTTCAAAATAACTGTTGAAAATAATTGAGGTTCTTCAGTAGGTTGGTCCCTGGCCTCTACTTTCAAGAAATAGACGTGCTGTTCCTCGCGATCCAGAACGCCTACAACTTTCACAACTCCTGTCACAGCATTAATAGTAAACTTGTCTGTATCTGTAAGAAGAGAATATTTCACTTCTCCATTAGCCCCCAAATCTTTATCAGTAGCTTCGATTTGAATTATTTCACTGTTTAGCTCTTTGTTTTCACTTACTTCAACAAAATAACTGTCTTGAAGGAACTCCGGTGGGTTGTCATTAGCATCCAAAATTTTTATATTTAAAAGGGCCCAGGCAGACTTCTGTGGTATTCCAAGATCATAGACAGTAATATTGAGAGTATATTGATTTTTTACTTCTCGATCAAGGGGAGATAAAATTTTCAGCACTCCTCTTTCCATATCAACAATGAAACTACTGTCTTCATTACCTCCAGAAATAACGTACACTAGCTTTCCATTGAAGCCAGTATCAACATCAGTAGCATTCATAAGTATTAAGCTGGAGCCCACAGGTTGGTCTTCTCTTATCTCAATGCTACTAGGGAGAGTACTTCTAAACTGAGGTGCATGCAGATTGACAGAGTGAGTATCAAAGAAAACATCCTCAACTTCTCCACGACTGTGCAATTTATTTGCTTGTAAGAGCTTCTCTGCAAGCATTTTGGCAACACCAGTTTCTTCGCATTGCAAGTTGACTGGTTTGTGGCTATTAGCTACAGTTATGTTGATATACAATGGTTTTGCAAAGTTCTCTCCATCTGTAGCTGTAATTTTCAAACTGTAAAAAGACATTTTAGCACCTATGCCATCTATTAGTGACTGTTTGAGTGAAAGTACTCCAGAATTTGGATTTAGGCTAAATATATCCAGTTCATTTCCAGATTCAATTTGGTATCTCACTAACTGGAGCTCATCAGCATCAATAGCAGATACAGTTGTTATTTGTTCTCCAACACCAAGATCCCTGGGGATTACTCCCTCACAATTTATTTTCTCAAAGAGAGGTATATTGTCATTCAAGTTATTTAAAATAATAGTAACAGGAACTTCAACTTCTCGACGATATGGTATACCCCAGTCGGAAGCTCGAATCCTTAAACTGTAAACCCTTGGCATCAACTCATAATCCAAGTCTTCTGAAGTACTAATAATCCCGCTGAAATGGTTAATCACAAATGGCAAAGGATTTAGGTTTGCAATGCTATAGGTCACATAACCATTTTCCCCCTCATCAGGGTCTTTTGCACTTACTCTCATGATGCTTGTACCTATTGGCACATTTTCATCAAAGGAGGCTTTATAGGATGTTTGAGTAAATTCGGGAGGATTGCTATTCATGCCTAGTACCTTAATCAACACTTTTGCAGAAGCTCTTCTGTCACTTGTCACAACTTCAAGTTCAAAATGGGATGCATACTGTGCTTTTATGGGTTCTAACGTGGTAATGAGACCAGTGTGAGTGTTTAAATTGAATTTTACTTTTCCCAGTGTGTTTTTAAACACATATCTTAAGTGTGGGTAACTAGGCACAGCTTTCACCATTATCACAGGTGTGTTTGGAGGGGCAAATTCACTTATTTCAGCTCTATATATCTCTTTTTCAAATCTGACAGGACCAGACTTAAATTGTGGTGATGTCACATGAACAACTTTTACAGAAGAAAACTGTGGGGGATTCCCTTTATCTTTAGCTTGAAGGGTAAGGTTATATCCAAAAGGGTGACTCTCCCAGTCAATGTGACCAATGGCTTTTATTCTGTATTCTTTACCTCCTGGAACAGACCTCACTGTTTTGAACTGTTGGAGTGCATCTCCTGCAACAATATTTAATGATGCTATTTCCCCATTTGAACCCTGATCATTGTCCTCTACGGTTACAATTGCATACGTTGGATCTTTGTCCGATTCTGATGGAGTCAGTGTAACAGCTGTAATAACAGGGGCATATTCGTTTGCTTGCTCCACATGAACAGTTAGTTTTGCCATACTGCTTATGCCACTGCTACCATACAGCTTCAGCCCACGGTCCACTGCAAGAATTTCCATCTCATAACGCTTAGTGTCCGAGTAGTCAAGTCTACCAGTTAGAACTACCACTCCACTAGTTGGATGTATAGCAAACACATCTGTTCTTTCTTTAAAGCTATAGTAGAACTCTCCATTTGTTCCTATATCTGCATCTGTTGCACTGACTCTTGCGATGCTGGTCCTTATTGCTGTGTTTTCAGGCAATGAAACACTGTAAGAGGTTGGAGAAAACAAAGGCCGCAAGTCATTTGTATCCAGTACCTGTATCCTGACCTTCGTCCGCGTTTCAGCATTTGTATTTTTTTCAACTGCTTTAACAGTCAGCATATAATGGTCTCTCACCTCTCTGTTAAGGATAGCTGTGTTTCCTCCCTTGGTCCGTATTCTCAAAAAACAAAAGTTTCCAAGAACATATTCTTCAGCTTTGAACAAGTTCTCATTGTCACCAGAAATAATTTTGTATCTTAGGTCCCATAATGGATTTGTAATGTAAATGCCCATTTTTACTGGATGCCCAACATAAGTCTTGGCTGCAGAATTCTCATACACAGTGGCATTATACTCTACTTGGGTAAATTGCATTGGTGAAGCATGATGCAGCCTTTGATTTCCTTCACAGTTTTCAAAATGCTGCACCAGCAGCATCAGCAGCAACAGCATAGTCAAGTATCTTCCCATGGCAGCAATTAAAAAGAAACCCTGAAACGAGAAAGAGATGTGGTAAGACTTATGACTGTTCAAATATTTATCAAATAAATGATGCTTAGTTCAGAATCCATGCTTGAAAGAAAACTAGAAGCTACACATCTAGATAATATACAAGTAGTTTCAAAATTATTTACAGTAATAGAAATGCAGATAAATTAAAACTCCTAAAAAATGCCAAGAATCCCTGAGATCAAAAGTCTAGGAATTACTAACATGACACAACGGTTAATAGTTTAGTTCAAATAAACAACTCCATGAAGCAACATGCTAGAAGAAATATGCCAGTGCAGTCAGCTATAAGCGAGCAAACTAGATATGAACTAATCTAGAGTGGTGAACATTCACTCTGGTTCTCTACTTCCCACATGACACTGACTTCTAATAGAAAATTCTCCTCTCTCCTTTCACTCAGACTGTAAAACTGCTGATGTCCAACTATGTGGAAGTAAACTGCAAAAGTTGGCTTGAAATTACCATGAATTCTTTATGATATCCTATGTGCACCTGTTCCAAGAATTATAAAAATCATAAACAGAGAATAATTCTATATTGTATTCTCTCCAGCTTTGAACACCCTTGTAATTGCTTATAATTGAAAAAAAAAATTTTATCAAGCACCACAAAGTTGCAAAGCCAAAAAATGAGACATATTCCTTTATCCTCCTCTGTTCAGAACAGATCTGAAACAAATTAGTATCAAGAGCTATGAGAACAGGAAACTATCAAAATAACTAGAGGAACATTTAAATCATGTTTCTCCAACACACTCCAGAAATGACAGGGAAAGAGCCTAGAACAGCAAGACAGACTGGGAGGCATACCCTCATTGGCTTTCCCTTTTGACAAAGTCAGTGTAACACTTCCACTATCTAAATCCAGGCAAGATTGCAGCAGGAAGAAAGGTAGAAGCCTCAGGAACAAAACAACTGGAACCACTTTTTTCATCTTAGTCAAGAGGCGTTTGGATGATACTCTCAGGCACCTGGTGTGACTCTTGGGGATGGTCCTGTGCAGGGCCAGAAGTCAGACTTGATGATCCTTGTGGGTCCCTTCCAACTCAGCATACTCTGTAATTCACCCCCCAAATCTCACAAGATAACAAATCAAAGCTTCAGAAGGCTCCCTCAATAAGCCCAAGCTTTCAACAAGATCCTGGGGGCAAAATTTCTTTCCAGCAAACGGAAAGCAATCTAACATTGTCTTGACTACTTTGATTAAGTAATACAAATTCATTTTTTTCACCTTTCCCTATTTATCCTAAATATTTTTCCCTTACCTCTCCTTTTGCATTTTCTTCTCTGGACAGTCTGCTATACAAGTCATTCTAATTACTCACTTTACCCTTTCTTTCTTTGTTCCTGACTTTTCTTTCCCCTACACTTTAGCCCTGGTTTGCCCTTACCCTATTCTTTGCTTCTCCTCAGTGCCTATTCTCACACTAATTCTGTTCATCTCAGCTAAAATAGTATCACATTATGTTGTTTCCTTCCTCCACTCACATTTTCTCTTACAGGAATTTCTCCTTTCCCTACTTCCTACCTACTCAGGTAGATACATGAAAGATCACATTGGCTGACACTCCTTGGACTGCCTCTGCCCACTAGAAAACATTAAAGCAAATTACTCTGCTTGTGTCAACCATTCACTCCAAAACCTCAGAAGAAGGAATTCAGTCACAGCCATTACTCAGTAAATGATTTTGAGAACAATTTAAGACTCAGATCCACACAAACTATAGAAAGTATTGGAGAGGAGTAACGAAAAGGAGGATCCTTTTGGAAAGAGAAAAAAAAAAGTGTGTCTGTTTTCCAAATCTAGCAATGAAGTCACAGGATTTAACCTATAAATATAGAAAACAATAAAAAGCGAATAAGCAAATAATAAAAAGCATAAAAGCTTTTAAAAGCAAGTCACTAGCTGGAACCAATATTTACAAGGTCTTAACACTAGATGAAGGAAAGATTTAGAGGGCAAGCGAGTGTGAGGTTGGAACAATAATCACTTCAATGGGTTAACAATATTATTCCTCCCCTATCTACTTTTCTTCCCAGGCTATGACATGTCCTGGGAATACAGAGACACTTGGTTCTCCAGGGCATTATCCCCTAACATACTGCCAAGTTAACAAGTATTTGCTTAAAACCAAAATAACCCCAAACAAAACAAACTCTCACACACAACCAAATCCCTGTAATAAATAACTGATATCAATACTTCCAAAACTCTGAGCAATTTACGCTGTCTTTAGACTAGGCTAAAAGTCTAACTGGCCAGGTTAAGAAATTATTACATCATTTTTAAGCAATCAACAAAACCAGCGTTTTTTCCTCCATCTTGCTGGATTTTTTGAAGTTGTCTCTTATCAAAGTCTACTCAGTGATCAGCCCTTATGCTGATCTGATCAGATCTTTCCCTCTTTTCTACACTAGCACTTATTATTACTACTACCGCTAATAATAATAATGAGTTATGCTGAAGTCCAAAACCTCTTTCTGATGTTATGGCACCTGCTAAGTCATCGCCTATACTTATGTTTGGCAACAGGCTATCTGAAGTGGTATATTTATTATGTGAAACATTGTATCTATTTGTACCTTTTATCATTTGCTCCTCACATCTCAGGCACATTAGACACTGGTGTACCATACGAAGATGCATTAGACTCCTTTAAGGTATCCAAACTTTTCATTAATATTCAAAGTTGAACACGTGTAGGTTTTACTATGATTGTAAATATTTTTTTGCGCAATAATACCTTGAGCACTTTTTGCTGCTCTTCTGTAACAGCTTCAAGTGGAGTCTGCTCAGAACTGGCAACATGCACCTTATTACAAACAGTGACACAACCACGAGTAAGAGAATCCACTCCTCAGCAGCAACTCCTAAGACTTGCTGAATCACAGTCAAGAACTTAAAAGCATCTCTCAACTGAACAGTTAACCATGGTAGGTAAAAACAAGTTAGTCATTTATCTTATGTGACACTGTTTCCATCTTGTCATAATTTACAAAGCTACTAGAAAGTAAATCTGTTGATCTAGGACTACCCAAAAGTCAACATGATATAGTCTTGGTAAATATCTAAAGTATTAAACAATGCCAGTTGTAAGGACAGCTAACTACTAGAAGAAAGTTTGAAAGTGTTAAGATAAAGTGATAATGTGTTAGATATAAACTCAGATTGCTCATTACAGGGTGCTGGAACGACTGAATTTCAGAAACATTTTAGTCAAAGGCTACACTTTAAACTCCTAAATTTTTTATTTACTTTGGAGTATGACAAGTTTAGGATTTTCTGATTCCATTTCCAAAACAAAAGGCAACCGTTTGCTTAACAAAACATCATAGCTCTAAGTTATACAAAGTGCACACTGCATTATTCTGAAAACCCACTTTCAAACAAACTTTGATTTCCTATTTGGAAATTATTATTCAGCTATTTTTAATGTATATATATACAGGTCATTTTTATTTATATGCATATTTGACACTGGGATACATAAGACAGTTTTAATACTTCCTTACAACGTTAACATAATTATTAACACATCAAAACGTTAACATATTTGTACCTAGGAAAAAATACTAATACAGCTTACAAGTACAATGTATCTTCACATTAAAGGGATAAGAATAAATATAATCTTGGACCTAGCAGAGCTCCAACTGATAACTTACAAATTAAGATGACTGGATAAGATAGCAGTCATCTAAAAGACTGCTTATCCTAGCAAGAACATTACAGCATCTAGACTTAAAATTTTATAGTTTGAGATTTGAAAGTTTTAGGCATAAAATACAGAATTTAGTAAACAGCAATTTCAATGCCAAGCAAGCAAAAAAAAAAAAAAAGACCAAACCAAGCTTCTCTTCTACATAATGTGTCAATGGGGAGCATACATTGAGAGATTTATTCCCCCAGCAATTAAAGAAAAGTAGAAAAAGAGCCTAAATCAGACCACATACCCTAATGGGTCTTAGTCCCTTTGCTATCCTTTTTCTACATGCAAGATTACTAGTTCAGTCCAGAAGAACCTACTGTAAGACTAAGCTACATAATTTTCATTTTAAGAATGAAACTCTGTGAGAATGGCCTATTACACCACTTTAGGGACACTCTAGGACATTCTGAGGACTAAAAGAGGTTCTTTAGTACTGTTTCCACTGCACTTGTTTACTGAAATCTTTCAGTAACTTTTAACAAATGTAGTGGGGGTTTCACCCCATACATGCATCAGCTTCTTTGATTTGTAAAGTCATTAACACTGCCTCCACTAAGCAAAACATCAACTATTTACTTTAAAGGTCATTTTTAATCAGCATATCCAACTAATACCATTTGACAGAAATGCATTATGAAAAGTTATTTTGGCAGTAACTAAACCATCATGACAGGATTCCTACCGTAGCAGTCTATGAGAGACCGGGTGACTGTGAACTGCACTAACTGCGGTTACACTACTTTTTCAATTGTTTAAAAGCTATTATTTATGTAGTCTGACCAAAAAAAAAAAAAAGACAAATCACCAGGTTTAGCTGTTTCAACATGATTAACCTTCCAATCAAAAAAATTAACAGTGTATTTTGCATTTCTGAGGGAGGGCGTCTGTCTGTTTTGGTATTCAGAAAATTAACACATGATGAGAGTGTATGGTAACATTACTTTAGCAAAGCTGGTGAGTAATTTAAAAAATGTACATTGTCGCAGAGATTAACATAATAATTTCAACTTGTGACTGAAGTCCAGTAAGTTTTATGTTTGTATTCCCCACATTGTGAGTTAATCTCACAAGATACTTTGATTTATGCTTTCCAGATCTTTGTTGTTAAAAGGAAAATGCAGCAGCTGTATTCAGACAGCAGGTAAAGATTCTGAAACCAGATGAAACAAAGATTCACACAGAGAATTTCGACTATTTATCTGTAGTCAGTTATTTAGTAGTGTATCTAATACTGAACTCACCAGCTATGCAAGGAAAAGCAGACCTCCGATCTCTGTGAATGAGTTTGATGGCCTCTTAAAATTTGTGATGACAAAAATAGTTTTACTGATCTTGAATTCATTTTTAAACTTAAATAAAATTAATCTAAATCTAAAATTAATCTAGATCTTTGAGAGTTTAAAGGCATTTACACTTGTTTACTTGCACTGACAGCAAGGTTAACTTAGCCATACAAAGTTCTTTACCATGCTAAGTTAAAAAAAACGACTATCCTACCAATGGTGTGACTACTAAAGCTCACCTTCCAGTCTCCTAAAAGCAAGATTTTCGGATTTCACACAGAACAAATCAAAAACTTAAAAATTAAATAGTTTACAGCGTTAAAGTAAGGTATTTTACTCACTATATAGCTGAGTATTTCCACATGGTTAGAAAAGCAAATGGGAAACGCATAGCATTCTTTTCTTTTACAGAGAGACAGCAGAAGTGGTAAAATAATAAAGGTAGTATTTCCTATGCAACTGCCTAGAGCAACTTGTACGCAAGTATTTAAACCGTAGGAAAACCTGCTGCTAGAAGGCAGCATTTTTTTTAACTCATTAATGTGTTTCCAAAAAACAAAAAAGTTTACAACAGGGGGATACTACCAGCAGTAAGGCACGGAGTCACTTATTGACACAAGAGACTAAAAAGTGCATCTTTCAAACATAGCTTTGTTCTGTTTCAACTGCCCTAAAGAGGAAGAAAAGTAGCAGAAGCCGACCGAAGGGTCAAACCAAGACCTCCCGGGGAGCCGCTGCCAAACGTCGCGTCCCGGCAGGCGCTGCCCTTTACCTTTCGGAGAATTCCGGCGAGGAAGGCGGTGTTGAAGTGTGAACAAAGGAAGAAACTCACCCCAAGGTACTTCTCGCTCGCCGCGAACCGCCCCTGCCGGCTCACCCGGGTATGAAGTTTGCAATGGCCCATCAGACGCTTTCGCAGACACTTTGCCTCAGGGGAAAGCACCGTTTTCCTCTGCCCAACTTAAGCGCAACCTGTCCGCTACACTCCTGCTGGCTCTCAGAGGAGCGTGGCCCCGCTCCAGCCCGGCCGGCCGCCGCCAGCCGCGGGGGGGCAACGAGGCGGCGGGGCCCACGACCCCCGGCGGCCACCCCGGCCCGGCGGGGACAGGGGGAGGGGGCCGGCGCCGCTCCGCAGCCGCCTCCCGCCGGCTCCGCAGCACGGGGCGGCCGCTCGCACAGCACCTCCGGGAGGCCCCGCTGCCGTCCCGCCCTCGCCTCTGAGCCGCAACTTCCCGAGGGGTCCGTGCCGCCCGGTCGGCCCCTCTCCGCGCCAGCGCTGCCCGCCCGCCCGTCCTCCCCTACGGCCAAAACTTCTCCCAACTTTCCCAGCGTCTCACCTCTCGCCGGCTCGCTGCCTGCGGGGCGGGGAGGCGGACCGGGGCCAGCCCCGCACGGTGCCCGCCGCGCCACTCCCCCCTTCCTTCGCCGGCCACCAGCGCCCCTCGCCGGTGCCTCCCCGCCCCCAGCGGGCCGCGGCGCCCCCCGCCGCCAGATTCCTCCGCGGCGCTGGACGGCCGCCCCTCCGGAACTCGTTTCTGCGGCGCTGCGCGACAGCAGCCTCTGCACCCCGGCCCGACCCCGCCGTGGACGGACCAAACGCGAAGGAGAGCGGGGGAAGGGCGAACCACAGCCCAGGCTGTTCCTCCTGGTGGCCCGGGGTTGGGGGGAACCCCTAAACCTCAGCCGCGCTCGCCCCGCTTCAGCCCGACGGGGCGGCAGGGAGGCGGGTGCCGGTCCAGGGACGCGGGCGGCTTCGTGTGGGGCGAAATCTTCCCCCAGAGAGGCTACTCAGAAACTTCGGAAAGCTGCTGTCGGGGATGTCTTACGGGGATGGCGAGGGAGGCCGTCAGAGCCCGCGGGAACACGCTGTCCTCTGCCGTCCGAGGAGCACCGAGTGCCCGGGACAGTCCCGCACCGATGGCAGCAAGGAGCGCCCAGCAGCGACCGCAGCGCCTCGGCGGCCGCTCCCCTTCCCTCAAGCAGCCGGGCTCCCGGGCCGCGCCGGGGGGATTGGACTCACGCCTCACCGCCTCGGACCCTGGGGCCGGGCTGGGCGAGCCGCCGCTAAACGGCTGGGCGGAGGGAAGGAGGTCTCTCAACAGAAGCCAAAAGCGAGTGCGACACCCCGGCACCGCTGTAGGGAGCGGCGCCCTGCTCCGGCGTCGGGAAAAACAGCGGCGAGGAGAGCGAGTGCGGGGCCAGTACAGCTGGGGGAGCGCGGGCGCGACCGCTCCCCGGCCCGCGGAGGGTGTACGGGCTACCTCGGGCGGAAAAGCGCCCTGCCGGAGTCATGCTGAAGGGATGTCTGTCAACCTGCCAGCCCCGTGTTAAAGATTAATACCGAAACAGTCCTTGAAGGATTCCCCGCTCATTAATAAGTGATCACACTTAATAATGATCAAACGTTTGCCTGGGAAATCCCGTCCCAACGGGCTCACGGCGAAGTCGGGTTGCAGACGGGTGGCGCCGGCGGGGGCGCATTTACCGCGCATTAGCCCCGCCACGTCTTTTACTAGCCACATAAATAAATACAACCAGCGGCGCAAGGGGCCCTTCTGCAGCCACAGCCTCACTCTCCCGGGGCTGTAGGTCAGAGGGAACCGACCCCATCGGAAAGCGCGGGTTCTCAGGGTCACTAGCCCGCAACCGTAGCGCCCGCGCTCCCTCCCAGGGCGGCCGCAGCAGCCCCCGGCTACCGGGCACCGGCTGCCCCGCGGCGGCGGCAGCGCAGTTCTGCGACGGGCGGGCAGGGGGCGCCGCGTCACAGCGCACGGGCGGTCGGGCACGGCGCGGCTTCCAGTCCCGGATCCCAGACGCGGCAGCCAGCTCCGGCTCCCCCGAACGGAGCAGAGCAGAGCCGAGCCCCTAGCCCCGCGGCGATGAGCCCTGTTCCGGCTGCAGGGCTTCGGGTCCGGAAACCTGAGCCTCGCTCTCCCCGTGAAGGGCGGTATAGCTGGGAGTGCTCTCAGCTCCAGGTACGCGTAGCTTTGAATACAGTCGGTATGTGGGTATATATACATATTGATATATACATAAACATACACACTCTACACAGTTACGAACTACAGGTTGAATCGAAGAACACGGCTGTTTTCCGTAACGCAACGAACTAGAGCACCAGAACTCTCACGGGAATCATCCCTCTCAGCACCCTGCTGATAATAAACTCATTAAACAAAGAACTCACCAGACCAGCTGGACTCGGCACTCTTCTCACAAAGTCTGCTCCAGCTCAGTTCATCTCTGCACGCTTCCTCCTCCCCTTTCCTTTTTGTCCTTTGGAGACGGCGCGAGCCCCCGATGCCCACACGCCTCTAGAACGTGAGCCCCGCGGCGGCCCTGGCGCTCAGAGCGGCCCCGGCGCGCAGCCAGCGCGGCGCCCGGCCCCACCGCCACAGCGCGGCATGTCGGCTCCGACCCATCCGCCGCTCCAAACTTCAACAAGGCTGGGAAGGAAAAATAAACGGGGAGAGGGAGAAGAAGAAGAAAAATAAAAATAAAATAAAATAAAATAAAAGGGGGGAAGAAACAAAGAAGGCGAAAGGGAGGGAGAGATCCAACTTTCTTAAGACATGTCCAGGCAAAGAACGGGCAGAGTTGAGGAGTTGCAGCAGCGGAGAGAGAGTGGGGACGCTGCGCCGGATCGCCGATTCCTTCCCTCCCTCTTTCCTTCCCCCGCCTCCCTCCCTCCTTCTCTCTTTCCCTCCCTCCCCCTCTCTCTCTCCGTCTTCTCTCGCACTCTGTCTGTCCCCCTAGGACCCTGCTCGCAGCAGCACCACCTCCTCCCTCCCTTGGCCGCTGCAGTCGAGCGCGGCGGCAAGAGCAGCACGCACCTCTCCGCGCCGCCACGGCTTTGCCGCGCACAGGGGCCACGGCCCGCAGGCGAGGAGAGGAGCCCGGCACAGCCCCGCCGCCCCGGCCCGGCTCCGCGCCGAGCCGACTCTCCCCTGCCGCCGGCGCTTGGAGGCCCCGCTGGCTCCGCCGCCGCAAGGCCGCTCGGCTCGGCGGGACGGCGCTTTCCCGCCGCCCGCACGGCTGCGGGCGCCCCGCAGCAGCGCCTCTCGGCTCCTGGGCGGCAGGGCACAACCGCTGGGAGAACCGGGTGGCTTCAAGGGGACTGAGCACGGGAATCTTCCACTCTCTCCGGCCACGTTAAGACTAGAATAGTTTTCCCTTCCTCTCCTCTCCTCTCCTCTCCTCTACTCTCCTCTCCTTTTGTGTTCTTTTCACTTTTTCTCTTTCCTTTTTTTTTTTTTATGTTTTATTTTTCTTTTTTTCCTTTTTTTCTTCTTTTCCTTCATTTTCTTCTTCCTCTTATTCTTCTTTTTCCTTGCTTTCTTCTTTTCTTCGGGGGAGGTGTATTTTTCAGAGCACAGCCAAAAAAAAAAACCAAAAAACCCACCCAACAAAAATGGCAGTTCCTTCTCAAAAATAGTAAACCATAACCAACCAAGACATACTTATAATGTGGTTCTCCCTCATTCAAAGTAAGCCCCAACCAATCATTCCTGCTTAACAAAGTCCAGGAGATGTGGCACTGCTAAGTGGCTGGGATCAGCTGAAAGCAGGGGCCTGAGTAGGTCCTGAATGGTGAGGTTTATACAATTTTGGGAAAACTACAGAAAAAAGTTATTTGCCTGAGAGAGATAGTGTAACAGTAAATTTTTAAAGCACTCACAGATTCTCAGAAGGTAAAATATTCTTTTACTAAACAATTTATCTCTAAGGAAGTTAAAGTCATGGCCTTCCTCCAAAAGTCAAATTGACTTCTGAAGACATTGGATCATTATTTCCTGTAAGATACACCACTATAATCTATCAGCCAAATGAGCATGCAGCATTCTATGTTAGGAAGAGCAGATAAAACATTTCAGTATATAAATCCTAAGTACATTTCCAAATAGTGCATACAGGCCATTTCAGCCTGGGAATGTTCACTTTGAACAAACCTGTCTGGAAAGTTTAATGTCAGAATTCTCTGGCCTTATAGATTTCCACAACAGACACAGCTGATTGATTTAGTTAGCATCTCATCTTCTTTCTGAACCCCAAATGGAATTATGCTGAGTCCTTATCCAAGTGCCACTGGGCCAAATAAACTCTCCTTCTGTGAAAACTGCTTTAAAGTGAGCTGCATAAAGTAAACTGCATTAAAAACAGCATTCCTGGATAGGGCTAAAAGGGGAACACTTTAAGGGCATTATAGTTAAGGGCTAGAAACAAACTACACTTCTGCTCTGTACAGTTGCAAATATTTCATATTTTTGAAGTACGAAATTTCCTACCTTTCAGATTCATGACCATATTGTGGTTGATTGCTGGGTTTAGTAACAAAAGGTAAGGGCAGCAGGTTGCTTAAACTTTCATTTAAACTTTAATTTTTAATGCCTGGAGAAATGTAGTGCTAGTTAATTGCAATAACCTCTTGTAAGTTGGACAGGAGCATCTCTCAAAAGTATCTGGTAAAGATAACAAAAATAGAGGCTTGTAATTTGGATCTCCTGCTATACCCATGCTATGCTGACAGTAAGTACTTTAGATGAAGAATAAAGGGATATGCCGTCACTCTCGAACAGTGGGTAATGGTGATTAGCACTTCAGATAAAGTGTTGGAGCCAAAAGTTCCAGCCAAGTGTATTCATAAGTCTTCTCAATATGTATAGGTTTACTTTCTAAAAGAGGTTTCTAACATCACAAATAATATTGACAGAGTCATTCTGATAGTAACTGAATATTCCATTTTTATTGTGTTTTCTCTGACCTTTAATTTTTTTTCTTCTAAATAGTGTCAATAAAGCTGTTATAATCATTGTTTACTTTCACATTTAAAGATTAAAGGGTATTTTTTGATATGTTATCCTAAAGAAAATTCATATATTCTGTTACATTTTGCTAAGATATTGGAAAGGTACAAAGGAGAATACTTGTAATCACACTTGAGTGTCTAGGGCACCATCCACACCTCTGAAAATCTTCCAGTCTTATAACTATTGTAGCAAAATATGTTTGGTTCTCCCCATCATCTATTAAGAGATCTCTGTCCTTATCGAACTACCTAAGATGAAGCAAGTTTTAGCCCAGCTGTCAATAACAAACAAACAAAAAAAGTTATCTGGATTAGACAGTTTTCTTTTAAGAGAAGCATGGGTCCTTCAACTTTGGAATTATTTCCCAGAAATTGAAATGGAAATTATATTTCCACATAATCATTGTGGCATTATGGCGCTAACACTCTTCTCACTAATCTACCTCCAAAGCTAGCATCATAGATTTCAATACTTGTTTGCTATATATTTAACAAACCGGAGCTGATAGTTAACTGGTTAAGATCGGAAGTAAATACCAAAGTCAAGTGTCCTCCAGAGAAATTTTCCTGCTCCCAGCCCTAGGTATGCACTTGGGGAATGATATCTCAAGTACTTTGGACAGATTTCTCATCTCCCATTTAGTAAAAGAAAGGGTAATTTCGAATTGTTGTGACTTAGCTGCATAAAACTTTAAAGATCAAACCCAGCCTTTTGAATTGCACTGGCTCAGAAATGGCAAAGGCGAGGATAATTATGGCTTGGTGCCTATGAGGGTAAACCGGTTGCAATTGCTACACCAAGTGCAGCTCCATAAAAAGCACTTTTGAACACAATAGCAGCCTGTGACTCGGGCAATCAAGGGCCCATAAACATTGAGCCTCCGTGGCAGAGGGCAAATACATCTTCTCAGTAATGGGGTCAGACACAATTTCAAGAGAGTTCTCCATCAGTTAAATATGAACTGATCTGACATTGATTTTACAGTAAGAAATAAATTCTCTACAGTACAAAAAGCTAGCACAAAACCTGTACTCTATTTGAATCATATTTACACAGAGAAAAGGAGGCTGCTTAGTAGCAGCTCTGCTCTGGATGTCCTCCTTTTCTTCATCTGGTCTTAGGAAGAACTCCTCAGCACTTCAATTACTTGTAGCCTTTGGAAGGAAAAACAAAACAGTGCAACTCCCCAAAACTTGGTAATCATCCTGTCCCTGCCCTGCAGTCAGGCGTGTATATTCCTTTAGCACTCTAGTTGGTTTCCTGTCTGGTAAATGCAGATCTGGGCAGTAAAAAACAATTCTGCTTTTCTGGCTGTTCTTGCCTACTCTCTACAAACTTGGATTGAACCACAAATGCCCACTCCCCTCCCCTCACCCCTACCTTCCCTCCTCTGCCCTTTACAGGGGTAAAAGGGGGCAAATTCTGTGAAATACACATTTAAGAGGGTGCTGACATCTTCTTACCTAAACGAAACTTTTGTAAAATCCCTGAAAATCTTTAGGATTACCTTTGCTTACATGTCTTTATCTGACAGAATTTGAGCAAGGATATTTAACTTTTCATGTTTCAATTATTTTTATTCAATTTCTTTTACCCTAGAGAGTTATTACTGCGTAAAATATCACTGACTATTTGATTAGGTATTCTTTCACAGTGGTTTTCAAGACTTCCAATGCAGCAATGTCAAAATAATAGTCATATATCAGCTTCCTTATAATGAAATGCTAAACAATCTCAGCTATTTGACAATCTATTCTGTGCCCTGTGAACCTAAAGAGGAGTTTACTGAGGCAACTGAATCATTAAACCTACGAGCTACAGCTATTTGTGGATATGTGTTAAATACACACGTATGCAATAGTTAAGAAAACCTAGAGCAATGCTAGAGAGAAAAAAATTAAAACTTACTGAAAAGATTATGTTTCTAGGTACTAGTTCCTCAGGAG
This sequence comes from Neopelma chrysocephalum, assembly GCF_003984885.1. Lineage (NCBI taxonomy): Eukaryota > Metazoa > Chordata > Aves > Passeriformes > Pipridae > Neopelma > Neopelma chrysocephalum. Next base: position 7,147,941 of record NW_020897700.1, on the reverse strand, counting down.
TGAGGAACACTAGTGGAGTGAGGACATCCAAATACTTGAGCAGTTATTGTCTGAGCCTTTCAATTGTTAGAGACAGCTGATTTGGAGAAGAGTGATTTTTAAATTTTTTTTTTTGAACAGCAGGGAGGAGAAATACATTCTCTAAACAGGAGTGAGCTAGGCAGCCTCATATTTTCAACATTTTGATCTTACAGATTACCTCTGTGTACATCAACTTTTGAGAAACATTTTAACATCACTTCAGAAACAAGAAACTTTTCCACATCACACTTTTCTTTGCCAATCTATCTTCATAAATAATTAAAAAAATCACTTAAGGTAAGTTTGCTTTTATGACATTTATCCTACTCTGCTATACTGGCAACTGGAACAGAAACAGAACTGTTGTGGACAGTGTGGGAAATAAATAAGGCGGTTTTATTACAAGCAGGGATTTCCATGGTTACCTCGTGTTGAGATACCTGGAGGTCATTTTGTTTGGAGAGATTGAAGAGCCATTTTGTGGTCAGGAGCTGGTGGGTTGCTTGTTGTTCTGTTCACTGTTTTGCTTACTGTACTTGTTATTACCTACTGCTGCTTACTGTTTTGCTTACTGTTCTTGTTGTTCTTACTGTTTTGCTTACTGTTCTGCTTACTGTTATAGTATGGAGGCGGATCAGAAAGCATGTAAGGCAGTAAGACCAATTTGGGCTCACTGCCAAGGGACCATGTGGCCGGGGGTAGGGAAACAACCTGATAGGTGGATGGGAACAACCAATGAACTGCACCAAAAGGCAAAGATCACCTTTTAAGGAAGAAAAGAGTGAGGCCTGGCATGGGAGGAGCAAGGGAGTAGCTATATAAATCAAGAGACCTTAAAAAGGCTTGTCCCTCCCATTCAGGTGTGCCTGAATCTGGCCACAAATTCGATGCATCCAGCACGCTGTTAATAAAGTTCTTTGTTTCATTTTATTTGGCCGCCTCCGAAATTTTAATTAGAGATATTTCTCACAGACAGTACTTGGTATTCTGATTAAAGGTTTGGATTGAAGTTCGGGTAATGGTTATGCTATGGATGCTAGTGCACCCCTAACAAAAGTGAAACATTCCACCTATCTTCCATATTTCCTAGGATGGAATGATGATGGAGTTCTGGAGAAATTTTTGTATTGCCTGGCTCAGCAAGGTAGGATAAATCTGCTTCTCCATTAGGTGTTGTTATCTTCCTACTGAGCCGTGCTTGGACTGCTTGGAACTATCAAGTTCAAATCCACAGAGCTCAAGGCAGAAATGCATTGGTTCACAGTCTCATGCTTATAACATGAGAAAATATTGAGTTTAGATTTAAGTAATTATAGGACAATTAAAGTGTTTGAAAAAGTCAAAAAGGGCCTAGGCTATAAGGGCCTTTTTAAAAGCTATGTAGGCTGGTGTTTTGGTTTTGTCAAGCACAAGGCTTAATATTAGAGTTAGGAATGTGATTTTCAGACTCGCAGTTCCAAAACCAGCATGACTTTGGCACTTACTAGGACAAAAAGAAGTAAAAGAAGTCTGCTCTCCACTAATTCTTAAACCTTCTGTTTTCTTGAGCTGGATGTTCAGCTCTTTTAAGGCTTTCAGAACTAAAAATGTTGGAGTCTAGATGGTGCTCACATGATGTAGCGTTAAAAGATAGTGATAACTTGGCTTCTTTGATTTTAAGTAGTTTGAATTAGTTGTCCAGGTTCCATTAATCCCACAGCTGGTGTGAGGTCACAAAATCGAAGTTTTAAGAGCTCAAATGACATTAGTATTACATAGGGCTGAATGAAGTAAAAGGACTGGTGTTCAAGTGCTGTGTTCTGTTTTGTACTAAGGTACTGGTCATTTTGAGTCTAAAAGTGGTCCTAAATCTAGAACTAGAGTTTGAAGAACTGGGGAGAATTGTAGAGAGCCCCAGTGACTGTGGTACTCATGAACATCAGAAATAATTTTGGTCTCTACAAAAGCAGTGGATTTGCCTCTGGGTTCATAGGTTGGTAGACCGGTTTTAATTTAGTGTAGGATGATTAATGTTGGAATATAATACTCTGAATGTCTTCAAAATTTTCAGGTCATAAAGAATGAGGAAAGACATAGGTCTCTACTAAGCCATTATGTCTCTTTTATCTTGGTCATAGATCCTTT